>NW_005841847.1:5787228-5804735 GCF_000455745.1 Alligator sinensis | reverse complement strand
CCCCCAACCGCGTTGTACCTTCAGGCATGGTATTCTCTATCAGTTTGTTTCAGCTTACCAAAAATGAAAACCTGAGTAGATGGAGATATTCACTTGCTGAAATTAATCATTTCAAAAGATATATTTTAAAAATGCCTATCATTCCTACTGCATTCTTCTCAGAGCATCTGAAGCGATAACACTGATTTTGAACTGTGGTTGAAAGGGTTTTTATTCTTAACATTTTAGATTTTCCTCTTTTCTTTAAAATATGGTAGAACTTGAATCATTCATATCCAGGTGGTTCACAACCTGTCTAAATGATAGCAAATTGACAAATTGCAGATAAGCCCTGCTGTTTTACTTCAGTGGGCACCATTTCTGCACTCATCTGAAGAATATCAGCACAGCTTATTGGAGAAGCAGCACCTTTTGAAAATAAAGTTCAGCAAACAGCTGGAGCACCTTAGTGGTAGACCTGTGCAAAGTGACAAGTATTCAATTCACATTTGGATTTGGCCAATTCAGAGGGACAGTGATTTGATTCAGTGATTCAAATCACTGTCCCTATTTGATTCGGCTGAATCGGATCTGAAGATTTGGCACCACTTCGGAGATTCAGCCATAGACTAAACAGGTAGCAGTCCTCGAAGCTGGACACAGCTGCCTCCAGCTGGTAAGTCAATTGTGGTGGGTGGAGCGGGGAGGGAAGGGGTGTGGGGGGACACAGATCAACACCCCCACAACGCGGGAGGGACTGGGGCTGAGACTGGGACAAGCTGCCCAGCTGGGGTGGGGGAGCACGGGACTGAGGGAGAAGGGCTCCTGCCACTGCACACTGCTGGGAGGGCATGGGAGCAGGCTTGTGCTCCTGGATCTGTGCAAGGCAGGCTGGGCTGCATTCTGAGCTGTGGCTGGGGCTAGCCACCAGGAACACAGCCCTGGTTCCATCCACCCCATAGAGCACAGCCCGGCAGCGGGGACTTGCTTCCTGGAGTGCAGCCCTGGCTCCATCTGCCCCACAGAGTGCAGCCCAGCAGCAGGGGCTTGCCACCCGGATCACAGCCCTGGAGCTGCTTGTGTGGCAGCTTGTGGGGTGGCTCTCGCCACTGCTCCCACCACCAGTCTGGGAGGGTATGGGGTGGAGGCATGTATCTCAGGATCTGCGTGGGGCAGGCAGGGCTGGGGCTGCTCTGGGTAAAAGGCAGAAGGCGCTGGGAATGCCCCCTCACTGCTAGCCAAGCCAGTGTGGGGTTGGCATGAAACTGAGCCTCTGTGCAGGGCTGGGGTTGTGCCAGGCAGAAGGTGGAAGGTACTGGGAGCAGGGGCTATGCCCTCCTGCCACTCACCCAGCTGGTGCGGGGCCAGCGCAAGACTAAGCCACCGTGCTGCCTCCGGACAAGTGGCGCACAGCAGTGAAAGCCGGCCCAACCTCCCCACACCTTACGGACGAGCAGCAGCTTTGCCCCGGCTGGACTAGTGGCAGCAGGGCATGGGGGGTGGGGGGGAGTGTGCCACCCAAAAACTCACTGCAGGCTTCCCATAGCCCCCGCTCTGCCGCCTGTCCCACCCCAATCCGGAGGCACAACCTGCCCCCGCATGCCCTGCTGCCACTCACCCAGCCAGGGCAAAGCTGCTGCTTGTCTGGGAGGTGTAGGAAGGCTAGGCCAGCTCCCACCACTGTGCACCACTTGTCCGGAGGCAGCACACTGGCTTAGTCTCACGCTGGCCCCACTCCAGCTGGGCGAGCAGCAAGGGGGCATAGCCCCTGCTCCCAGTACCTTCCACCTTCCATCTAGCACAGCCCCGCCCCTGCCTGCCCTGTGCAGATCTTGGGCCACACACCCTTCCCCATGCCCTCCTGGACCTGTGGTGGGAGCAGTGATGAGAGCTGTTGGACAAGACACGACATGATCAGCTCCCAGACCAGTGGCATGCAGGGCAGTGCTTGCCCCAGCCCGGGTTCCAGCCCCAGACCCAATCCCTCCCTCACTGTGGGGGTGTTGATCTTCCCCCACCAGCCCCTTCCCTCCCCCTTCCACCCACCACAACTGACTTACCAGATGAAGGCAGCTGTGTCCTGTCCAGTGTGGTCGAGGACTACTGCCTGTTTAGTCTACGGCCGAATCTCTGAATTGGCGCCAAATCTTTTCCGAATCAATTCAGAGGCTTCCAGTTCAATTTGGACCTTTTAATGGGTCACCCAATTCAATTCAGATTTGGGGACTTGGCTGCTGAATTGAGCCAAATCTCCTTCAAATGGAATCAGCTACCGAAGCTTTGCACAGCAGTACTTAGTGGTACTGCACAGCTATTTGGTGCAGCTATATCTATTAATTAATTCTCAAACCTTTATCTCCACACTGGGTTAAGGAACCTAATCCTAAAATGTATCCAGGCTGTACTGCATAGAAATAACTGAATAAAAAATTAGGCTTTACTTCGTTTTTTATTGTTCTTTTACCTTTCGGGGACTTTTATAAATATTATCTTGTCAATTATTTCTTATACATTTTATTGAATCAAATGATTAAAGGCTAATTTTAACATAAGAATATTTTAGGTAAACTGTTGGTATGAACATGCAGCATGTTTGCTCAAAGGAAATGTTGGGACATCTGTAAACATCTCATCTGCAGTAAACATCCCATTGGGACCATCTTCAAGAAAAGGGACAAGTCAGTGTGTGGGAACTACTGAGGCATTGGCCTCCTCTCTGTTACCAGGAAGTTTTTTACTTGTATCCTTCTAAATTGCCTCCTCCCCCTTGCCAAACATGTCCTTCCAGAATCCCAGTTGTGGCTTTAGACCATCACGGGGTACCAGCAACCTGATTTCTATTTCATGACAGGTCCAGGAGAAGTGTAGAGAGTAACACCAGGAGCTGTTTATGGCATTCATTGACCTAACCAAAGCCTTCAACTGCATCAATCATAAAGCCTTATGGAAGATGCTGGCTAGGTTTGGTTGTCCACCAAAGTTCATCAGTGTCCTTAAGATACTCCATGATGGGATGACCACCACAGTCCTTTGTGATGGCTCAGAGACAGACTCATTTACCAACCATAACGGTGTCAAGCAGGGCTGCATCATTCCCCCAACTCTTTTCTCCATTTATCTTCCTGTGATTTTGATTATCATCCATGACCACCTTCTTCCCAGAATTGGGAGTATCAATCTGGGATTGAGTATTGAATGGATGGTCAACTTTTCAACCTGAAGCACTTTCACAGCAAATGGTACCAAGACTGGCATCACCAACCTTCAGTATGCTGATGACTGTGTTATCCTTATGCATACTGAGACCAATCTGCAGTCCACCCTTGACTATTTCCAGGTGCCTATCATAGCCTGGGACTCTCTCTCAATATTTGGAAGACCAAGGTGCTCCATTAGCCTGCCGCAGTACAAGCTGCCCCCCTTTCTCCACAAATTATCATTGGTGGAGAACCTCTGGAAAACATTGAGCATTTCCCATACCTTGGCAGACACCTCACCTAGTCAGTCAGTCTTGATATAGAAATCAAACATAGAATTCACTATGTCAGTGTATCCTTCGGAAAGCTGCTTCACCATATCTTTACCAACTGTGATCTGCAGATTGAAACTAAGATCCTGGTCTACAATGCAGTGGTTATTCCCATGCTCCTCTGTGGGTATGAGACATGGGTGATATATCAAAGCCATCTTAAGTACCTGGAATGTTTCCATCACAATTGCCTCAGGAAGATCATTTGCATTAGATGGGAAGACCACTATACCAATGTCAGCATCCTTTCTGCAGCTAACATAACCAGCACTGAGGCCAAGATCATGAAACATCAACTCTGCTGGAATGGCCACTGTGTGTGGATGGCTGACACTTGTCTCCCGAAGCAAGTCCTCTTCTCTCAACTCAGTCATGGTAAGAGGACCCATGGAGGGCAGAAGAAGTGATACAAGGGCACCCTAAAAGGAGACCTTAAGAAGGGTGGCATTAACCTTACAAACTGGAAACTGCTGGCTGGTAGTAGGTCTCAATTGAGCTACAGCATACATCAAGCTCTAGCACACTTCAAAGAGAACTGTCTTGCTCAGGAAGCCGAGTAATGGCAGAGGAGGAAGGAAAACACACAACAACCTGGCCAACAGCTGTGTTTCCCCCAAGGCACTACCTGTCATATCTGAGGAAAAACTTGCAGAGCACAGAATGGACTCTTCAGCCATCTTAAAACTAAAAAATTATCCCTCCCCCCACTCTCCAGCAGACATCATCCTTATATCGAGGGATAGCTGAAGACTATCCTACGGCAGCATTATTTAGCACACAGCAATACACTTGTAGACACTGACAGGGCTGGCTGGGACACAAGGGTGCTTCAGTGTGCGGGCTGGCTGCTGGCTAGCTCCACATTGGAGCACTCTTGTGCCCCAGCCATCCCATCTGCAGCACATTGAGCCAGGTCAGAGTAGCCCTGGGCTGGCAGGCTGACCCCTGGGCCCCCCTGCCAGCCAAGGCTGCTTCAATCTGGCTCAAAGTGCTGTGGTCTTGGATGCATATGTAAACATGGCACCTGGGAGTAATAAACTCCAGTGTGATATGCATGGAGTTTATTGCATCAAATTAATTTCATATGTAGACATGCTCAGTAAGAAGCAAATTTACTTCAGAGAAAGATATTATAGTATATCATTATGTATCTGCTGCCATTGCCAATTTCACTGCAGAGTAGCCATCTGGTCAACAGAAATCATCACTCCTGCCACCTAGTGGCCAAGCACTGTGACAAGCAGAGAGACATAGATAGCCATGTTAATCTGAAGTCATGCAAAAGACCAAGGAGAGTTGCCCATCTCTCTTTTTTGTATGGTGTCAGATATCAACTTACAAATCAATGAGCCTATCTGATATTATCACTCAATGTGTGGATTCCAACTACCCCATCTGGGTATTTGTAAAGATTACAACTTTCAGTTAAGTGCTGTGCTGTTTGTTGGACACCACATTCACATAGGGGACTAGCCAATATCTTTATCTTATGAAGTGTTGTTTTGAAGCACCTGTATCCAGATCTCAGTCTGCTCAGCTTGACCCATGCTTCTCTGTCAAGGTTGTACCTGATGAGGGACTCATTTGGTGTTGGTAGAAAATGCCGCAGAAATAGGCCTGACCTTTCCAAGCAGTTGGCCCATTCCATTGCTGCCCGTATATTTGGTTCAGCATCCCCAGTCTTTTCCAGGAGCTTGTGAGCTTCATGTTTAAATGGTTTACAACTTCTGAGCCTCTTAAGCCTCCATCTGTTTGGGTCTTCAGTTAACAGCTGATGGAGCTGGTGATTTTCATCATCTATTATCTCTCTTACCAGAAATGTTGTTAGGATGTGTCTTCTTATACTGGTTGGTGTAATGCCTGAAAATACAGGGAGTACATCTGTGTGCGTGTAGGTTTTGCAGCCTGTTACAAGTCTCAGTGTGCTGTTAAGAACACTGTTGAGCTTTTTAGCATGACAACTTCTGGACCATACAGGAACACAGTATTGTGCTGGGGCATATACCATTGCAAGTGCAGTGGTTCTGAGCACTTTGAAGTTAGCACCCCATGTTGTGCTGGCTTAACATCTTAAGGCAGCTATCCATGCAGAGATTTCACTGCTGACCTTCTAAATGTGACGTTCATAGGTGTGGGGACAGTCTAATGTGACTCCTAGGGTGGTTGGGGTATGCTCATGGAGAAAGATGTGGTTGCCTACTCTGATATTCAGTGTATTCTCGGCTCAACTACTGTCCAGGTGGAAGGGTGATGAATCTTATGATACTGAAATTGATGCTCAATTTCAAGCACCACTTGTGCAGATAGTTAGCAATGAGTTTCATGACATTACTCAGCTTTTTTCCAGTTCTGTCATGTCTATTCTTTGGACTACTATGGTGACATCATCAGTGTACATGTATTGCTTATATGTTGTATGCAGAAAGTCTGAGGCATATAACTTGAAATGTACTGGTGCTGACACTGACCTTTGTGGGACTCCATTCTTCAGAGTCCATGCTCTGCTTTTTTCTCCTTGGCTGGTAATGAGTTTGTATGATCTGCTACAGATAATGTTCATGATGAAAGTGCACAGTTTGTGGTCAGGTATCACAGAGTGCAGTTAATATTTGAGTCCTTGATGCCGCACAGTGTCATAGTCAGCTGTAAGGTCAATAAAGACCTTACGTCATTGCTATTCTGAAACCCAATATACCACCAGAGGCTCCAAAGAGCTACCAACTCATCTCACTACTCTGTGTTGTATATAAACTCATAGCCCACATCCAGATGAGCACAGACGTGTGGTAAACGGCACCACAGACCCATCTGCAGCACCACACACCACACCACACACCATGGGTCAAAAAAACCCATGCTGAAAAAAGTGGAATGGGACATGTGGGCCAGCACAGTTGCTAGCCCCAGCCTCCCCTACTCCAGCTGGGGTAACCTACCTTGTGCCAGAGTGTGCATGGCATGAGGTTCCCCAGGGACAAATAGCAGCGGCACAAGGTGTGCCCCTGTTACTTGTCCCCAAGGAAACAAACATCCGCGCTCGACTGGACGTACCCATGGAATGCATAATCCTAAATAGAATAGAGAGCATCATTTATCTTCAGCTCCCAAAAGAAGAAGTTGCCTTTTGAAAAAGAGGTGTACCACTGACCAAGTTATACTACTTACATCTGGCATAGAAAATGGATAAATCAGAGATGCATAAGCAACATACTATGAAGGGACTGCATGGAGCAGAGCTTCTAAATAGAAACCAGCAACCAGAGGGTGTTAAGAATAATCTAAACTTAAGTATGGTTTCTTATCCCATTACCTGGATTAGTTTATAACTCCTACATCCTTCAATGGGTTAACTATTTTCTTTTTTTCTCTTATACCCACCTCTGCTTCTCCCAACAGTGTGCCCTTTCTTTTCTTCCTCCTTTCCTAACCTTTGTCTTCAAATCTTGGTTTTCTATTTAGAAGCAGTGCTCCCTGAAGTGCCTTTAAAAATTCTGATGAAGCAAGCTGTTCCTTACGAAAGCTTATACATCTCTGATTTAGTTAGTCTATACCAGTGGTTCTCAACCTGTTTAGACTCAAGGCACTCCTCAGAGACTCAACATACCCCTCAATAGATTCAAGAAACTCTCAGAAAATGTCAGCTTTTAGTTTTCACTCATTTTTTTACTCTGGAAAAATAATAACTCAATTCTGTTAAAAGAAGTCAGACCAGCACAGGCCAGGAAACTTTACCACCATGTATTCCTATTTGAAATCTCTGGGTTTATCTGGTGAATCATGCTTGCACACCTAATATTGTGCAGAACTAACATTGTGTAGCACCCCACAGCAGCCTTAAAAGGATCTCAAGGCATCCCAAGTGCCATGGCACTCTGGTTGAAAAATCACTGTTCTAGTTTGTGATAGGCAGCCAGCTTTGGAAATCTGATCATTTGTGTCCCCAGCTCACTGCAGAGTAAATTTACAGAGGCTAAATTATCTCAGAGTAAACAGACTGTGTGTCCATAACATATAAATTATGCCATGGGTGATTAATGAATGATATACACTGAGAGCTGAAATCTAAGGGCGTCTTTACACATGCTCTGGGGGGCTCTAATTAAAGCGATCACGGTGTTTCATGTATTCAGTGTCCTGTGCATCAAAATGGTGGTAGGGACACTTTAACTAAAGATCATTCAGTGAGCTTTAAGTAAAGCACCCCTGCTGCCCTTTTGAAGTGCGGAGATGCTAAATACACAAGACGCAGAGGCTGCTGGAGTGTGCTAATTAGCACAGTCAATTAATCAAGCCTGCTCTGACGTGTTGTAATTACGGCTCATCAGAACAGCATTCCCACCCTTCTACAGGCACCCTAAATTTCAATTTTCCTAGTGATGTTTAAAACATTTAACTGCCATGGTTTCTTCAGTCAATAAAAAATCACTTCAAATTGATGAAAACACTCCCAATGATTCCAGTGTGCCTTAGATCAGATGTTTCCCCTGGGCCAAACTGTCTTCTTAAAATTTAAACTGCCATGCCATGTGGTCTCAAGTATAGCAACACAACTAAAACAGTTATTCTAATATCCTTGGGTATCTTTACATGTACTCTAGGGTGTGGGGAGGTGGAGCACTTTAATTAAAGTGGCTCTTGGGAGCTCCTCTAATTAAAGTGCCCAGAGCATGTCATGTATTCAGCACCCCACGCTTCAAAATGCTGGCAGGGGAACTTTAACTAAAGCTTGTTCAATGAGCTTCAGCTAAAGTGTACCCACCATCATTTTGAAGTGCGGGGATGCTCAATACATGAGACACAAGGCTGCTGGAGCGTGTTAATCAAGTCTGCTCTGACACATGCTAATAAGCACACATCAGAGCGGGCATCCAGCACGTGTGTAGGTGCCCCTCGTCTCTGTAGCTCTGGATTTTTAGAATTCCATTCCTAAGTTCAGACCTAAGTAGCAGACCGTATCTAATTTAAAAGGGACTTGATGGCATTTTCATCTGATAATATTATCTTTTTTTCAGTAGCGACCACCTGTAAAGTGCTGAATTGACAGTATTTGATTATTCACAGTCCTCCAAATTAGCAAAAGGTCCATGGGGCCAGTACCAAAAAGTAGTCGTTGGGACCGTAGCTAAGCTCCTTTCCAACAGCCCATCCAGACACATAGTAGGGGGATATGGAGCCAATTTCTGTAAAACTAATTTTGATCTTCTGTGGAACCCAGGAAATCTTCTGTGCTAGGTGTTTTTTTTTCCCCCCAAAGGTAAAAACCTCACTTCTCCAATGAAAGGGTAACACAACAATGGGATTTTTGTGGAAATGCCTTTTTCCAGGAACCTCTTCGTTTGGTTTTTGTCAGGGAGTTGAATGAATAAGTGCAGAACAATGTTATCAGAGACCTTTAGACCTGATCCTTTGTACATTTGTTTTATGCCAAAGGTTCTCATTATAGAAGAACCAAATTTGTCCATCTTCCTTAATATATCCAAAAATATTGAGTAAATATAGAAAATGTTTGTCTAGAAGTATCGTTGCATCTTCTCAATATTTAAAGCACTGTGTATAAATTAAATTAACTGGGTTTTGTTTGGGGTTTGGGTTTTTTCCCTTTTTTGGCTTATATAAAAATGTCAATTTTGTTCTGCTTATGTTTGTCTTATAAACTATAGTTTCAACTGCTACAAACAGTTTCAGTGGTACTCGCTGCTCCCAATAAATGAAAATTATTTTAAATTTCTCTCTTTTATGGCTGACATGCCATCTATAGCTCCTGTAAGGAAAGTTTTCAATTGAGCTCTTTGAATTGTTTTCCTAGAAAGATTTTCTGATTGCCTGGGCCAATTGGCCATTTTTGTGCTGGTACAAAGAAAAAAAACAAAGCTACATTTGATGTCTACAGATCATAAATTGTGTGTGTGCAGTTACAGCAAGAACTAAAACAGTTCTTGGATAAATCATATAAAAAGGATTATTTTTTTTAAAGGTTGGTTTTGATAGCATGATGTAATAAACAAATCAGGACCTAGGATTTTCCAAAAAGTGATGCTAATTAGAGGTAGGAAATATATTTTCAGTAAACAGTATATTTACAAAAAATATAATGTTGTATTAACCAAAAATCAATAAGTTTCTGTTTGCTTTGACAACTAAAAATTGGAAACATTTAAAAAAGTTGAGAATTTTAGCTTTAATTTTTCTTAAATTAAGTCTTTCAATTTTGTATTTTCAGAATACATTTTGAGTATAAATTTAACAACAGTCAATTCACAAAAAGGACAAATCATCCCAAATGAAACAAAGTACAAGCAGTCCTCAGACTTATGACACAATTGGTTCCTGAGAACCGTGTCTTAAGTCGAAACATTGCAACTCAGAACCTATTTTCCCATAGATAACAACGTTATAAATGGGGGATTGGTTCCTGCACCAAAGCCCGATACCCTATTTTCACCAAAAATAACCCAGAATTTTGTACTCAATCAATTATAGATGAGTAATATAGCTACATTAACGTATTTATATTGTAAATAGCAATCATATTGATTTGGAAGAACTTCTTTGAGGTGACTTGGATGGACTTTTTGAAGGGCTCTTGGTTAGACTTTTTGAAGGGTTGTTGGCTGGAGTCTTCTCAGGAGTCTTGCCTGCAGGATTTTCTGGAGTCTTGTCTGCTTTCTTAAAGAAAGTGTCCAAGGAAGTTTGGACAGACGGGAGATGGGCGACGCAGCAAACTTGTTTGCTGGCATGGCATGGCATCAGATCAAGCATTGTAAAGTCGAAACTGATGTCAGAAAGTTGAAACAGGGTGTCAATTTATAAACATTGTAAGTGCAAAACTTTGTAACTAGAAAAGTTGGAAGTCAAGAACTTTCTGTATTTTCCTTTGGGTCACAAAATGTTTCCTGCTAAAGGATGAAGTTCTGTATGCCTTATTCATGGCAAATGTAATGATGGTAAGCTTGTACTAAACGTGAAGAAGAGACATGGCAAAAAGAGTTGCTTCATTCATGCACATCCAGTTGCTTTTATCTATGGTGCACAAGTTTAAAACCACATCTCTACAAGAAGTTCTTGTTTACATTTATTTTAAGATAAACACAAACCTTCTTATTAATTAATTTTTATAACTATTGTTATTCAGGTGACTTAACAATGAAACACCTAATATATTTTCTTCCCACGAATGGAGATTGAAAAATGAACCATGAAAGCATCAGGAAATAAATTACTATCTAGATAAACTTGGTGATTAAATGGATCTCACTAAGAGCACCAGATGTGAAACAGACAAAAGACTAATTGTCAGCAATCATGATGCTAAATAAGTGTTTGACTTATTGATTACAATGAAATGCTGCTGGTAGTGGGAGTTTTGTGCAAATTAGTTGTTCTTGAAGTATTGTTCCATAGTTAAAATGCTCTTCAGGTGGTATATTTTATAGGTAATTATTTGTTCTTGCTATTGATAAGGAGCTCATTAGTCCCATGAAAATGTCTCTCAGTGAAAGAATTTTTTAAAATTTGCAATATACATGTCACTGCTCTATAAACAAAACTGATTAGTCTAATATCCACCAGTTTTAATTTTTAAACTGTCCACAGGGTCTAATTTTTCACTTTTCTACTCTGTGCTTTGAGTTGCTTCTGGATGTCATTTGGGATCTCACAGGGCTTAATAAATTATAACTGAAAATGTGTTGCCTTCTTAGCCACTGGAAGCTATAGAAGATTGGCTCAGTGGGCAACTAGACCTTTTCAGCTAAGCTATTGTTCCACCATAGCAATCTATAACAACACCACAAACCTGTTTGAGGGTATCTGGCTAGAAAATGGGAGCTCTTTTCCTCCCATCACTAGCTATAACTGATTGCAAAGATTTTTTGAAACTGCAAATATTTTTCTGATCAATATAAGCCATGCTAGCTCTCCTACAGCTGTACAGGGAATTTGTCAGCTCAAACATCATTTTTTTTCAAAATTTAACTGAGAATGGTTTTTAAAACTTTGAAATTATTTGCAAGTATCCATGAATGTGAGGGTAGGACAGGCTTTGCATCAGCTTCTGGATGAGGAAATGGCCTTACGTTATTCTTCTCTTCTTTTAGTTGGATCTTTGGCCCGAGGCTGGCTTATTATGGACCTTTACTGACTGGCCCCTTTTCTTCACTCATGGGCTGTAGCTAACTGAGCCACTCACCTTTCTATTGCTTTCATGGCTGAGGAAGGGCCTTTGCAGAGGGGTGCTGGGGGAATGTCTGTTCACCAGAGCACCCCAAGGGATGACAAGGTCGAACGGTCACAAACTCCTCCATGATCGTGTCAGGCTAGACATAAGGAAGAACTTCTTTATTGTCCGAGCCCCCAAGGTCTGGAATAGCCTGCCTCCGGCGGTGGTTCAAGCACCTACTTTGAATGCCTTCAAGAGACATTTGGATGTTTATCTTGCTGGGATCCTATGACCCCTGCTGACTTCCTGCCCTTTGGGCGGGGGGCTGGACCCGACGATCTTCCGAGCTCCCTTCCAGCCCTAATGTCTATGAATATATTAAATTAGCAATTCAATGCCTTGGGCAGAGATGCTGCCATGCAGTGGAGACTTGGGGAGTGGGGTGCTAAACAATGCAGGATACTGTTGAAGCCCTCTGTAAGTTAGTGCCTTGGGCTGATGCCCAATTCTTCCTTCCCCTGCTGGTATCTAAGCAAAGTGTTGGGTGAATAATGAGTGAGAACGGGCCAGGAGAAAAGGAGTAATTCCTAATACAGGAAAAGTGGAGATCAGCAGCATTAACAGGAATCCTGATCCAATCCAAACATTTTTGTTTTCCCGTATTAAAGTGCCTTATTTTGGCCTAGGGAAATGCTGGAAACCAACAACCATCTGGAGATTAATTTATGAAGGTTTAATTTCTTTATACTTCAGCTGGTTTATTTCAACGCGCTCCACATGGCTACCTCTGCAGACGATTCAGAAACTGTAGCTACTGCTTATGCCCTGTTTGTTTCTGGGAGCAGCTGAAGATAAATATTTATATATGAAACTGCAGCAGGTTTGGGGTCCGGCTGCCTGCCGGCCCTCTTATAAAAGCCGTACTTGATTTCCCTTGCAATATGGAGGAAAACATCTTAGTATCATGAGAAATCCTTTCCTGGTCCCTGGTTATTCAGCTCATGACTTGTTTCAAGACGCTGGTCCTAATTTTTACAGCCTAAACTGATGCCATGGGTTGCATACATTTACCTCGCAGCAGCTTCCATGCAAGAAAACAACGATGGGTTGTTTTTTTTCTACCTCTAGAAAAAAATGACCCTGATGAAAGAGGTCCTGCTTGTTTCATAACTGTACAGGTGCCTGGAGTAATATGTGCATGTTTCTTGTGTTCAGAGTCTAATCACAGCAATTTATGTCAGTCATGAAAGGCTGCCCAGGGTGGATTCCAAATGCCATCCGTCCACCTACTCAGCGTGAAAGTTTACTGTGTGCTGTACACAAGAGAACAAAATAAATAGGAAGTAATTTGGCATTTTAATGGCTCCAGCATTTTAATAGATTGCAAAAAAATGGTGGAATCACTCATTCTCTACATATATAGCAGCACAGATATAATGAACAGAAAGACCCCTGTGAACAAGGGTACTTGCCTTTTGTGAGATTGAAAAATAATCCAAAGTAACTCTCTCCAATGGATTTCTTAAGAAAAGGAGTTAATTGTTGAGAGAAAGTGCAAGACGTTGCAAACTTATGAGAGAGAGAAGATTCAGTGCCCACAATATTAGTCATCCACTGAGGGGCCGGATGCATGGCTTACTGACATCAATGGACTTACTGATTTCAAGGGGCTTTACTGTCAGAAACCCTGAGGTAACAGTACAGTTATCAATGGCAGTGGAAATATTTTAAAGACTGACAACTTGACATAAATGAATTCTTGATTTATCAGATGTGGGATCAGATAAGGGAGGTGTATTTAGGGCCAAGAGGACAACATAACTAGCATGATTGTCATCTAAACCCAGCACTTTCCTGCCTATGCAGGGGGTCGGACTCGATGATCTATTGAGGTCCCTTCCGACCCTAACATCTATGAATCTATGATTGGTTCTAGGAAGTTACTCAAAATAAAGGGAGATTATCCTGCTATGAGTTCATTACCATGGTGTATCTGTTTCTGCCCTGTTCATCACAGAAGATGAAATGCAAAATTTTAGTCCCATTAAAAATAATACCTTCACCAATATTCAAGCAAAAAGGCATTATGGTGAAGATTCTTCCTTTCCAGATAGGCCTGAATCAAAGTCCCATTCAGATTATCACCAAAGTTTGGTTGTGAAAGTTTTGAATGCTATTTTTCCCTCTGGGAACAGTCATGCCTTGCCTTATATTTTGGAGCTGTCTTTTCCTTCTCCAATTAGTTTAATTAGTTACTGCAAGCCAAAGATAAAATTAAGCTGAGAGCTGACACTTGAAGAAGTACCTCTGGTCAGCTCAGATCATTAAGACCCTATCAGACCCTATATGGCATTGCAATTAGTTGAGGAAAGATTGTTTTTACTTAGGTTAACTCTGTAAAGAATTAAGGATCTCAGAGCAGTTTTTTTGCTTTACAGAAGGCTGGAGGGATGAAGGGAAGGGAGACCTCAGATAGAAATGGAATAAAAGTAACTCATACAGAAATACAAATTATATCAGCACTGTATCTCTATACAATTTTAGTATTAGAAATATATAAGATGACATATCCAGAAATAAACAAAGCACACTGGATTAATTTAACCAAAAAATTCCACAAAAGCCAGCAGATTGCATGGGAAGCTCCCTTTACCAAAAAATAGGTAATGTTGAAGAGAGGAGTAATGCCTTAAAATTAAAACCTCTAAAGGGCTAGATGCAAAACACTTAGATTACTGAAAGTAAGACAACGTGATGCACCTTGAGAAAGTCTGGTTCCCTCTACGGAGAATAGGGAGACTAACTCAGGTAATCACTATAGCCTACTTAAAGCAATCCCCTAGAAGACAGTAAATACAGCCTTGAATCTCCTCAGATATCAGACAGGATTTAACCTCATCTCCAACTTATTGGAAAAGTGCTCTAACAGCTAAGCTATTAGAAAATTAGCTGCTCAACCTGGCAAGACTCAGGTAATTTTGGACAAGGCCAGCAGCAGGTGCTTTACTGGTGCAAAATTAAGTACCTTCACAATTAAGTACCTTCCCACAATAATATATGCACTTGGTCCAACAGAAGAGATCACCACAACAAATCTTTGCCTCTCGCATAATTCCTGGACCATAACAGCTACAACATCACTCTTACTCTACGCTAATACTACTAAGAGTAACGTGAATCTAATCACTTCAGAGAAAAAGGAGAAAGTATGAAGTGCTCCTAAGAGCACTGCATTGATTTTCGTAGCTTTGTGCAACTGCGTTTTCAAAGGAAAAAATGGGAGCAGCATTCATGCCTATAAAAGGCTGAAATGGACCTTCAGAGTATTTTATACATTTTCCTAGTCTCGTTATATCTAAAAAAAGTAAGAAAAGGTTCAGTGAAGTCATTTATAGCATGAACAAATAAGGTGGAAGTTAAAGATATTGCTGCGGATTTCTTTCAAGAAATAGTTTATCTGGTAAAACTACAATAATGGCACACAAGGCAGTTTTTAAAAGATAAAGCAATCTATTGAATGATTGTTTTAGCTTATTTGCCAAGCTAATAGGCTGAAAGAATAATGTCCACGTTAATTACATGAGTCACGTCCTTTTTGATCTTCTACCAGTTATTCCACTCTCAAAGAAGGATAGAACAATAACTTTTTGCACTGATTTTAGGGGAAAGTGCTCCATGGGAGAAACTGTGCGTTATTTCCTGGCATATTAAGTCAATTTAACAATTTAATCCATCCTACTGAAGTGAGACAATATTTCTGAAAAAAAGGTGAGTAGAAATTTGCTCTGTGCCTTGATACAGTGTGAGATTAAGCCATTTGAAAGTGTGTCTCTACTTTCTTCAGTTTGCATTTCATGTTCAAATGAATCACAAACCACAAAGCAAAACTTTTCTAAAATAGCTGATATTCAGTTGCCTTTGATCTGATCATAAGGTACAACTACTGATTTTCACTTGCTTTTTCCTCAAAATATACATCAACCAAATATTACTGCAATCTCAGGCCAAGATTACTGGAAGATTCATAAGTCTGAGCAAACCTGCAGGCAGATCTGTCATGAGTTTCAATTTCTATCCATCTAGATTAATCACAATTTTGATACATTTATCTTCAAGATTTTATATTTAATTTATTATTTGCTGCCCTACACAGTTAGCTAAAATTTGGGGTCCTGCTGCTTGTTAGGAAAAGGAATCATTGATGGAGGCAGGTCCAAGCCACTTCACTAGAATCACTCTCAGTTTTCCCTCAGGCCACATTGCCAATTCTTCCATGTGCATCTGGGGCTTTCTTGGTACCTTCTTTTTCTGCTTCACTGGCTTTTCTTAGTCTCTTTTTGGAGGTACAGCCCTTCACAAAACAATTCTCAGAGGATCTCCTGTATCTTCATATGCCTCTGGTTTTGAATAGTGAAAACTACTCTTGTTTTAGCCTTCTTATTCTACAAGAGTTTAACTCTTCCTTACATTTAGCTTACATCGCAAGCAGTTGCTATCCCTCGTTGTTACATCCTTAATATTATTTTCTATTCATTCACTTTTTTTAATGTAACAAAAGGTAATGAAGGCTTCATATCATTTTAGTAAGCACTTAGCTTCCTTCCTTCCATCTCATATCCTCACATTATGGTATTTGAACTATTCACAAGACAGTAGTTTAAACAGGGGCGATTTCATAACAAATTAAATATATATCATGGAAGAAAAGAATAGAGTTAAACTTGCCATTACTTTTGCCTTTCTCTAAAACACAACATCCTATATTTTACATCTGATATGTTCTTAAGCCTACAATGCCTACTTAGTGCTTTATAATAAAGAATAAAATATCATTTTGTACATTACTAACATTTTAGTTATCCAATAGCCTTAGAACCCTCAAATGTGCTAATGCACAACAGCAGCTTTAAAAGTAATAAAATTTAATAACACCCTCATAGGTTTTTTGCTCCCACAAACTATTCATTTTGTGTTACAATTTTCCAGCTAATACACCAGAATTATACCTCAATCATGCTTCATTCTTTATGTAATACACATCTGTTCAAAGTGCCTATATTCATGTATGTCTGTCATCTCCAATTTTGTACATTACAGCATGTTATTTTACACAATTGAGCAAAACATGGCACAAGCAGAAGTCAGAGAAATCTGACCTGGTGCTTACAACTAAAGGTTGGTTTCAAGAGATTTCTAAAAGTTGTTTAAAAAATAAATCAAGATCTAGGTATTAGATTCTAGCAGTTCCCTCATCTTTTACATCTCCTATTCACAGTAACTTCTAGTGATCAGAAACTTAGAACAGGGAAATAAACTAGCCGGGAGAAAAGATGTTAAGTATTCTCTGTGGGTTTATCTACACAAGTTGTTTATTGAGGAGTTGCCTCAGCTCTGCAGTAAACTTCTCAGCATCTACACTTGCAGTGCTACTAGGCTGAAGTAAATTAGTAAATACAAGTACCACCCTGTGGTGGAGTATTTTACTCTGCAGCAGTGAATGTGTACACACTGATGGGATTGCTGATGGGGCAGAAGGGTGCTTCAGTGCAGAGGCTACCTGCTGGGTAGCCCCACACTAGAGCACCCTCATGCCCCTGCCTGCCCTTCTGCAGCACGTTGAGATGAGCTGGAATAGCCCTGGGCTGCTCTGACCTGGCTCACCATGCTGCAGTCTTGAGAGTGTGTTCAAACAGTGCACCCAGGAGCAATAAACTCCAGCACAATAAGCATCAGAGTTTACTGCTTTATATTTATTGTACGTATAGATATGCCCTGTGTGTTTCTCTCCCAACATGGAGCTGGGATCACAACCTGCAACCAGTGTCTACTTAGATAAGCTTG
>NW_005841847.1:5761720-5787197 GCF_000455745.1 Alligator sinensis | reverse complement strand
AAAGAGAGAAGACTGCAAATGGGAAACTGCTTTTCAGCCAGCTCTAGTCAGGTCTATGAACAATTGCTGTGACTAGAAGAAGCCAACATCAAGGAAAAGCAGTGAGGGTAGATTGTGAAGAGTTGTTGTAAACAGAACACTAAACCTGAGAAGAAATATTTTCAAGCATGATGGAGCAAAGTGTAAATCATGCAAGTTGTTTATATGTTACATGTGTGTCTGCAGAATGTCAGTACATTCTTTGTTAGTGTGTAAGTCCTATCCTGTACTCTCTCCAACTAGCTCCATACCCTTTCCTCCTTTAAGCATACTATGCAATAAGGTAAAGTGTCAAGAGAGTGTCCTCTGGAAAGCTCATCAGGGCCAAATGGTCATAGAAAAAAAGACAAAACCCTCCTCCATACACACCTTTTGTACAACTTGATACCTCTGAGTGCGATAGAACCTGGTTGAGGCACCTACCCCTGATATATTGGGTCTACAGTACTCTGCAGTTCCTTCTTAGGGATAATCCATCCATTCCTGTATCTCAAATAACTCCTTTTGCTCCGCACACATCAAACCTGGCATTAATCACAAAGCAACTCCATGTTAACTCTTCACTCTCCAGTTACCATGTGTAACAGGCCAGTCTGTCCCTTTAAAAGGGGACAGGCAAGCCCTGGTTACATAGCCCAGCTGAAGGGCATTTGAATAGAAAGATTATCTGAATATAAAAAACTCCTAGAAGAGCAAGCAGGGAGAGGAGGAATGAAGCTGTGAGTTCAACTGCTTGCTGCTAGAAGCAAGCAGGGTGCTGGGCTGCTAGCCAGAGCCAAAGTGTTCCTCCTCAAATACCTGTAACAAGGCAGAAGAGTTTTGTTTTGTTTGCCTATTTGCTTGTGTAACTTAAAGACTGGCAGAAGAGCACCTGATGGGGTTAAGCCTGCCTGCCAAAGTCAGCAGACTAGATAACCTACATAAACCATGTTATTTCAAGAGTAAATATTTCTTTATTGATACTATATCAGTTAGTTTAAGATCAAACTATTGGTCTTAGTAGGTTTTATCAATGGGACAGCTTTCAACTCAATGGATCTTGATGAAAACTAGCTAAAAATCCAGCCTATACATTTGTGAGGATGATATTTTACTATATAATCAAGATTAAGTCTCAGTTTTATGTCTTTCTTTCAACACTTCCTGCATTCTCTAGAGCCATTCCAAAAAAACAGATCCCTTAATAAGAGTCCTACTTTGTAGGCCTGTGCGACGCAACTAGTATTTGCTTTGGATTCAGACGATTCGGGAGGGGGGGGGAGCGGGGCGTGATTTGATTCGGTGATTTGAATCACTGTCCCAAATCAATTCAGCTGAATCTGATTTGGAGATTTGACTGCCGCCGAATTGGCCGAATCTCCCCCATCCCCCACCTGCTCTCAATGGCTGCCCCACCTGCTCTCTCAGCTCCCGGCTCTTTAAAAAACAAAAAAAGCCCTCACTGGCTGCTGCCGGGCCGGGGGGGGGGTGACCCCCACTGTTCCCCACTGCATGGGGGGCTGTGTCATGAGCCTCCTGACCCCCACCTGCTCCTCCAGCCCCCCTGCCCTGGCTGCCCCTCCTGGCCCTAGCTCCCGGCCCTTTAAAACAAACAAAAAAAAGCCCCAGCTCACTGGCTGCTACCAGGCCAGGGGGTGATCCCATTGTGAGGGGGCTGGGAAAGCAGGTGGGGGTTGGGGCACTCAGCAGGGCTGGGGGAGTCAGGCAAGGGATGGGGCTTGGCAGGGCCCCATGATCCCCTCCCCTCTCTTCCAGCCTCCCTTCCCCCGCCCCCTACTTACCAGCATGGAGTCAGGGTCCAGCTACCTGCAGCAGCCAGTGAGGACTGCCCAAATTGCCGAAGCTCTCCGGCTCTTTTCCAAATCGATTTGGAGGGCTTCGAATCAATTCAGACCTTTTAATTGGTCTCCTGATTTGATTTGGATTTGGTGATTCAGCCGCCGAATCCAGTTGAATCTCCTCCAAATCGAATCAGCACCCAAAGCTTTGCACAGCCCTACTAGTTTGTATATACTTTGCGTAGATCATTTTTTAGTTAAATCTTACTTTCATTCTGGTTAGCAGATGTGATCTTGTTTCCACTCAAGTCATTGGAAGTATTGCCCTTGATTTCCATAGAAGCAGGATGCAGCACAATATGCATAGGTTACTGAATTTTAACAGCCTACCTATTGTTCTTTTGCAATCCCAATTTCATGCGGGTCTATTTAGAGAGCACAAAGTATAGTAGGACAATTATAGTGTTAAAGATTAAAGATCAATTCATCGAAAATCACAACCAAATTGTCAATTTTAGGCTAGAATTATGTTTGCAATAAAATCTGCTCTGGTTTGCAAAAAAAAAAAATACTCCAAAACAGCTGGATATTTCTCTTTCAGTGTCTGACATATAATAAAGAATATCAGAACAAAAAATATCCACATATTCTATATTCATTTAGGAGCTTCATGCAGTTCAGACCCATATTATTTGAAGCTACTGTATAGGTTTCTTAAACCCCTATGACAACAATGACTAGCTTTCAAGGCATTTTCATAAAACAGTTGCATAGAGTCCACCACAAGCTCTGGAAATGAATAGTTATTTTGACAGCCAAGGCACTGATGCTGAGCTACTAAGAGCCACTTTCTACATCATTAAGCAGAGTCTCTCCACTTACAACAGCAGTTGATAAAAAAGTGTAGGCTACTTTTTATCACGACAGTTTCTCAACGGTTCATTTTATAAGGTATTAATCATGAATGTCTTTTCATCTTTTGATAAAATGATTTTTGTCTGTGTAATGGGCAGGCATTAGGTCTGGCAAATTCACGTACTATGAGTATGAGAGCCTCAGTACTCAGTTGGATTATTGCAATTCACTAAACTCAGAAATAATTGCAATGGTTTTCAGAAACCTTTAACCAGTTCAAAGGTTTTCTCAAAAGCAACATCCACAGCTAAAATAAAAGCAACCGCATTCTTCATGGAATTCTTATAGAATACTGAGTGAATTTCAGCACAGTAGCCTACCACCTATGCCCTGGAAATAAGCTATTCAAGAGACCATCTATCATATGGGATATCCAAATGCACTCTCTTTTGATATTTATGTTTCACAGGACCAGTGAAACTGTGAAATAAGTTCATGAGAGAGGGGACTGAACCTTTTCTCTTGCTGGCTCAAGACTAGGGAACTCTCTGTGAAGAAGGTGAAGATAGACAACATAAAGAGCAAAACAGCATTTTCTTGACAACTGTAGGGAAAAGAAGGCAGAAGGTGGAAGTGAAGAAGATCGTGCATACTCAAGCATTTTTAAAACTGCTAACCAGACTCAAGTTTTTTTAGAGCAACATTCAAGTGTATAAGTCTGAAACGTAAGAACACAGATAGATAAAAATCACAATATTAAAGGAATGAAATATGAAGCAGTATCCCAATATGCAAGTAGTGCACTGTGTACTATAAAGATATTGTATTAAGAATGTACCATCAACAAACCACAGCATAAGAAGTATTTTGGTGTATTTATTTAATTTAAGAATCGGACAGCCAGAAACAGATGGTACGAGGCATTGATAAATAGACTTGAGGCTTTGTTTTGTCAGCTCTGATTAAGCTAGTTGTGTATACTTAGACAGTGGGGGTAGGAGATCTGAATTCCAATGATCTCTTGACAGTTGCTAGAATATGAACAAATGGAATAGGAAAGCCACTTGACAGAACTCCTGAATCTGCTGGGATATTAGGATACAGATTAAAGAGATATTGCAAACGGCTTAGCAACACTGCCTAAAGAAAAAGTGCATAAGGAAGAACCATTGGGGCCATGGGAAGCTGACTTTTAAAGGTTCCATTAACTGTTACTGGCTGCGTCTACATGAGTGGCATACTGTTCAGCTGTCTGGATACTGCAGACTTCGCAGTAGCATCCCTGCACAGATTTTTTCAGATGCTACTGCACATAGTAGCAATGAGCTACTGCACAGTAGCGTTGCATCATGGTTAGCACCCACCAAAGCTACTGCACAGTAACAACAAGCTACCATGTAGTAGCATCTCGTGTAGACCTGCCCTCTGTTTTCTTTCCTGCCTGCATTGCAATGAGGCAGTTGGGTGCCTGTTACAAGCACTTTGTTATTACAAATCCTTTTAAAATCAAATACCACTGGCAGAAAAGAAGAATGGAAGATACACTTCAAAGAGCATTGTGGTTAAACTCACAATTAGGGCCAGTTGGGAATTCTTTGGATGAAACATTTCTCTTTGAAAACTGCCATAATATGCTAAAATAAATAAATAACTCTTTTCAGAGGATAGAGTCAATTTTGACAATGCTTTCTACTTTCATGTTTGCAAAAAGTTCCAAACTTGTCAAAATGATTTATTTCACTATTTCTCAAACTAACAGTATTATTGTTTAAAATGAATTTTCATCAAGAAATTTAAGTGAATCATGGTAAAAATGATAAAAGTGTCAACATAAGAATGAAATATTTTACAGTGTTGAAAACACAAATGCTTTCCCCCCCCTCCCCCACTCTTCAATGTTAGGTTTGTGAAAATACTTAAGAACCACTTCGTGTCCTTCATGGGCTGGGAAGAATGTCAGAATCTCAAAGATTCACAGGAAAAGAAACCTGTTTCCCTCCAGCTATGCTTTCAATGGACCACAACTTCATAACCACATTTTTATCAGTGAGAGAAATCCCACAGTGTGAAAGGTCACTGCTGCCAAGGTTAGTTTTATTTTCTCACCAATGCCTGTCTAAAATAAAATACATGAAGAGTCCTGAGAGCAGGACACAGGACGCAGTTCTCTCCCATTAGGGAAGTGCCCTAACCCAGTTATGTGCCCCATGTGGCAGTTGCACATGAGGCAGCAGCACAGGCAGTGGCCAGGTTGCCATTACTGGTGGCAGCTGCTAGTCTTGTGCCCCTCCCCTCACCAAGTCAGTGCCCAGTGTTGGTGCTGTGCTCGTCCCTCTCCACCTCCCCCCGCTCAGTGATGCTACTGCCATGACAGTTGGGTTACAGAGGCAGGCTGCATCTTGCTTGTTCTTCTTCTGATACCAGGACTCTGGCACTGTTGGGTGCCCACTATCACAGCTTCAGCAAGAAGGGTTGAAGATGCCTCCACCCAGTGTATTCCAAAGTTTGGTGGCTAGGGCACTCTCCTGGGAAGTAGAAGAGGTAGGTTTGAATATCTTCAGGTTGAGGACTCAACTTCCCACATAATTGCTCTAACTAGTAGGCTACCGTTGCCATCTTTTCTGAGTTGAATTCAGTGATGTTGATGTGAGTTAGGCATGTGAAGACAATGTATTGGGTCTCTGTAGATCACAGGAGGCAGGAGACAGGCACCTAGATGCATGCTCAGAAGCCCAACTGAAGGTGGCTAGGAACCTTTGCAGTCCAAAATGAAGGTGCCACTTAAATTTAGGCACTAATTTAATGATGTGGAGCAAGGCCAACATAGATCACTTTTTAGAATTTAGGTACCTAACAGCTGCCAAAGTCCTCTTTAGTCATCAAGATCAAATGGGGCCTAGCGTTCAATGAACAGGCTTAGATGAAAAGCCTTGAAGCCATATTAAAAAAAAAATCATGGTTTGGAGCCTTTTTAAAAGGCTACAAAAGTGCATGTGAACAAAGAGCCAGATAGTTGTTTGATTTTGTACAGACTATGTTGTAAGCAGATTAAACTCAGTGCAACTAAGACCAAGATTAAGGTCTTGCATTCCAATGACCAAGATTACATTTTTCCATCCTGATAAGTACAGAAAAAAATCTATCTGGGGAACCAGTCAATGCCACAAAAACTCAGTCATCTGCTTGCTCACATGAAAATTAATATGCAGATTCCTGTTGTATGGAAATTCAGTAAAATACAGACGTGTAATAAATGGATTTATTTATTCAACCCTGAAGAAAAACTAAACTCAGCACCTAAACCTGATGATATTGATAACACATGATAAAACAATATGAGAAATTTTAGGGAGGTTTCCCATTTATCTCAAAGGAGGAACAGAGAAGCACAATTTCAGTATATGTTTATTGTTAGTGAGCAGACTAACTTCCTTTGCATTTCAATAATGGTGATTTTCAAGTTTAGCAATTGTAATAATAAAGAACAGTGTGCTCTGATTGCATCCTCTGCCATTTCAGGACCAGAATGGAGCCATGTATTTCATTTTCCATGGACCATATTCCTGATGAAAAAAGTCCTACTCAAATTTGTACTTTTGTACAGGCTCTTCGAGCTATACTTTAGTATTGAACAGAGAATTGTGTCCTTGGCCTGGAATTCCACAAATTGATTATTAAACCTCTAGAGAAAAAAAGATATTTCCATCAGGAGGTCACAATCCACCCCCTGGATTTAGATTTGAAGGGACACGCCACAAGTACAAAGCCAAGTTTATGAATGGTATGATCTTACCATTTCCAATGTCATTACACACGGTATTATGGCTCCCCTGGACATAGGGCTGAAACAGAGTTCAGGCAGTTTCTCTGGCATAAAAATGTTCTGTGGAAAAGGTAAGGAAGTAGATAGTTTATAGGGTCAGTAGCATAAAGATCTTAGTTTGTGTAACTTCAGTCCCAAAGGGCTAAGAGGTCTTAAGAACAGGAATATCAGATGCTGCTTTGACTTATACCTATCTCCTGGTCTCATAATTTCTTTACAGCTATATTCCTCTTTTAGCCTTTGTATGTGTCACTTGCAACCACTGAGAATCTCACGAAAGACTCTTGCCCCCTCCACACCACTTTCAATATCACTGCTCATTGTGGCCCAGTGACTCTCTTAATGGTAGCACTTTCTACTGATATGTCAAATGCTTCAGAGCCTGAAAATATAGCAGATTGCTGTTCAGGTTTCCGAAAGATTCTTATTAAAAAACAAGATGCACATTCAGTACGAGAATGTGCCTGTGGACAGTATCTCTTTTTTCCAGTTCTAGACTTTATTTTTTATTTCTCTCTCAAACAATGTCAATGTTCATCCCACAACTGTATCCTCTATGCTTTTTCCACTAAAAGAGGACGCTGATATCACAGACTATTTATTTGAGATGTGTGCTAATAGGTGACAGCACATAAATGAATAATTTTCAAATTGTCTGATGTATTAGCATTTTAATATCTGCTTTCCCTTTTAAAAAGTGTCTCTCAAATTCAAACAACAGTAAGAGACAAAGAATAAATTATATGTAGTGACAGCAAACTCTGACTAGGCCAATTTGTCATGTCTGGGTGAGTAGGACACTAGGTAGGGAGGGAGCAAGTGTAACAATGGTGTAGACCCATTCTAGACAGACCCCACAACATAGGAGTATGGAAAGAATGGTTTACACCAAGTTCTGCAGAAGGGGTGTACTCCCATATACGGTAAGAAATTTGGCCAGCTTTGTGGCCCTTTTATGTGACAAGGTGATACAAGTACATCAGACCAGTAATGAGCGATGTAGCCCATTGTTTTCAAATGTCTTCGTGTTTTTCTCTTCCCCAGAGCATAAAAGGGAGTCATACATTTTATAATTTGTGATGTTAATATCAGTGTAATTATGTTGTGTACTTACAAAACACAGTGCAATACACCATTCTCTCTAGAAAGGTAACACAAATGATTTAGGGGTATGGGTGTTTTCTTCTACATCATCTGAACACTACAGGTTATGAAACTATAATAGATTAAAATACAGAAATATCCCTAATCAAGCTAATCAAATGTAGAAAGATAGTAAACACGCTAGCACTAATGAGGATATGCTTATTTAAAGGTCAAAGCTCAAAATATTGTTTATTTATGAGGCTGCATATTTGACAATAGTTGACAGTTAATTAGGGCTTCAGGAAATGGCTCAGATCTTCTCCTGACCTATGTCTACATTGTACCAGAAGGAATCCATCCAAGCTTTCTCTACTAAAAAATTAGATAGAGACAGTTTTAAGCTCATGATTCACAAGCTGCAGATTGTGATAAAGGAAATGCAGATGCCCTTTCCACTGTGTTGCACAGCCTGTCATTATTGTTCAGATCTGCATAACTGTCAAGCCTAGGAAAAGAGCACAGTAATTAAATATATATTCCCTTTTCCACCCATGGACTTCCTTATCCTAGTATAGGATAGTACACTGAATAAGGATGAGCCTGTATCTTTCTAAGAAAAAAGGTGGCAGCTTACCATGCTAGGCTTTCAGAAAACAGTAGCTTTTCCTTGTGTAATATTTCCTCTTAAGAAATCTTTCCCATTTTTCCGTTGCTTCATCAGATTTCAGCTGCGTGTGCTATTCCCTGGTCTAGACAGCCATAGGTATATTATGCCTACCTTGTGTTGTTTATGTTGGTTGCCTGCAAAGTGACAGATTGATTAGCACAGTTGATTTTTACAACACTATTTTCACTGTACCCGAGTGGTCCTTGGCCTGTAGCTCCTGTATGCTTGTATTCAGACATTTTTAAGGGATCCCATCACACTATCTTCATACAATATATTAATTTATGTCCAAAATATGTTTTTTTCCCCTCCTATTTTTTATTTAAGTCTAGTTAAACTCTTCTACTCTCCATGGCTGCCATCTTATGGGAAATAGTCTGCTATGCCAAATATGATCTTTCTTCCTTTTTTTGTCCTTGGTTCACAGTTAAGCCTGTACCAGAGTTCTCAGCCAGGAGACATGAACTACATTGTTCTATAAAAATCTCTCACATGACCATGATTCACCTGGAGTAGCACTTACTTCCTGCTAGAATTACTTGGTGCTTCTTCTAAAACCATTGGCAGCCATGATACCAAGGTCTCAGTCTGATTTCACACCAATTCCATTGACTTCAAAAGAACCACACTGATAAAAAACAGTATGAAACTTGGACTCTCAATCTGTCCCTAAATGGAAAGGAATTTGGATTTCTTTACATGACTTTATAACTATAGCAAGCAGCAACTCATATGGCTGTTGAGCCACTGAGCACTGCAAATGGCTCCATACCCCTTGAGACAATTTGGGGCTGGATTAATCCAAAACTCTACCATGAGAAAAGTATTTTTTTAAGATATGGTAATTTTCATGGATTAATTCAGAGACTATTTCTGTCTCCTTCACATACGGTGCATCTACACGTGCCCCACATAGTGCAGTTGTTATTGCGCCATAATTTAGTACTTCCTAAAGGCCATTTAGGAAGTACTAAACAGCCATTACTGCGCCATTCCAGTGGAGCATGTTTATTTTTAGCAGATACATCGCCGTAGCAATACACTATAGCAAGGTAGCTCATTGCTATGGTGACGTAGTATTGGTGTCACGGTCTGTGCCTGCACACACTACATTACTGTAGCAACAAGCTACATTGCCATAGCATCTCATGTAGACATGCCCATAGGGTATTCTCTTACAATTATAATAATTCTGTTTGTCTCATGATGTAGACATATTCTGTTTTCATAATGATGGTTTTGTCAATTTTCAGTGCTTGAAATCTAAGGTCTATATAGTCAAAACCATAGTTTATTTATAAAATCTGGATGGCTTAAATACTGGTACACTCATCCACACTGTCTACCTGATACTTCCAGGAGAAGAATCACATGATAAATTATGCACCTGGTTCTTTTAATTTACACTTTACATAGGTGCCTGATCCTATGTAAACTGTAAATGGCAGTGAATATGGCAGTGTATGTCAGTGTATCTCCGTTTGGCCCAAGATCTCAGTAATAAAATGCTAGTGATATACCAACTGGAGATGAAGATACGTTGACTACAGAAAGCCTTTTAATGTCCCGCCTGACACTCTTCTGAGCAAGCTAGGGAAATATGGCAAACAACATGAAATCACTGAGGTGGGTGACTAATAATGGAGCAGGTATCCTTGCTCATACTGGATAATACTTAACTATCTGAAAGTAGACCAGCTAAAGTAATTAGCCTTTAGAATTTACTCATGAACTTATTTGCATCCAGCATGCATCAGGACAGTAATTTGCTCTGAACAAAGCAATGTATTATGAACTCAAATAAACCCAGATAATAACTAATGACTGTAATTAAATTCTATATTTTACATAAAATTTCAATTTAAGCTGTAATGAAAAAGTAAGATTAAATGATTCATTTGGATTAATAACAAGTAGTAGTAAGTAATAGGTAGTAGGTATTATATGTTCTGCATAAAAGTGGCTTTGATGAGTTTCTTGCTAATGGAAATGTTTACAAATGTAGAAAATACACTAAGCCCTGCAGTATGAAAAAAACTGTGGTGATAACCCAGGATTTGTATACTTGCTATAATTTCTACCAGGTGACAGCACTTTAAAAATATAGCATTTTTGTTAGTAACAAATTTGTGTCAAGTTGTAAATTGGAGAGAATCGTAAACATTCTTTTCTGCAATTCAAAGGGGAATTCAGCAGATGTGAGTTTATGAGAAGATAAGACTATGCACACTGGTGTCCACTCAGATAGAGATGAATAGAACTGCTAACTTTTTTGTTCATCCATTTTTATTTCTTTGCAGATAGATCTTACTGTTTACTGCCAGATATGCTACTGTTTTAGACTTTTGCACTCTGGAAAGGTCACTGCAGTTGCACTTTGTATTTCAAGTGAGGAATATGTTCAGCAAACTGATGTCTCACTGGGCATAATTCCATTGTCTTGTGAGACAGACACGGCCACTACTACTACTGGTGCTACTGTTTTACCCTAGGAGCATAATACTTTAACTCAACAAAATGAGAATAAGATGTTCTTTTAGCTGCTAAAAGACTTTGGCTAAAAAAAAATCCCTAAAGAAACCAAAGGCATTTAACATTTAGATACATCCAAACTACTCTGCAGGCGTGTCTACATGTGCAAATGCTGCAGGATGGGTTTACTCCAGAGTAATTTACTCTGGAGTAAACCCACCCTAGCCAGACATCTATGTGTATGGTGATTTGGGAGCAGATTGTTGCTGCCACCACCACTGGACCTGCACCAGCCCCCTATAGGAGCCAGGGAGAGCTGGAGGCTCTGGCTGCAGCTGCCTGCAAACAGTAGCCATGCTTAAAAACCAGCCTCGCTCCCTGCTCCCTGGCCATCTGTGCTTCTGGCCCAGAGCAGCCTGTGCCCCACTGTGCCATGGCTGCTCCACCCCCAGATCCTGTCAGCAATTTCCAGTGTCCCAGGATCCAGCTGGATATCCTGGTTGCCCTGTTGCACTGCCATGGTGATGGCCACCTGGCTCAGATCATTCTCATCCCTGGCAGCCCCCACATGTGGCATGGCCACCTGCCCAGCTTGCTCCACCATCCCAGGCCCCTGGGATGATGAGCAGTGGCTCATGTCATTTCAGATGACTCAAGTCACCTTCTAAGACCTCATTGAGCAGCTCTGCCCACAACTGAAGCAGCAGGATACTACCATGCAGCAGCCCCTCCCCACAGACACCTGGCTGGCTATCACCCTGCTCAAGCTGGCCATGCCTGCCAGCCTCCACTATGATGACCACCTCTCTGGTGTGTGCAAGGCTGAAGAGGCTGTCCTGGAGGTGTGTCACCCTCCAGGATGTCCTGAGACACCATGCTCTGCATGCACAACCCCCTGGAGGTGGTGGTGGGCTTCCCCTAGTGCATCAGGGCCCTGGACGGGCTGCAAATCCCTGTCACCTGCCCACTCCATAGCAACTGCCCCTACTACAGCTGGCAGGGTTTCTACTCAGTAATGCTAAAGGCTGTTGTCAACCACCAGAGCACCTTCACCAATGTGCGTGCAGCTGGGTGTGCAGCACCCAAAACACCCATGTCTTCCCAATTCAACTCTGCCAGCCCTGGTGGAGAGTGGAAACTTTGTGACATCCTTTGCCCACTAGGCCTGCCAGTTTGCCACCCACTGTTTGGCCAATGTGGCTCAGCAGCCAGGTCCAATTCTGTGTCCTGTGCTACTAGAGCCGGCACATATGCAGGGCTGAAACTGGCAATGACCCTGAAGGCATATCCTGACTGCCAGCTGATGCCTCTCCCCTGCGTGCAGCTGCAGGTCCTACAGAGCCAGGGGAAGGAAGCTGTTTGTGAGAGTTTGCAACATTTCTGAGATAACATGTTCCATACCAGGGAGCTGTGAACTGCCCAGCCTCAGATCGGGGGTCGTGCATGCAGGGTTGCCCATATACCATGATAAGTTGGCTGGGGAGGCCCTGGCACATGCAGTTGCCAGCTGAGCCCCCTGTCCCCACTCGCTCTGCAGGGGCAGGTGGGCTGCTGGCTGCTGGCCACAAGCAGCCTGCCTCCCACACCCCTGTCCCAGGACAGGACAGGCCTGGCTCCTGGCAGCATCTACTGCCGCAACTCCAGACCCACTTCTCCACTTCTCCTCCTTCAGGACAGCCTGTTTCCTGTGCCGCCACCAAGCCCACATTGCCCAGGCTCAGAGGTCAAGGGGCTTCTAGCTAACTAGGATGCAGAGCTGGTGGCACCCCTACCCTCTCTGGAGGTGCCCTGGGGCCAGTCCCCCTTGTGCTGGATTTGCACCCCAAGCATGTCCCTGCTGAGAGTGTCCAGGGCATACTGCAAGGAGCTGTTTGCATGGACTGAGGGGTGCCTGACCCACCATGCACTGCTGCTGCTGATTGCCATGGTGCCCCATGTACACCTGTGACCCTCGCATGGGACCCTGAGCTTTGACAGTGCAGTGGACAAGTCTGTGCTGCCCCACAACTTCTGTTGCCACCTGGAGGGCTACCTATGTCTGCACTACACATCCCTGTCTCCCACAGCCAAGGAAATCACCACCAGCATCCACACATTCCTCCACATGTGAGAGTCCTGTGCCTGCCTAGCTGAGGCAGCACAATGCTGCTCATTAAAGTTTTGCACTGTCTCCCACCTCCCTGTGTGCTGTGGGGTGGGGAACCTAGGACCAGGGAAGCATGGCTGGGAATGGGGAGGAACCTCCCCCCAGTGCAGAGCTTACTAGATGGGTATGGCAGGCATGCCTGGAGGCCCGAGTCATTCCCCACTGGTGGTGAGAATGTACATCTCCCAGTGGTGTCCTGGGGTTCAGGGGCACCATCCACAACACCTGGCTGCCCAGGCAGAGGCCTCCTCCAGGGAGGAGCTGGAGTTGCTGAGGGCTGGCAGTGCCATAGCCAGCCTGGCATCCTGGGTTGGGCTGTGCACCCAGATGTCATGAGGCAGGCACTGGATCAGGCTGCCAGAGCTGCTCAATGAAGCCATGGGTGAGGAACACAATAGGATGGGCTCCTGGCAACTTGAGGAGCCCTTCCCTAGTGATGCACTGCCATGGGTGCCAGCCCATAGTGGTTGAGTAGATGGCACGGCTCTGGACATGATCCCAGGACATGAGAATGTTGTTCAGCTGCCACATAAAGGGCATGGACTTGCAAGCAGCCCCTGAATGGCAGTTGTGGTCAGTGACAGTGACCCACTGTTCCCACAAGGCCCTGAACTTCATGCAGTTTTGGTGTACTGACTGGTCATGCCGGTGCTCCTGCATACAGCCCCAAAACAGGTGCTCACAGATGTGCACATTGGAGTGCCCACTCTGCACAAAGTGGGCTAAGAACATTGGCCTAGCTCCACAGTGCCATGAGGTCCATGGTCTCCTCCTGGGATCAGTTCCAGCCCTGAGAGGTAGTGTCTGGCTTTGGCAAGGATGCCAGCATTGTTCCCTCAACTGCTTATTGAGCCTTCACATGAGAATTCCCAGTGCTGGCAGGCTTGGGCAGGTGTCTGCAGTGCCCAGTGCAGGGGCATGGTGCAGGACAGGCAGGTGCATGGCAATGCTGTGCCAGACACCAGAGGCAGGGTCCAGGAAGGCTACTACAGCGGGCCTGGGGTCAGCTGGAGTGGGACCTGATGGCCAGAGGCAGGCTCCAGGTGGCCCAGGGTATGGCTGGGCCTAGCAGCTGCCTGCAGAGCCTAGCACTGAGACATGGCACAGGACTGATAGCTACACAGTGATGGTGTGCCTGGGACCAGTGCTGGGGTCTGAGCAGGCTGCCACAGCTGGGGCCTCTACTGTGACACAAAGTGGCCAGAGCCTGGCTGTAGGTGGCCCAGGGCCCTGGTGTCCCCACAGACTTTTAAGTGGCTGGGGCCAGAGAAGGTCCCAGCTCCATGGCCCTAGGGCTAGCCTTAGGGTGGCCCCCTGGTGGTGGGGCTGACCAGGAGCAAATTTGCTTCCAGTCAGCATCTACATGTGTGGTATTATGCAGTAGCTACTCAGGAATTAATAAACTACTTGTATTTACAGGTAGCAAATTAACTCCCAAGTACAGCAATTTACTGCTCAGTAAGCATTTCCACATGTAGACAGTGATGCTTACTGCACAGTAATTTGCTCCACGGCACAATAAAGCATCTCATGTAGATGCACCCTGCAACTTTCAAAAATTCTGGCAAGAGTAGAATGGCTACAACCAATATGGAAAACAATTCCCTTTAAAGCTAGAACAGAAATCTACAAACAGAAATATGAATGATCAATTATGTTATTAATGTGTTCTATAGTAATAATTATTGCTATTAATGATGGTATAAGCTATAATACTGACTGAGTCATTATATAACCCAATATTAATATCAATGCCATTTTGGAGTAGCCCAAACAAAAGTATTTAAGAAGAGCTAAATTCTGCCTATATAGCACACTAAAGGCGTGTCTACACAAGACAAACTACTGTGCATTAGCCTTATTTTAATGCACATCATGGTCATGTGTCTACATGTGTATACCCTTAATGCACATTAAAAATGGCTAAATTAGGCCAATTGCACCTAAATTTGATACTTGCAAATGCAAGTGTCAAATTTAGTCGCGATTAGTTAATGTGCATTAACGTACTTGTAGATATGACCTGGCATTAACTTTACTGCCGGGTCTGCCCAGCCACTGGGAGTACATGGCAGGGCTGCAGGGACTTGGCACTAACTTTAGTGCCAAGTCCCTGCACATGTAGACACCTGTCAAAAATCACTCAATGAGCATTAGCTTAATGCACATTAAATTTAGTTGCACTTAAATGCATGTGTAAACAAGCCCTAAGATTCATACTTGTGCAGATGACTTATCTTTTTTCTTCTGCAAATTGATCTTTCACATTTGCAGATTTGCACACCCAGCATGCAGGCTGAAGTTGATGTTACCTGTTAATTACTAGAGTCCAGCAGGATTCTTCCTGAGGGATACTCACATCACTTTCCCAAAAATGATTTCCCATGCACACCCATTTAGACATCAACATGATACTATGAAGAAGAATGGGGATTTCTGGAAAGGGCAAAGGAGTGGAAGAAGGCAGAAAATTATTTCACAAGAGTTATCCAGGTGGTATTGAGCAGTTGCAAATGATGATGTACACCAGAACAACTAAGAAGGAAGTCTTAATCTAAACTGCTTGAGGCAGAGATCAAATTTTCCTATGTATTATTACCACAACTGAGATCCAGTGCAATGGATCTATCTAATATAGAAAAATAAAAAACAGTAATATCTGGCTACTTGAAGACCTGGAATGCCAGTTATTAGCTGCTAAGCAAATCAGCACAAAAAGAGCTTCCAATTAGTATATGGGCACACAAACAAGTTATCACAAGGTAAGCTAAAACATGAACTTATGGCCATTCTACTGCAATTGCAAAGGCCCTTGCTCTGTGCTGTTTGTGAGGAAGATTACCCCACTTCCACTGCATTTACTTCAGGGTAAGAAGTTGCACATGGGCAGCTATTATGAAAAAAACTGGCATCCTGTAAATTCATGCCCTGGCTTACCTTACAGGAATTGCTTCAGATGCTCATACCCTACATTTATGGTCTATCAATAAGAAAAGAAGCCTACTGACATAACTCCAAAAGTACTATTACTAATGCAAACAGGTTTTCTATCTCCTATCTATAGGATTATATTACCTTTAAGATGCAGAAAATAAAAGTTTGGCTTTTATTATATCTGAGAATATAAAATAAAATTGTTTTGCATCCATTGAAATGGTTATTTCATGGTCAGCCTTCAAATTAGCTTCAATTTTGAAACAATGGCTGCATCTATAGAAGAAGTTTGCATAGATCTTTACTATGCAGGCATTAGTATTTGTATAATTGTGATGGGGAACAACCTGTTGGTGACATTGATTGTGCAGCAGCTTGTGACTACTGTGCAGTAGCATCACGTCAAGCTTCAGTCACGCAACGCTACTGTGTAATAGTCACAGGCTACTGTGTAGTTAGCGTCTTGTGTGGACGCAGCTAAAAAATAGATTTTAAAATTTTGATCATTTCTATAACTTTATTTCTTTCTGTTGAAAAATTCATCATACCTGACCTTTTGCTTCTAATGGTTTCGATTTTAATGAACTGATGCTTTCTCATAAAAAAAATCCGTCAAAAAATTTCAACTATTTCTAATTATTAACATCTTTTAGGTATGTGTCTTTAGATTCTCTGCATCTTAAAGGTAATATAATCCTATAGACTATAAACAGTAGTAAATTACATATAACTAATAAAATATGTTATAAATCACATTTAGTATAATCTGCTCTTAGTGAATGCCTATTACCTGTATTGTTGCTGACTTGAGTTACAAAAGAAAAAAACCCGATTTTTTAATGTACTTTTAATCTTGAAGGTGTTTACATCAAAGTGCTGAAAGAAATGTAAAAGCCACATTTGGTTTATTTTCACTGCCTTCAGATTTCCAAGACAGGTCACTATATTCTAGGACAGACTAGCCACATTAGTACAAAGCAGGCAAATCAAGGTTTTGTTAGTACCGAGCAGAGGAACAACAGAAGCAGAACTCTAAAACATGTTGCTTTCAAATTTTTAAAATCCAATTAAAGTTGTTAAATCACCTTCATTGTTCAAATTTCCTTCACGTAGCCCTGACTAAAGACTGCAGTAGGCAGTTTAAAAACTAGAGCCACTACCTTGTAAAGGAGAACAAAGCATTTAATTTTATAAAATCTGTTGCAAAAAAATACAATTTGAGAAAGACAATTACTGTAAGGGAACAATGGGTGCAAGCATATATTAAAAATAAATGGGCTGTAAGCCATTCATGACTCCAAGATAAGTTATTTCCAGTTCCTGAAACAGAATAGGTTGATAATCATTGCTTCTCAAAATTGGCCAAAGTTCTTTTACAGATCTCTGACTTGTGTGTTTGAAAATTACTAGATGCACTAACAATGAATCATGTCCATTTGTTTCCAAGCAACTCCACCGTATAAGCGCACTTGGGTGCAGATTTATTATATCTGTGTAAATGGGAAGCCAGCTTTTGAATGTGCTTATATTGGCTTTTCCTAGAACAGAAAGATAATGATACTAGTGTAAGCAGCTGATAAAAGGGTTATAGCAGTCTGAGAGCCATTTCATTATTTAACACCCCATTTCATCTTACTCAGACACCTGGGCTTTTAATACAGAAAGCCAAAAAATATGAATCTTCAACTCAAGTGTATATTGTAGGTTCGGTTACTGAACTGGAGAGAAGTTAATGTGTATGTGTGTGTGTGTATAATACACACATATACATATACATATACACCCACATTTGAATCTTTGGATCCCTTTTCACTTAGTGTGCTGCTGTCAAGAGAAATAAAACCATTCTCTCTCAAGAATGTTATAGTATCTACCAAATGAAAACATCGGGCTTAAAATAATAGGCAGGTCATTTAATTGAAGGAATTCTTCTGAAGGAATGACATGCAATAACTTATCATGGTACCAAATTCCAATTAGATTTTCTGAGCCTGATTCAAAGCGTATTGGATGGGAGCTTTGGATTCAGAAACAGTTGATTCAGATTCAAATACATTCAGCTGAACTCCATCAGAGATGAAAGCACTTGGGTCCTCATAGAAAGCATCAACAACTTGAAGGACTGGACCCCTTAGAGTAGGTAGCAACATTATTTTTGAACCTGCACATGTACAAGAATTAGGATTGTAATTACATGAAAAATCTTTTACCATAAGAATGTAAGAATTGCAATTTATGTGGCCAGATCATAGGTCCTTCTAGCCCTATCCTATCTCAGAGTGTAGATGCTGATTGATGTTCCTTTCCATAATGGATGTTCCTTGGCACAAAATTGATATAAGCATGAGTGAGCACGAGGAGGAAAGTTCTATGGGAATTAATAAATGAAAAATCTACCAGTAAAAAAAAAATCCTTGAAATTACTTTGGAAAACTATCTGGATAGCTATTTGATAAGTTGTTGACTCAAACTCCACTAAAGTAAATAGGAAGCTTTCCAATGTGTTTTGGATCAGGCCTTATGATTCTTGTCACTGGATCAAGACAAGGGAGGCCGAAGTGGGCAAAAATCCATGAAAGATTTTGACTAAAAGGTTTTGAGCATTGATCCCTTTTATCTTTCTGTATGTTATCCTTGGCTCCCATTAGGAACTTTATGGAGTATACTTTAAAATTATTATACAGTAAGATCAGGCAGCCTCAATGGTAGCACTTAGGATTTCTTGCCTCAAATTTTTGCATCAAATCTGGAGAAGAGCTTATTAGACTGAAAACAGCTGCTTGCTTATCAGTAAGTGTTTCCTGTTGATTTTGTTTAAAGCTGAAAGTACATGGAATATTCAGAATGAATTGCTAAACTGACTAAAAAAAGCAGTACCATGCTTTATTGTGAGTTTGAAAATAATCCTTCTTCCCAGGGCATTTTCAAAAGTCAGAAAATAAGTTTAATGACAATAGGATTATCTCTAAGCAAAAATTGGAGAAAAAGTCCCCATTTCTAACAGCAGTAAAAAATGTTGAGCAAAGATAGTTCACACTTCAAGAGCTTCTTAACATTTGCATGTTTCATACATTTTCAAATGTAAAGTTAATATGTTTGCATCCAAGTGATGAATAGTGCAAATAGGAAAAAATAAGGTGAAAAAAAACCTGTCTATTTTTATTTTAAAAAATATAGTCTGCAATAAAGCCTGAATAACTTTACAGCACTGACCAGAAAGACATGAAACTTTGCCATGAAGTGTGGCCTTTCCCCTTAATTATGTTATTGTAAGCAGCCACTTAGAAGCCCTTAGTTTACTAGCCATCAAGTAGTCTCCCACCTACAGTTAGGATGATACAAAAATGGGGCAAGAAGGTCATCTAGTCCAGCCTCCTGTTCAAGGCAGGATATCTCTGACTAAGCCATCTCAGCCAAGTACCTATTCAACCTGCTCTTGAAAATTTCCAGGGATGGAGATTCTAACTACCTCTCTAGGTAGCCTGTTTCAATGCTTGACCACCCTAACAAGTAGAAAGATCCTCCTAATCTTTAACATCAATTTCTTCTGCTAAAGTCAGTGGTGGCATTCATGACGCATAGAGGGTGCACACAGGTGCATGTGAACCCCGTGAGATCGGCTGTGCACCCCCTGGAAACGCCATACATAAAACCAGAAGTGCACTTCTGGTTTCATCGCTGGCTCAGCAACTGGCTGCTGGGGGATCCCACCTCCTGGTTGGTGATCAGCCACTGAGGGACTCCTCCCCCTCCCCTCCAGTCAGCAATCTGGTGCCCCCCGAGACTCAGGAGGCACCAGTCACCCATGAGTGGTGGCCTTAGGGTTGTTGGGGCCCTGGGCAAGACAGTCATTTGGAGCACCTTAGATGCTTAATGTTGATGACCTATAATCAAATTGGACATTTTCAATTTAAATTTTACTTTGCCCTGTCCATGAAACTGCAAAGAAAATATCTTAATATAATATTGATAATACAAATATTCAGTATAATTAATTTTTATTTTTATAAAGTGTAGGGCCCAAGACAGCCACCCAGTTTGTCCTGCCCTAAGGCCACTACTGTTGCAATTTTAGCTCATTGCCCCTAGTCTTGCTCTGTGTGTGTGTGTAAGCTGGAAACACGTCATCAGGAATTAAATACAATAATACATTAATAAGGTTATGGCTTAAGCAGAAAACCCATTTAGGTTTATCTCCAATCCAGGTTTAAAAAAAAAGTTATGTTCCTATCAAACTTTGTCAGTATTATGATGACATTATCTGCCACAGCAGCACAAAAACACATAACTTGGTAATATACCCTTATATTTTTCACTAAGAAACTTAGAACTGTCAATTTCTTAAATGCTCCTGGCAAAAATAGAAGTCTACTTTTATTTATTTATCTATTTACATCACCTTGACTGAACAGCCAGAAATCAAGTGCATAGTTTCCATTAGATTCTCCTGTAGCTGTAATTACTTTCATTTGCTTCTACCATAATAGTCTGTGGTTTTATTTTGAGGAAATTATCTGTACACAACTTATTAATTCTGGTTAATTTTATGAAATTTCTGTGTCATTGAATGTCTCAATGTACACAACAGTCATCAGCTGAAAGAAGTGACAGACTGAAGGAAGTCATTAGCATTAATGACTGTGCTTTGGAAAGTCATAGATACACTAAGGAGAATGCCTGAGCTAAATTAACACTAGTTTGATGCAGAGTATTTGCAAAGTCTAGAAAGTAGACAGTGGAGAATCCCCAAAGGGGATTTGGGGAACAAAGAAAGGGATGTGCTGGAGCAGGCACTTAAACCAACAATAGCAGTTTGGGGAAAGAGAGAAAGAAATGCACAAGCTTTGGACAGGAAAGGAACTTTTCTGATGGGATGACTGGCAAAGGCCAAAGGATACTAGGTGAAGCATAGAGAGAAGCCATGAAAATAGAGATCCATGAGAGAGATGCTGGAATCCCAAATGAATTTCCAAATCCAGAAGAACCCTACAGGCTAATAAAAAAATTGAGTTAGAGGTATGTATATAAGCATTTTACTGTTTGTCTGGGTCTGTATATTTCTTCTGCTGTCCTGAAGAATTGTTTAATCTTTTCTGAAGTCTGTATCTACCTGTTTAATCTATCACTTGTCTCTGTAGAAGTAAACGGTAACTCCAAGTGCCCAGAGTGTTGGAGACTCTAGAAAAGCATATGTTTAAGGTACTAAAAAATCAGGTGTGGGAGAGAGGGGGGTGGGCAGGGTAGATGAGGAAGGAATGAGCAAAACTGAATTTAGAGCCCAGACAATTGTACTGCAGTGTCTTAGAAGTGACTTCTGGATAGAGGATCCATACCTAGACATTAGAAGTTTCTAGACATTAGAAGCTAGTGATGACAAGCTTAGACATCAGGTAACCCCTGTATTCAGACTCAGGAATTTTAAAAGATTGAATTTCTAGCAAGGTAGGACCCAAAACACAGTAGTATGATGAGTGTCCAGCAGGAGAAGCACAATCAGGGCTTGAGAGGGAGTTTGTGCAATAATCTCTAGGTTGTAAAACACTGCAAGATTACTAACAATAGTTTTTTAGATTGCCCTTGTTTTTGTCTGGTCTTCCTCCCATGTTACTATTTTTGTGTCTCCATTACCTTATTCCTGTTCTTCTTTAGATCTAAATCCAAATTAGGTACCCATGTCTTCATAGTTGGATTTCACAGGCAGAAAAGTCCTGACCAATAACAGACACAAATTACATACAGGGGGCATGTCTACATGTTGCTGTACGGAGACATAGTTACTGTGCTATGCTTTATTACTTCCTTTTGGAAGTACTAAAACACTGCACAATAACCAACCATACTGCTCTGTATGGGTGGTGCATGCCTAAATTTCTCTGCTATGTCACCATAGTGGTACGCTATAAGCAGGGAGTGCACTGCCATGGTGATGCACTCATGTTTATGCCCATATTTTCTTTCTTTGAAAACATAGGCATAAACATGGGCCTGGAAACAAAGTTTTTCACTGCAATCTCATCTTGGTATTATCATCACAAGCTATAATTCATGTTCTACCTTGAAAAAGCTACTCAGTATGGTAGACATACAGTAGGTTAGATCTGAAGCACATCTGAATTCTACTTGAATTCAATAGACTATGACAGTATATATCAGATGAGAATTCTTGTTAACACGGCATGTACCCAGAATGCTATTGTAACCAACAGATGTTACATACTAATGCTGATATCTGGAACTGCCCTTAAATCTTTTCTGTAGTGAATCCTACAGGAAAGTTTAGGGTGGTTCATTTTCATAGGCTTCTTTCATTTAACTGTTTCAGTACTTGCATTGTTTTTCTCACCTCCAAGCTGATCCATGAACTAATCATTTACCCTGGTATGTAACCAGTCTCATTTAAAGTATTTTTAGGTGACCTTTTACAGACCCAAAAGGTTTTGGTTTTGTTGGAACTAAGTATTCCTATTAGACATGTACGCATTGTTGTTAACTTTTCAAATAAGAAAATAAAAATGTGTTTTTGCAAGCCTCACTGCATCCAAATGTTTGCACAGGTATAGCACCAAGCTATATTTTAAGGAAAATAAATGCAAGGAGAGCTTAGTGTTCACACATGGCAATTTTCCCATCTAACTTCAGTTGCAACAAGCAAAGGTCAGGCACAATCTGCACCTTAGACTTCTTCTCACAAAGTGTCTGTGTTTTAATTTATGAAACAATGTTAAATCTTAACAAAATTGATTAAGAGGACTGGCCTTATTACTGTCTAAACACTGCCTCATGCTCTCTTGTTGGTAGACTCTATAAATCAAAGGGAATCAGACTCAGCAATTAATATTGCAAAATTGGATAGAATGTTCTAGAGCACATTGAAATAAACAAAGCACTTCACTTCTGTGTCTCTGAAATAAAATATGAATGTTGCAGCCTCAATTATAGCTTCTTTTGTGAATGGCAGAGCAGCAAGGTTAATAATACCTTTTGAGTGGGCAGAAAGCACCCATCTGCTGTAAGGGATTGTCTGTGGTGCTGAAATTCCACTTGCATTTGAAAGAGAACAGTTGCCATAGCACTCTGCAATACCATCAGAGCAGACAGGTTTGCTTCCAAATTCTTTCTATATTATGGACATACTAAGTCCATTCCAATTGTTTTATAAGCCAGTTGAAGTATCCCACCATGACAGGGTCTCACCTGGTGCTACCACTGCAGCATCACGGCGTGTTCTGCACCTAGCTACATCATACCTCACCCATTCGCCCCCCATGACTTGATGTTTAGATGATGAGAGGGTCCAGAGGAGGGCCATTCGTATGGTTAGGGGCTTACAGGACAAGCCCTGTGAGGAGAGACTGAGGGACCTGGACCTCCTCAGCCTCCACAAGAGAAAGCTGAGAGGTGATCTTGTGGCTGCCTACAAATTCATTAGGGGATGCAACAAGGGATCGGCGATGCTCTGTTCACCAGGGCACCTCTTGTGGTAACACAATGGTCACAAACTGACAGTGAGCAGATTTAGGCTAGATATCAGGAAAAACTTCTTCAAAGGATGGATAGGCATCTGGCTGGGATCATCTGACCTCAGCAGTCTTTCCTGCCTGGGTAGGGGGTTGGACTTGATGATCTGTTGAGGTCCTTTCTGACCCTAGATCTATGAATCTATGATGACCCTGTACTCACTTGGAGATGCTCGTGGGCAGGATGTGACTGCAGTGGCATGACTTCTGTGGGGCCTCTCCTTCTATACACCACACCCTTTCTGTTTGGATAGTGTTGCTGTTGCTGGGACATCAGAGGTGTTCATCACATGATGCATCCCATGGAGTTAAGCTGAGGCTGTTATCCTTTCGGGGCACTATCTCCCTGGCCAGCTAATGCAAGACTCAGAAATAATGTTAACCAAACTTATAAGATGAACTCAAAATGGCTCAGACTGGCAACCAGGCAAGGAACTGATGCCTTGCTGCCCTCAGCCTCTTCCCCTGTTTCAGGGTTGAGAGTTACTTTGGACTCTCTCTCCCCTCACTCTCCTTATCCAGTCTCTTTGGCATCCAGGAAAGTGCCCGCTTCAGGCAGACCTTCTTGTGTGGGTGCTGGGCCAGGTATGGCTTTGCCTCAGGGTGGCTATCTTGATGCCCCCATGAAGCCTGTGTTTCCTCCCAGTTCCTGGCTGGTAAATACCCACTACACAGGTTTCTCTGGTGGCCCCATTTGGTGCAGGTATGGCTTTGCAAAGTCTTTCTCCGGTTACCCTGTGTGGGTGGTCCCTAGGTACCTCTAACTGGAATGGCTGAGTTAGTGTCCTCCCATGGATGACCTCCTGCAAAGGATCTGTCCACGCTGTGCTGCTGCTTGGACCTGGCTCAGTGCTTCCTGCTACAGGGCTTGTCCACAGCATCTCCCTGTCACGTCCAGTAGATACTGGGATCCCAGAGTCCCCTCTTGTCTGAACCAAGTGGGGTGCAGCTGGCTCCCTAGCTGCTGCTTGGAATTCAGCTGACTGGCTATTGCCTGCCAAATGCCTGGTCTGTGCCACCTCTGGTTCTCAGTGGGGAAAGTGTTTTGGGTTCTGCCAAAGGTAAGAACAGTTGGGGCCATCCCTGGTCCCTCTGCTGCCATTCCTCCTTGCTCCTGTCTGCCATGCACTTTGGGCCCATTACCCAAGGGCTCCAGGTCAATCATAAGCACACATCTGGCCGGTGCATGTGGGCATACAGCTACATGGGCTACATGCATCTGTGCTCCCGGCAGGTAAGCCAGGTGGGGGACTGTTACACACACACACACACACACACACACACACACACACACACAACTCAATTTCACATGATGCACAGGAAGAGTATTTTGTGCTTTTTAGTGTTTCATTAAGTTTTGCTAACTCATAGTAGATTCCTGAACCCTTTTTGGCCATGCAAACAGAGCAACATCTGCCATCTAGCTGAATGTAGTCAGCTCACAGAATACTGAGAAGAAGGTAAATAGCCTTTAATTACATGTAAGTAATTAAGAATATTCCAAAAACTCTAAGAGTTGTACTACCAGCAAAAATCTAGTCCTGATTATATTATAGCCTTATTTAATTACTCTGGCAGTACTTCACCCCCAGTGCAGTGTAAAGGAGCCTTAGTGCAAATATGAGTAAGTCCCATCATATCTATCATGTACATATGCAAACTACAAGGAAACTGTGATGTCTGAAAAGTACATCTCTAGAGGCATGCATTCAAGATTTTTTTCCCCCAGACATGTGCTGAAGGCTATCCCAGTCACCCAGCTGCAAATGGATACCTGCTGGTTTGGGCTGGCCAGCTAGATGTGGCAGGAGTCATATCATCTGTATCCTATCAGCATAAGAATCTGACATACTTTAACCGTGAGAGCACTGTGAGACACCTAAGCTGGGACAAGTCCTTGATTTCTTGATTTTTTAAATCTAAATACAATATAAAGAATAAGTTAGAAATGTTTTCATGGATAAAGGATTTGAGCTTTTCCTTGAAGAGAACCTTTCTGTGTGTATTAAACAGCTTTGAAACAACATTCTTATTTTCTGCTATATTGCAACTTTCTCAACTAGAAAACCAGAGAAAAAATACATATTTCAAGTTGTTCTTCATTGGGAAGAAAGAGCCAGTATCAAATACTCAAAAATAAGAACTGCTCTAAAGCAGGAA
>NW_005841847.1:5746026-5761710 GCF_000455745.1 Alligator sinensis | reverse complement strand
AGGAATGAGAAGGTATCAGAAAATAGGTGTGTATTCCTAGGTAGAGAAATAACAAAGACAAAGTGCTAATACCATTCTATTAAGTCACCTATCTGCAAATTAAGTCCACCTACACAGTCATTCTTCTCTAACAGTAAAAGAATGAAGCTATCTGCCTACCATGAACATGGTTTATTATTAAAAAATAACAATTCATTAACAGATTCTTGGGGAAAAAAACAGAAATCTGGTATTAGATAACATTCATAAACAAAGATCACCTTTTAGTCCCCAATTTAGTAAAGCACAGAATTTGCTTAATTTTAAGCATAAGCTGGAGTCCATTTCTGTACAACATAGCAATTAAGCACATTTTACAGAATTGGATACATGTTTAAGTTATCTGATGAATAGGGATGGATTAAATATGCACCAACTGTAAAGTACGTGCTCAGGTACTTCGCTGAGCTGACATCAGTTATTGGGAATGAATCTACTACAAAAAGAATAATTGTACATCCATGAGGAAAATATGAGCCACAAAGTTTCTCTACAAAAATGCTCATTAATTTTGTAATGGCTAATCTACACCTCAATTTTATGTAAAAGAATATTTATGTTTGTAAAACAAAATGATGAAATCTACCTTTCCACTTGACTGAAAAAGATCTTGTTAATGAAACTGTGTCACCTAGTTAATTATGCTTTGAACTTTTGTTATTAAAATGGTATAAGCATTATACCCATTAGATGACAGTGCTTGTCTTAAGGACTGTTCCATGGGTTGAACACTCTTGGCTTGACTTTTTCCCTAGTTATTCAAAATATAGCAAAAAAGATTACCATTTGCTCCCCTTGTTGTACATTGTAGACTATTGAGGAAATAACTAAAAGTACAGTTCCATTAAGAAAAATTCTGCATAAATAGCAAACAATCAAAAGACTGGGGAATAACAAATGTAATGTATTATTGATTAATAAAAAAGAAAAGATAAGTCATCCTGGCAACAGGATAGCTCCTTGTTCATTCCTCTTGCACCAAGGTTTGCTTTACAAGTGACAAATATGAATATCAGTATGAAGACTTAGGTCCCATCCTTAACTATAGGAATACATACTCCAGCGTAAAGGGAGTCCCCACCAAGTGTTAAACTGAGAGACTTACACTTCTGTGCACACATTTAAGGTTGCCTTTTAAATATGAGATGATCACATAAATATACTGCAGGCAGATAACTGCTTCTTAAAAGCAAGTATAATTTTTTTAAAACTCATGGTTTTTAAACCAATCTTATAAACTTTGGGTTGATAATCTTGGGATCCACTAGTTAGGAGGGGAAGAGCATGGCCAGAAAGCAGTTCCAAAATAATCATGCTTTCACTTCCAAACATAAAGAGGTGGAGCCCAAAACCAGTGGAAGCTACAGCTGCTAAAAGAAGCTATGGTATCCTCTCCTAGAGGAGGGTTGACAGGCACCAGCACAAAAATAGGGGACAGCCAACAACTTTAAAGCTCCATCCAAGAGTATGATATTTATTAGGAAAAATATTGATTGATTAACACTAGTTGCTGCCTCATTCCTATAGTTCAATTTCAAGTATGGCATTAAATATGTTAATGTTTTATTGTTTCTGGTAACAAAAATTTAGAAGTTCAATATGGGCATCATATCGGTCTAATTAACAGATCCTTCAGCATGTTCAAAAAAAAATCACCACCTTCTAAGTATTGATGTGAAACGTATACTGCTAAATGTCCATCCTGTAAAGAATATGTACAGCCACCTGAAAAAAATGCCGAAGTTATTTATTAAAGTTACAATCCTGAAAATCTGTGTTGCTGGCTTCACAGCAAAGAATAAGACAACCTTATATAGAGAACTAATTCTAATTCTCAGTCTGCCATATTTGCACAAATCTCAAGTAGGCCAATTGACAATATTTTAAGTAGTTCAGGCAGATTCACTCACCTAACCCACCCATTTTGCCTTGTAAATGGCGGGTTAGAACAAAAGACTTGGAATTGCAGATCTGGGTGTGAAACTATATATACACATAACCCAGATTATACACTCAAATCTAAATATAGCATTACTTTCACAAAATAAATCTGCTTGATTGTTTTTTATTGAGAAAAGATGACTTTCTATCAGTAAATATTGCATCCCGCCCCAAACAAGAGAAAGTCTAAATTTCTTACAATCTTTTTTTTCTGTTTTAACATTTCAATTGCTCCCATTCTGTCAAACACATTTCTTGCAGACATGCAACTGAAGACAGTTGTTATTTCAAATATGCTGGTGCCTTATGCCATTTCATGTGACAACACCAATTCCTCATGTTCTTCAAGCTCCATATAATTTCTTAGTTGCAAGGGAAGTGCTCTATCCCAGTGGGAATTGTTAGTAGCTTTGTCCCTGACCCTTCTGTAATGGCCAACAGAGCTCTGGAGAGTGCAGCCACTACTTTGCTTTTTCTATCTACACAAAATGAGCTCTCAAGGCTGTTCTTTTTTCACCTCATCTTGGGAAGGCCAATGTCTCTGCTGGCCAAACTGATAAAGATTTTGCAATCAGAGAAGACCAAAAAATAAATTCTATTTAGTACCTACATAATGGCAAAAGAAGACAGAAGACTCCTTGTATCCTCTACCTTCTGTGCAAATATGGCGCTCTTAATGTTCAAGTAGCTTTTATCAGAGCATCAGTCTGAAAAAAAGTTAATTATTGCCAGGTTGTCAAAAATATATACACACACATGCACACTACAGACACTTTGTGAGATCAACTCATGTTCACCATTGACAATCTGAAATTTTGAAATGATCTTCTGCTGTTTCTGAGTAAGATTAAAGCATTTGTACAGATAATTGGATTTGTATATTTTGTTCATCCAGGTATTTATTGACCCATGCCCCATCATCATAAACACCTTATACACATTCATTCATTAATCCTCACAAACCCTCTTAGAAACAGGGAAATATAACACTGGTGAACTGAAGCAGAGAGACGAAGAGGCAATCTGTGGGATATCTGAGAACTAAAGTCAAAATGTTTAAGACTTCAGCAACGTTACTGAAAGGCCATCCAACCTCTATCTCACAAAGCCTGATAGATGTTTGGAAAAACTAAAAAGAAGTACGCATTATCCATAGCATTTGAGCATCACTAACTAGCCATTGTTAAGTCACAGGAAATTGAAAGAAAAAAAATCAATAAAAAGTAAAACAAAATAAAAAATCTCTACTCAGGGACACTGCCCAAAACAAGGGAAAAATCATCAAGTTACTATCCCATTTAAAACCATCCTCCAGGTAGTGACTATTTAGTAATGATTTTAAGCTTGCCATTTGCCTGTAATGGTTTGTTCCCTTGGTTGCCAGCATGAGAATGAAAAGACATTTACAGTTCTAGCTTAGTATCTCTCTGACAGAGACTCTGTATTAATGGCTCTCCTTTCTCCCTGGTGCAAAATATGTGGTATGTCATACTCTTTGGGCACACTGTAAGGTGAGTATAATAAAGGAAACATTCTGTTTTTCCTCAGTGAGGCACATACACACTGAATCAGGATGACTGCCCTGGGTCCCATGCTTTGGGGGGAGCCACAGAGCCAGGTGCAATGGCCGCAGTGACTACACGCTGCTGCTGGCTGCACATCTGGCCACTCAGTATCCCCTCCCCCACCCATCACCCAATCTGCTGCCGAATCCAGCACATCTTGCCACTCAGCACCCTGCTCCCACAACGTCAAATCCTCTGCCGGCTTCCTCGTGTCCACACAGGCTGATTTGCCCCAAGCCCCACATCCTGCTCAGGTCGTCTCTGCATACACATATAAGAAATTCTTTCATTGAGACACAATGATGAGATAGTTCTGGCAGAGTAGAATATATGATGGCATATTGCATTCTCCTTTCATACAGATGGCCTTCCAAATTAGCCAGTTTTTCTCTTAAAATTATTTAGAGTTGAGAGAATACTGCAAAAATGTTTCTATAAATATTTGCTCACAGTTTTGCTTTGGCCTTCTCATTCTCCATTTGCATTTCTTTTGCTCAAACATTTCTATGATCAAGTTGTACTAGCACAAGTTTTAATGGAAAGCATATATCGAATTATATGCACAAGTGGAAATATTTGCATGAACTAAATAATCAGTCTTTTCACATAACTATTTAGACTATAAGGACTTAGATATTGGTCAAGTCAGCAGAGAAATAATATCATGCAACTTATTTGAGCAATCATAACCAATCAACCCAGCTGAAATTTCAATTACTCTGAGAGCTGATCATAATCAAGCCATAGAAATAAAAATAAATAAATAAAAATATATTGAATAATGTTGAAAAGCAACAAAATTCAATAAAATTATGCTTGTTGATGGATATCCTTTCACTGAAAGAGATATATTTGACTGGTGAATTATTCATGCAATCCTAACAAAAATAATAGCAGAATATGATAATATGCAACTTCTTCTAATATTGAAAATTAAATGCAAACTGAAAATAACAATTTTTCTAAAGGTTTTATACCCCTTTTTCATTTATTCAAAATCAGTATAAAGTGGAAGAGCCTTTTTTTCTTTTTGACTGTCAAATCTAGTCTTGAGTTATTCAAAGGCTTAGCAGAAATCTCAAATGAATAACTGGAACCTTTGCATACATACGGGTGGAAGGTGAATGAGGAAGTAGGCTGTATCGTCAAGAACACATCTTTTCTCTTAAACATTTGGGAACTGAGAACTTCAAAGGATGTTCTCAGTCATCAAGTCCTGTGACCTGCTATTGCAGGTCATGTCATGCAACCTCATTCTTAAGTTCAGCAAGCTGCATTTTAAAACTGACTAGAATGCCCCTACCATTCTTTTTAGAAAAAGTTCCAGAATTTCACCATTCTGATGACTAGAAACGTTGTGCTTCCAGCTCCTCTAATAGAGCTGTTCTAAAATTGTAGTCTACTTATCTTTCCTTCTGAAATTAGCTCTAATTAATGCCAGAAATGACAGGAAATAGAATGCAGAAGGGTTAGAAGTCAGGACTCTGTGAAACTGCTATTGGAAGACTTCTTGTGTCTGTAACTTTAAGCACTCAGATGAATTCCAAACATGCTTCAGGGACGGGTGCACTAAGAAGCAGGCTTGAATTTAGACCCTGAAGTTCAATGGAGCTTCTGGAATTGGGCTGGGTTGCAATTAGAGATCAAGCTTAAGGTTTATAGTATAGATGGTTGGCAGGTATGGGCTTGAGGGCAAGTTTAAGGTCAACCCTAACTACAAATGCCGAAATACCCTTATAACGATATAATTCTCCTGATCATCCTAGTAGCCCTTCTTTGAATATGTTCCAGTTTGAGGTACTCTCTCCTCAACATTGGGATACCAAATTATATAGAGTTTTCCAGATGAAGTCTCATCAGCACTTTTTATAATGACTAGGGAACACTGTAATTCAGGCTTCATAAGATTTCAGGAGAAAGCCCAAAATTTAGTGTTTCCCCCAAAGCCTCATAAAACTGTGATTTGGCCATAAATGGCCTGAAACCAGAGGAGAGGGAGGGAGGGTGTGGGGAAAAGTTTTAAAAAATCTTACCTGAAGCACACAGGAGAAAGGCAACACAGCCCCAGAAACAACACTGTGGAAGCCCTACATGTTTCCAGGGGCAGCCTAGTAGAGTCTGAGCCCCTTCCAGGGCTCAGCCAATCAGGTTGTTTGATTCATTGCCAAACAGAAGTGTGGGACAGCCCGCCCTGAAAAATACCTGAAATTGACTCCAGTGAGCCTACAGCAGGGGCAGGCGATTCTTTCATCTGGAGGGCCACTTACTGAGTTTTGGTGAGCTTTCAAGGGCTGCCAAGGTAGCAAAGCCCCTTGATAGGTGCCCCGCCCCCTGGCTGCCATCTTGAGACCAGAAGTCCCACTCCTAACCCCTGACCTTTGCCACCAGAAGTCTGTCCCCTTACCCCCTGGAAGTTATTCCTGCAGGGGAGGGGGGGAAGCCATCTTGGAACCAGAAAAGAACCAAATCATATACTAAAAGTCAAACACTTACTATAACATATTTTAATTTTATTACAAAAAATATTTTTGTCGTGATTTGTGTTTGCATAGTGTACATAGAGATTATTGCATAATAACTTAAAATCAAGTCTTACTCTTGTATATTGTGTGGGGGGGGTTGGTGGAATGTAGGAGGGTGTAGGGGGCTTAAGAGGGGGCATGGCTGTGTGTGGGGGAAAATAGGCTATGTTGGGGGGTACATATATGGGGGGGCTGTGGAGGTGTGGCTTGTGGGGTGTGAGAGAGTGTGGGGGGTGTGGGAACCCCCCCAAACTCCCCCCACTGGTAGCAGCAGGCAGTGGACACCAAGGGTGCTTGTGGCTTCCACCAGGTTGCTGCCTGGCTGTGCACAGCTCTTGGCAGTGCTGCACATGGCAGGAAGGAATGAGGCCAGGCTAACCCATCTCTCTCATGCAGGGCTCTTGGTACTTGCATGCCACTGGGGGACAGCCCCATGCAATGTAGCCAGCTGCCTTTGCCACCCCCTGCCATGCAGGTACCAGGACTCCACCAGAAGTGGAGGGGAGCCCCAACCTCTGCTTCCCTGTGGAGTCCAAGGACCTGCCTGGCAAGGAGTGGTGAAGGAATCCAGATTCATTGCACAAAGCTTCCCCTGGTGGCACGTGAGTGCCAGAAGCTTCACATGCACTGTGTGGAGCCCCATGTGATAGAGGCAGGCCAAGCTGGCCGTGCTCCTTGCCACCACATGCAGCACTAGCCAGAGCCACCTGCTGCTGAGCAGCAGCGCCTGTGTGAGCCATGAGCACCCTGAGCGCCCGCTGCTCATTGCTGCTGCCAGCAGGGGCTGTGCACCATGGCAGAAGGTGGAGAGTGTGGGGACTCCCCACACTCCCCACCCTCCCTCACACCCACACCCTGCCCACCCAAGGTCCACATTCCCACTGCCCCCCTGGGCAAGGGCTCTTTGCTGATGTCCCACAATCCTGCCCAGCTGCAGCTCCCCCCACCATCCCAGCCCCGTTGCTTCCCTACCTGGTGCTCAGAGTGAGCAGGATGCTGGAGAAGACAAGCAGATCCCACAGTAGCTGCAGCAGTGGCAGCAGCAGCCCCACCTGGAAGCTGTTTGCTGGTTGGGCCAGGCTCTTCCACCCACAAGGGTGGGAGTGAGGCACATGGTCTGGGTGGGGTACAATTGGTGGGAGCCCAAAGACCGGATGAAGGTGCCTTGTGGCCAGATCCGCCTCATGGGCTGTATTTTGTCCACCCCAGCCTACAGGGAGCCTACTTTTGACCCCACTGGAGCCTGAATTACAGTGGTCCCTAAAAATTACTTTCAAACCTTCCTATCTCTACTCAGTCCCTTTACTGATGCAGTCCTATGATGCATTACCTTTTTCACACTGAGGACTCATAAATGTTCTCCTCCAACATTGCTAAACTCTGAACATCCAGCAGACATTCTTGTAGTAGTTTTTAAGTGACGGACCTACTTTTATTATATTTCTCTGATGTCATCAGCAAGTTACATTAGCACACTTACACTTTCAGTCCCAATGTCAGTAATGAAAATATTAAATAAGATAGGTCCTAAAACTAATCCTGAGGGAATGCCCATAATAACCATGTTACCGCCTGATAGTTCCCCTGTCAACGCAACTTGTTTATCTCCCTTCTAGTTAGGTGTTTATTACCTTAACAGTCCTATAAAAATTCTCCAATTTATATTTTCCATGTGATACCCTAGCAAATGTTTTGCTGAGGTCCAGAAAGATTAGATTTAGTGCATCACCTTTAACTAAAAAATCTATTATCTTATCAAAGAATGGTATTGATTTTGTCTAGTGCTATCTACTTTTAGTAAACCTATGTTGTATTTTATCCTATTTTCCAGTTACCTCCATGTCTTCATTTATCTTTCCTTCAAAATTTAGTTTAAAGTTGTACATAATATTGGGGTAAAATTAATGATCATGGGAGGACTTTTTTTCCCTTACATACAAGTACTAGGTTTCTAATTCTTTCCAATTCCCTTACTGTATTAACTTCATCAATATTTCACTGATATACCTGCCCCTGGGATTTCACAGAGCTGAAGTAGGAAAGCCTCTGCCTCTGCTGCCCATTCTGTGTCCTATCTGCACCTGTTAGCCCTGAGGGGTAGCGGGGGCAAGGTAGAGGAACAATCCACCAAGCCATAGCCTACCCTGCCATGGAGAGCCAAAAGGATCTCCCCCTCCCCCATGAGGCTAGGTGGCTTGGATCTACTGCTACCACTGCCACAGCAGGGAGGGGGGGCATTCTCTCAGGCAGGATGCCTGACCATGCAGCTGGGCACAGGGGCACTGGGAGAGCCCCACACCTCAGGGAGCTTCCCCCAACTCAACCCAGGGTCCCCCAGCCTAGGGCTGCCCTGTCCCAGGGAAATCTGGAAGGGGAATCCCCCCTTCCCCTCCTCTGCATAGCTGTGTGGGTGTGGGACCAGCCCGGGGGAATCCTCTCCTCCCTCCTGTGGTAGCAACTGAACTGAGCAGCTGTCCAGCCATGCAAGGGAAGGGTGGGGGGTTTCCTTGGTGCAGGCCATGATGGGAGAAGCCCACTGAGGTGGGGGTTCCCCCCATTTCCTGAGAGCCATGTGCTGGCTGCACCATGTCCCTTGTCTTCCCAGAATGGGAGTCACAGCATGGTGTCATGTGGCTCCTGGAGCCATGGGAGTGGGGCACAGAGCCCAGCATGCAGCAGCAGCCCACATCTGTCCTGCACATAAATCTGCGGGCATATGCCCCCAATGCTTCCTCTGGGGGGGTGTGCAGCAGCAGGACTGCCCCCCACCATGCCCCTGGATAAGCCATGGCTCCATCCCACAACCCACACCAACCCCAGGGCCCCACTCACCCCAGCCCCTGCCCCTGCCTCTCTCCCTCCCTCACCATAGGGGCCTCGATCTGCCCCCCCACATCCTCACCCCTCCCTTAGGCCCCTCCCCCTCCACAGACCTACCTGCTGGGCAGTGTGTGTGTGTGACTCCTGACCCACAGTACTGCACATGCTGCCAGGGTATGTGGATACCGGTCTCCCCAGGCTCCAAACACCACACACATACCCACAGCCCCCCACACCTTCATAAATCCCCCCCACACACCCCCCACACACCCCCAACCACACAAAGTACATGCATAACTTTGAATTTTTCTACACATAATTTTGAGTTTTTAGCTGTACGATTAAAATTGTGATTAATTGTGACTATTTTTTTTAATCGTTTGACACCCCTAATAAATAGATACAAAGAAGAAACATCAACATCAGAGCCATATTGGCATTTTCTTTTAAAGGAACAGAAGGGGGAAAATGTTGTTTACCAAAGAAAAAAGGATTAATGTTCTGTGGAGATAAATGGTGCAATTGTACTCATGTTTATTATTGTCAATAACAGAACCTATCAAGTAGAAAAAAACTCCAAAAATATTTCAATATTGTTTAAAAATACTTTATGTCCTCTTTTGTTTCTAAAATATTCCTTCATTTTTATCAGTGTAACTCTGGAGGCAATTAAGAAGCTTTTGAAGTACATTCATTAAAATTAATGGGAGAGTGGTGTGTAACATGAATATTGGATGAAAATAACTTCACCTGCCTGAAGCTGAAAGGCCAGAATCTACCACATCCCTCACAATATGCCTTGAGTAACTCCCATGCTAATAATGTAGAAAACAGACCTTTTTCTTGTATCTAAAGGTCAACTGACTTAGCTTTGTGGTTCCCTGTGTACATATGGCCTAGGGTTGTGTGGTTATGTGTAGTAAAATGGTCCTTCTCTAAGATAATCTGGGATATGTGTGGTTGTCCTAGTTCAGACATTGTTTAGAAGAGTTGTGGGTCTAAAAGTACCAGTAATCCCCCTTAGAAACTTCAGTGTACATACCTTTCTAGATAATTCTTGACAACTTTATGGGGTCAGAAATAAACCAAAATATCCCATAATGTAAGAGAACCTGACAGGAAAAATTAAAAGAATGAGACCAGGTTGAATATGAATAAGCAACAGACACTATAAACTTAATTTCTACAGTGAACAGGAGGTACTACAGAGAATCGCAAGTTAGTTAGGCCCCAAATATCTCCTTCCCTCCCAGCAGAATGTCTCCCAATAATCCCAGTTGTGGGACTTTCTCCAACATATTCTTTGTACAAAACTATTACTGTACATGCAAAGTACTTTTGAGCAGATAACTCTTACTATGGTTATGTAACTTAATCTTTTATCTAACCCTACTTTCAGTCTACGTTCTAATAGAGCTTTGCCTTTTCTCCACAATGCCTGCATCTAATTATCATCAATTTTAGCAGAGGAAGGAAATGATCTAACAATGAAAAGAAGAATTAGTTTGGCAGCAAGAGAAAAATAATCAAATCAGTAAACTAAAAATTTTAGATGACAACTTGATCTTTGAGCCCCTGCTTTGAGGAACAATGCACAAAACAGTACTTAGAGTGTCATCGATGGAAGCCAAATTACCATTAACATCTGTCACTGAAAAAGGTTGCAAGAGACACGGTCATTTTATTCAATAAAATAGTCTCTCTAGCTTCCGTCATTGAAGCTACTAGAGTAATTAATTTCCTTTCTATAAGTAATAATAGGAAAGGGTTCTGCATGAAAGACAAAGCAGAAAAGGGATAATAAACTAGTTTGAACAAGAGCAATATCATACTCCTAGAGTTTAGTCTTTTCTTTTCTATAGCAATATTTCACCATTGTCACTCATCATCATGATTCATTAATACACAAAGAAGTACCCCTGGCAGGCATAGTTAATATTTTAGTAGAGTACGCAATGGTATGTGACACTTTCACTTGTTGAAGTGACCTTTATTTTTCTTTGTACCATAATTTCCTAGAACTGCAATTTATCTGGAGAACATTCAATTAGAAATATCCTTCCAAATAAGGTGTAATCATTTCTCTTGTATCTTTTATGTCTATTTCTCCAAAGTGGAAATTGTTCATGCAATACCCATATCAAAGCAGCTAAACAAGGACCCATAACTGAATACCAGAATGACCTCATACACAATATTAAATTAGAGATTTTTGGAAGTTTCAGCATTTCATGAAAGATGATTTACCAAAAAGTACTTGCACGATTTACATCTGTAGCTGTACAAAAAGGCAACAAAATGACAATTCTATTACATTTAAATAAATTGCCTCTAACTTCTGCTAGAGAAGTTACAGGCACAATTAATTTCTATTCTGCAAGTAATGACAATATATCATGGAATGAAAAACATGCAAGAAAACTTAGAACAAAATACAAAGGATGTAATAACTTAAGAGCTAAATTAGATTTTGATAACTTATAGCTTCTTATTCTAAAAAGTAGCAAATTGCCTGTCAAGAATGATGGGGAAAGGTGGGCTGGGACATAGTGCTGCCACCCACCACCCTGCGCAGCCACCACCTCCCAGAACCAGGGGTGGGGGGGAAGCTTGCATGTGGCCACTGATGCCACCCACCAACCCGCAGTGCCACTGCTCCAAATTGAGCCGCATGCCACCCCACCACTCCACATTCAGCCCTACCACCCACAGCCCCATGCTGCCGCCACCTCATATCCAGCGCCCTCCCACCATTATGCATCCAGCTCCGCACCACCCCCTGCTAATCCCCACACCACCACACCCCCGTGTCTGCCCCTGCACCACCCACTCCCCTCTGGCCCCTGCTCTGCATCATCCTGGCCTGCTCCGCTGAACCTATGCCCTGCCCATCATTCTTGACAGGCATTCTTGATGCAGTGCTGGCTGCAGCCATGCCTCACCAGGAGCCATGCCCCCCAAGAGCATTATAGACAGACAGACACAAAGACAGACACAAAGATGGACTACGCCCTTTATATATATAGCATAGTTTACAACCATCCTTCATGACAGTATTTTAGTAGACCAAGATGTACCCTTTGTCAGAAATATTTGTCAGCTAATATTTTATTACTTCATAAAACTGGATATAACTATTTCACTGTTTTCATGGAGCAGTCTTTATTTTAGTTATATGATGTAAGTGCTGACAGGAATTATATTTCTAGTGAGGAATTTCCCACTGAATCTAATGGGAAATATGGGACTTTCCTCTTCACATAGTTGTGATTTTATTTTGCAGAGACCTTAACTGCAGTTTCACAGGATGTTGATTTAGGAAACAGTCACTTTATAACATGTTATAACAGTGTCCTGTTCAGTGTGGCTTCATGGCAATTTAATATGAAATGTGTCATTTGTTCAGTTCTCTTGGGAGAGTCAATAATCCTCAAGTACTTAATTAATCTAGAAATTGCCAAACTAATACCATCCCCTCCCCAAAATAGCAAGTGCAGCATTCAATACCCAGTATGATTATCAAGTAACTGGCAGTGCTGCAATGGTGCAATATAAGCATTTAGAACTACACCGAAGCACAAAAGAAGAGAACCACAGAAACTCTAATTCTCCACTACTCCTGTATATTCATTTAGATAAGGGCAAACTGAATATAGAGCATCTGCAGAAGCACAAACAGATATGAATGGTAGCATCTCACATCTACTTTGTACACCTGGAAGCAGCTATACAAAGTTAAGCTCTTTATGGAGAACGAGCTCTTGGAAGTGGAGCTAATTGAAAGAAGAGGGTCATAAAGCAGGCTGCAAACAGTAGGTCAGTGGAACAAGTTATAGGGCAGTCATGGAATCTCCTTCAAGAAAATGTATGGATTTATTTAGGCAGACAAGGTTCCTTGGGTGAATTTGATATCTTTTATTAGACCAACCCAAATGGTTGGAGAATAGTTATTAAGCAAGCTTTTGGGTTCAAAAACCCTTTGTCAGGCTCAGGAAGCTGCAGCAGTTGGTGTGCGCTCTTCCTGGATGGAATGAAAAGGATTTATTTAGGAATAGTGCATTCTACATCTGTCCAGCAGCTTGGACTAAATGACAGTTGTGGTCCCCTCCAAGCATATAATCTTATTATTTTCTTTTAAGTGAAGCTGCAATTTAAATGCTTTTGAAAGCCAGTGTGATCATGGTTCCCAAATCATTTGCATGAGTTTGTAATGTCATCCTTACACTTTTTGCTATTTTGGAAAGTCTTTGTCTAAGAAAATAAATAAGCCCTTAAATCAATAAGTCTTATTCTATAAAAGTTTAAACAGAGTTTCCAAATGGGACCTTCAAAATATTCTGTTAGCATACCCTCTGTTTTAAATGGAATGAATGCTCACTCCAGTTCTCACACTGTCAGGAACTGCTGTAGCATCACACAGGAGAGAGGCGACCAGCTCTGAAACAGTGTTCAACTTTTCAGGTCAAAGGGAAAATCTGGAATTGCATCTGGAAACTAACCAGGTGGCTAGTTCAGACTGCATAGTAAACAGGCTTGGCAGAATTTGATGTTTACTTTTAATATTTTTTTATGGCTAAAAATAAATGCTTATTTTTAAGCATTTCTTTTCAGTTTTTATTGATTTTTGACTATTTAAATTGGACTGCATGAATTAGGGGTGTGGGGCAGACAATTTAGTAATGACAGTATACTGTTAAAAGCTTTATAAAGTCACATGTTAAAATAGAAAAAGTAAATATGCATAAATAAATAAAGCATACCTGATCACAACTGGGCTGAGCCAGGCTTGGCAGGAGTTTGGCCCCACACAGGGGCCAGGCTGGGCTCACCAGGAATTTGGCTCCCGATCCCTGGCCACAGCCTGGGCAGAGCGAGCGGCCAGCGGCACTAGGCTCCCAGTTGCCAACAGCCCTGGCCCTCCAACATCCCCTCCCAGCTGCAACAGCTGCCCAAGCCATTTTTTATGTTCCTTTCTATACATTTTTATACATGTTTATGATTACTGACAGAAATATTTTTCCATTAGTCTGCAAGTATCAGGTGAAATTGCCTTTTATTAATGTTTATTGATAAAAGCCAAATCCTGCCAAGCCTAATAATGAACTTAATGAAGATCTAAGTAGGTAGCTGTGTTTTGTTTAATTTTCTGAGTGGTGTTAAGATATAGTTTCACACAAAGCACATAATATTATTTTAATCCCAGGATAACTGAATAACCATAGTAAGGGTTACAGCCAGAAGAAGAGATTACATTCTATTTCCCTAAAGAAGATAGAAAAAAAAGCTTTTTTGGACACAACTGAGATCTAAGTCATCAGTGAGTGACCAAAGATCTGAAAATAACTTCTGATTTCAAATTGGAAGGATAACAGTAAATGCACTTCTCCAATCAAATTGGTAGATATGACATTTCTTTTGGGTTTTTTTGTAAAGCCTTCAACTATCTTCTCTGGGAGAAACTTTTACTAGCTAGTATTTCACCTAAGCATCCAGTTTTGGCTCATCTACAAAATAGGTAAAGCAAGATTCAGATAAAACCTGCGTGTCTGGAATAGACTGAAGGCACTCTAATATAATTTCATTTCCTCACTGACTTCCCAAAAGTCTTACATAGCAGGCTTGCCTTTTGGAGCTTGGGTTGAGTCCCAGGCTTGAACTCTTGCTGTTTTGATTGGTGGAGCTCATCCCCCAATCAGGAGGCAGCAAGAGGAGTTCAGTCATGCCCCTTTCCTGAGGGGAGGGGGAGGGGAGAGGAGCCCCCCCCACCGTGGACCTGATTGAAGACTGCAACACTCAGGTCCAGAAGACTTCAGGGGTGGAGCCCTAGAGCGTATAAAAGGAGCTGTTTGCCCAGCATGAGGGCAGCACATCTGGGAGCGAGGAGAGAGAAGAGTGGGGTTTAGAAGAGCTGAGGAGAGCTGCTTAGCAGCGTGAAGCAGTAGCCCAGAAGCGCCCCTGAAGACTTCCATCAGTGGGGAACAGCAGATGGCTCCAGCAACTAGGCTCTCGGTGTGCAGCACAGTGCATGGCATCCAGACCCTGGGAGCTGCATGAGGCGGCTCAGGTCTGCAACCTCTGGCATACAGCCAGAGACACGGTGCACAGGCTGGTGTACAGAGCAGGACCTTTGGAGCACTTGGGCAGCTCAGGTCCTCAACCCCCCAGAACGAGGCTGGGAGCTCAGTGCAGGAGGCACTGCACGGAGGGTCCAGGAGAGGACCGAGCCTGGTGCTGCATGAGGCAGCCCAGGCCTCTGACCCATAGCAAATGACTGAGTCCAGAGAGCCAGATGGTGATCAGGCTACTGAGCCAGCAGACAGGGCCAAGCCAGAGGCCCCATAAGCCCTGCATTGTGGAGCCCTGTTCCAGGGGACAGTGAAGCCCCAGAAGCCCACTGCAGGTGAGAGAGCAGCCTGGTGCAGAGGATGAGGACCACCCTCCAGGCCTGGGAGCTGAGAGTTGCAGAGAAAAGAGGATTCCCACAGTTAAGGGCAGCCCCCCCCCCGCCAGTTAGTTAAGGGCTCCTGAAAAGGGAGGTCCCACTGAGAGGGCCCCTCTAAAATTACCAGCTTCTTTGTAGGGCTTGGGAAAAGCACAAGAGCATTGGGCTTTCCCCTCAGGATTGAGTTTATCTGTTTCAGATCAGATATTTACCTGTGACTTACCTGCATCTGGAGCACTGGTATAAGGTTTTATGTAATTTACCCAGAGGGTATTGTTTGTGTTACTGTTTTAGATATCTCTTATATATATATATATATATATATATATATATGTGTGTGTGTGTGTGACGGGCT
>NW_005841847.1:5744493-5745658 GCF_000455745.1 Alligator sinensis | reverse complement strand
CCGGGGCTCCAGGAAGGTCAAGACCCCTAGCAGCTTGGAGTAGTACCAGCACTGGTGGCTGTGTGACAGTGTTCCTGCCTACCACATGGGAGATCCAAGTTTAAGTCCCAACTTTGGTGACTTGGGGTGAGTGAACTAACAAGGAGAAATTCTTCTTGCAGTGGAAAAGGGCCATTGTGTTTTCTCCCTTTCCAGGTACCTAGGCCCTATATTTCTTTGTCCTTTGACATTTTGTATTTTGTGCCTTTTTATATTTCCCCAACCAGTATTGTTTGCTCTGCTGTTTGCATCTTATATTTTGTTAACCCCGTCTTTTGTCAATGATTGTAAGTGTCTAACCTTTGTTAAATCCTGCCCCTTGGGGCATTGTAGTGTCCACTATACCCCCTGATTATGCCTGTTATGTTCCCAGTATTGTTCCCTCATTAAAAGGTATATGGTTAAGTCCCCAGTGGTGGTCTGGCTCTGCTCTATAGGGGGAGGAGAGTCCCTACACCTCCCACAGCGCTTGTGCACCTACTTTGATCCCTTCAATTGGAGAGGGGGTACCTTTTCAAGTACCGCCCGGGTTACATATACATTGTACATATGTTTGTATCCATGTTCCTTTCACTTGTGATAAGTAAGTATAAATAAATGTGCATATAGTTAAGTCCTCCGACTGTCCTGGCCTGGTTCTATAGAGATAGAGGGAAACTGAGAGGTCTGCAGTTCCCACCCCACAGCACACCTGCCAGCTAACAATCCCCTTCAATTGGAGAAGGAGAGTATATACCCAAGTTACCTAAGCTACATTTATATGGAGTTAAACAAGATGTAGGAGGATAGTGATGGCCTGGGGGGCGGGGGAGATTATGCATATTTAAGTAACAAAATATTTGTACCATTTACTAAGAAATAAACACAAGTTAGACAAGAAAGGTCTAATATTCAAGTCCTGCAGTACTCATTCTTCTGGCCTTGCAGCTGCAATTGATCAACAGTCCCTGCTGTCAGAACTGTGCTTAAAGAAAGTGACAGAAAGAACAGAACCCCACAAAAAACTCCATGATAATTTTATGCCCTGTGACAAAGAGAGGCAGTGTCACCAGTTCAAAGCACAAATGCATATGATCCTTCCCCAGATGGATCCTCTAGCCCCAGTTGTCCACTGGCAGCTGAACAT
>NW_005841847.1:5742284-5744483 GCF_000455745.1 Alligator sinensis | reverse complement strand
AGCACTTTTAACTTGGGCCTAGTGGATTATTCCTTTGGTCCACCCCTAAATCCATCCTCTATGGTGGGGCTTAGGAAACTTCAACACAATTATGTTCTTCATAACAGTGGGGGGGGGGCATTAACTTTCTATGCCCCCCCCCCAATCTTGTCCACCCAATAAAAAAAGGAACAAATTCACTTTTGCTACACTCAAGGCCTTCCAAAACTCTCAAGTGGGTAATAGCATTTGGCCCAGAGACAAAACAAATCAGCTTTTTCCAAATGTAAAGGGACAAAGAACGAAAAAGCAGATCAAGTTCATAGACTCATAGATGTAGGGTCGGAAGGGACCTAAGCAGATAATCAAATCTGACCCCCTGCCCTGGGCAGGAGAGAATACTGGGCTCATATGACCCCAGCAGGAGAGAATCCTGGGCTCATATGACCCCAGCTAGGTAATTATCAAGCCTCCTCTTAAAGACCCCCAAGGTAGGAGCCAGAACCACTTCCCTTAGAAGTTGGTTCTAGATCCTAGCCACCCTGACTGTGAAGTAGTGACTTCTAATGTCCAGCCTGAACCTACTCTCAAACAATTTATGGCTGTTATTCCTTGTTACTCTGGGAGGTGCTCGGGAGAACAAGGTCTCTCCCATTCCCCACTGGTCCCCCCTGGTGAATTTATAGATGGCCACCAGGTCCCCTCTCAGCCTTCTCTTGTGAAGTTTGAACAGGTTCAGGTCTCTTAGCCTCTCCTCATAGGGTCTGCCCTGCTGCCCCCCAGATTATATAAGTGGCCCTTCTCTGGACTCTCTTGATGCTGACCACATCCCTCCTAAAGTGCAGTGCCCAGAATTGGATGCAGTACTCCAACTGTGGTCTGACCAGTGTCACATTGAGGGGGAGGATCACCTCCTTGGCCCTGCCTGTGATGCATCTGTGGATGCATGACAAGGTGCGGTTAGCCTTACTGACCACGTCCGCACATTGGCGGCCCATGTTCATTTTGGAATCGATAATGACTCCAAGATCTCTTTCTATCAGTATTGAATCCCATCCTATTCTCATTTGCCCACCCCTGTAACCTGTCCAGGTCCAGCTGTATCCTGTCCCTCCCTTCTAGCATGCCCACCTCACCCCAAATCTTTCTGTTGTCAACGAATTTGAACAGGGTGCTTTTCACCCCCTGATCCAAGTCGCTAATAAAGAAATTGAACAGTGCGGGCCCAAGGACCAAGCCCTGGGGAACCCCACTGCTCACATTCCTCCAGGTCGAATATGACCCATCCACCACCACTCTCTGGGTGTGGCCCTCTAGCTAATTTGCAACCCATCTGACTGTATAGGCATCAATGCCACAGTCACCTAGCTTTTTAATGAGAAGGGGGTGGGAGACAGTGTCAAAGGCCTTCCTGAAGTCCAGAAAGACTACATCCACCGCGACACCTGTGTCCAATGATTTTGTGACCTGATCGTAGAAGGCAATCAGGTTGGTCTGACAGGACCTGCCCCTAATGAACCATGCTGGTTCCCCCGGAGCATCATCCCCCCTGCTGGTCCTTCACAGATATGCTCCTGGATAATTTTCTCAACGAGCTTCCCCAGGATCGAAGTAAGACTAATGGGCCTATAGTTGCCTGGGTCCTCCCTCCTCCCTTTTTTGAAAATGGGGACCACATTGGCCTTCTTTCAGTTGTCTGGCACCTGGCCAGAGCACCATGAGTGCTCATAAAGCCATGCCAGGGACCCCTCGATAACCCCTGCCAATTCCCTCAGCACCCTGGGGTGGAGATCATCTGGACCTGCTGACTTGAACATGTCCAGCCCCGCCTGAAGTTCCCTAACTCAGTCCTCCCTGACCCTAGGCCTGGCGGAGTCTCTCCTGAGTCCGTCCTGAATCTCAGTGGGGGAGTCCCGGTCCTTGCACAAAAAAATGGAGGCAAAGAAATTGTTAAAAAGGTCTGCTTTTTTCTCTGGTGCAGGCACCAGATTGCCTAGCATATCCTGCAGGGGCCCCACATTACCCGGTGCCTTCTTCATACTCCCTCTGTATTTAAAGAAGGACTTGTTGTTGTCCTTGATCCTTGATACTAGCCCTAGTTCTGTATCTGCCTTAGTTTTCCTAACAGCCCCACTACAGACCCAAGCATATACCCGAGGTATACTCCTCTTAATGATAGCCCCTCCCTTCCACTGGGTGTATGCCTCCTTTTTGGCTTCC
>NW_005841847.1:5740689-5742253 GCF_000455745.1 Alligator sinensis | reverse complement strand
CATTCCTGAATGCCTTTGGTGAGCCAGTGGGGCTTTTGAGCACTCTTGCCACCTTTGATTCTTGTTGGAAATGTAGAGTCCATTTTGACAAAGAAGGGACTAGATTCTTCTCAAGAAACATAAAGGGGATTTTTATGGAATTCATTGAACACAGGCAGAACTTAGAATACTCGCTGGCTATCAAGATCACAGAATAGTTGCATCTTGGATTGCTTATTGACATACAAGCTCTCCCTCCTTTCTGTCCTGAACTATGTCATCATGACAGCAAATGCTGGGTTACCACAATTTAATAGCTATGTAAGTGACCTTTCTTAAACCCTGCACCCTCTCTGAGCCATTCAGATCCCCTTCTCCTATCTGAACTGTTGCTCTTTTTTACTGCTCTTTGGGCAACCTGCTGTTGTGTTCCTTGCTCCCTCCCTGATCTGCCACATGCCACACACAAAGGCTACCCCTTGTCACAGGTGGCATATATGCCATGTGTTATCCACCCCTGTTTTAAATGATAAAATCATGTTTTTTAAAGAAAAATAAAGGCTTACTTAGGAAAGGATACTGGAAGAAATGGAAGATATACATGTAGAGCCAACCCTTAACCCACTGGGACTTTTGTTATTACCTTCAAGAGGAAAACGCCCATAATTAGAAATTTATGGATTTCACTTTTGTAAAGAACCATATTCTCATTCTTCAGATTTCAGCTATAAAAAATAAACCAGTACAAAATTGCATCAATATTTTTACTAAAACACAAAATAATTAATAATTCTGTGTTCTATAATACTTTGTGAGTTAATTAAATGTTATACCTCCCATGCTTAGATGAGTAGTAATTAAATTGCAAAGTTGCATGTATCTATTATAGACTCACTGGAGCAAAAGACTGTTAAACAAACAGTTGAAAAGTTTCATACAAACAATATGGCATGGACAGCAGAAGAAAGAACTCTTTTTTAAACCTGGATAGCAGGCTTAAGAAAGAGTTCTGCGATAATTAGATATATATTATTTTATTTTCTTTACCAGAACACTGGTAAAGAAAACAAAATAATTCCCTTTCCCCCCAACCCAACCTCTGGAAAAAAAAAAAAAAGAACCTCTGGAGTTGAAGCATTTCACTCACTTTTCAGAGTGTAGTCAGAAAAAAACTGCTGGGAAACAGTGTCAATAAAATTTTTCCTATCATAATAGATTATAATTAGAAATTGCACTTATGGAACTGACTCAAGAGATCAAATCTAGGTGTCAACTGTTAGTGTACTGTCAGCCAAGGTAGTATGACATATGCCATCATATTCGCAAGCCCCACTTGAGAGTTAACTTTCATTTACTAACACCTGTATGCAGGTTGTCATTAGAGTAGTATTATGGCCTTAAGGTGTTTTTATTATGTAGCATTGTCCCATGCACTCAGTACTGCAGGTTAGAGACCACATTATCAATTTTAAGTGTGAAATAGCACTTAAAACTTGCAATTACCTTATGATAAATAACTTAGTTATAATTGCACAGGGTATCAAAAGTTTGTGCATTGTACTCCACTGTTAAAACTAGCAAGTGC
>NW_005841847.1:5735441-5740658 GCF_000455745.1 Alligator sinensis | reverse complement strand
CTTTCCCTAATGTAAATCGGAGCTATTTCACTGACATCAATTAAGCCTGTTTACAGTAGCTGAATCTAATCCAGCTGAACACACAATTTTACCCCTTGCTATGGGTAGTATTAAATTATTCTCATAAGAATTACCATTCTTCCATATGTGGTGTAATACATTTGTTTCCTCACAAAAAATCCCCTCTTTGGCACAGCACTGCAAGCTTGTCTTTTTGAATGTCATGGGGGACCCTGAATACATTTGGATAATTGAGATTTTGGATAATTGAAGGGCATTTCAATGCAATTTATAAACACTAAGTGATATGACCTTATTTAAGATAATCAATACCACACCATTGTACATCCTAAGTAAATCTCTTGTGTTATTTCTGCTTTTGGAGTATTTTTTGCCATATGTATCTATTTGTACTTCTGTCTTGTTTTGTGACCTCCTGTCCCTGCTCATGCTTTAAGGCTTAGTCTGTGGACATTGAATTTGTTGTACTGGATAAGAGCAGTGGTCCATCTTGGCTCTTATTGCCTCTGATGGTGCTACTTGATTGCAACATCTCAGTATCAGATAAAAAGTAACCCTGATGTGGGCAACTGTGAAATAATCTATCCAAAGGACAGATTTCATCCTAAAATATGTCAGTAAATGGCTGTTTTGTACCAGTAAACCTTAGAATTTATTATAAACTTTTTCTTTTAATCCTGGTGAATGTTACTCTGGCTGTTCTCATTATCCACGGAAAGTACCAGTTCTTACTGGAATCTTATTCAACTTGTGGTTGCAGCAGTATCCTGAAGCCAAGAACTCCTTTTATGCCATTTCGCAGTTTTTAGAGGTATATACAAACCATCCCAGTTTAGTAAAATCTAAAGTGTAATTAACCTGCTGTCACCACCTCCTCCAGATCAACAGTAAGGAGATTAAATAAATCCAGGGCTAACTACAATCTATGCAGTAGCTCATTAGCGAGCTCCCCCAGTGCTGCTGTTTATATGCTTCTGGAGTCCGCTTTCAGTCTATGTGGCAGTGCCTGTATCAAAGCCAGTTTGAATTAGTTCTTCAATAAACAGTTTCTGAAGAATCACCATTGACTATTTACTTAAATAGAGCTATATTACAGCTATTGCATTCTCTATGGATATTGTATACAACTTCATAAAATATTTTTAGTATGAAAGAATTTTTGCCTAGGTTGAGATATTCTGTTTTCTAGATAGAACCCTATTGACTGTAGGAAATTTCTTTCACAGGGTAGGAGGCTCTGCTGGAAGTAATAAAAAAAACAAACAACAGAACCAAGGACAAGACTGATATGATCTCTAAATCATCTAGGGGTGGGAGATAATATTAACTCCTTTTGCAGAACTATGTATTTCATTTCTACTACTTTTGCTTTAAATCTTTTCAATATACTTATATGCATACTTTCAAAAATGATCTTGTTTGCAGCATCTAACATCTGCATGAGGTTACACCTAAGTTAGATAAAACTATTCTCCTTATAAATTATATTAATGAAAATGTAAACACTTTCCACGTGGTTTTGTTCTTTAATTTTGTTGCACACAACATTAAATAACATTATATGATTGAATGTCACATTTGCATTGGCTCATAAATGGGAGAAAGGAAGATTTTTGTCTACATTTGAGACCAGATCAACCATAATTAATTTTCCAACTCTATTCTGGAGAAAAAATCTGATTAAAAAAGTGAATGATTTATAGTTTCTCAGACTACTGATTATTATCCTTTAAATCTTCCAGCTAAAGATAAACGAAGCATGGAATGTCCAGCTTTGACAGTATAACATAGTATAGAGAATCTGTTGAATCATACATACATTGTAGTTAACACTAATTCAGAATATAAATCTTTGTGACGGATGATTGTGACATCATCTTTCCCAGAGTTTTATTGCGAGGAACTGGAGCTTAAAGATAATGAAATGCTTTATGACCCAGAAGCCTTTTTATGATCAGTGGAGGAAGTTTCAGTACACAGCAGTTTGAGGGGCAAACTCAGTCTAGCTCAGCAGTCATAGCTGACAGGCACATTTTTCCCCCCTTAGAACATTGCTTGATCTTTTGACTTCCCCATATTTCCCCTCTGAATTTCTTCACCCATCTTGGCAGCAAGACAGTAAATTGCAAATAGGTTGATTTTATAAGCCTCTGCCTGGTTTTTTCCCCTTATTTTGCTTTCCTTTGATCATGATTCCTGAAGATTAATTATTCAGGTGGTTTCATATAAGAGCTCTGCAAACTAAAATTGAAATGTCAATTGAAAATGCGCTCCTTAACATTTATAAAATAAATGAGCTGAGCAATTTGAGTCTAGATGCATTTTGTGGAGGCCAGCAAGTGAAAGGAAAGAAGTAGAGTTCAACTCTGTCATCTTACTAAACTGTAAATAGAAAATGTATTTTTTTTAGTTACCTATATTTGCTGTATCTTCCATAACCTTTTTAACAACATAACAGTAAAAACATTGGTCTGGAAAATGTGTCTTACAATGAGAGATTGAAGATTCTCTATCAATTTAGCTTATCTAAGAGAAAGCTGAGTGATGACGTGCTCACATAATTACCCACAAAAGAATGCTAATATCTAGTCCTAGAGGGTTCTTTAATCTAGCAGGCATCAGCATAATAATTTAAATGACAAAAAAATGAAACTAGAAATAGCTTAGATGTAAATCAAGGTACATGTTCAGCCATAAGCTTTTGGGTTAGTTAGACATTTTTATTTTATTACACTGAGATATTAATGGGTTATCAGAGACTTCATTTCTGCTACTAGCTTTAGCAAGCTAAGCCAACAGCTTCTGAAGAAACACAAATTCTAGGCAGAATTGACATATATGATATGTTGAAACATGAAAACAAATTATAATAATTAAAACACAAGGTGGGTGAGAAATTCAGTGCAACAGAGTAGCCGTTTCCAAACTAAAGTTCATGGCCACATTTGGGAAACAGTACCTGCAAGTAGAGTCACAGGCCCCATAATCATTAAATTACCATGGATAGACCAGACCAGAAGTGATGTCACAATCAGTCATAAGCTACATGTATCTATCCCAATGTTTCCCAAATCCTTCTTCACAGCAAGTATTTCCACTATTTTACATTGGTAGAAATCCACAAGCATACAAATGTTCTTACAAACTGGAGACCCCAGAATGAAAAGAAGGCAGGGCCTTTTCTGCATTACTGCATCAGCTTGGGTCCCCAGCGCTGGAACCTGAGCTGAGGGAGCAGTGCTGCAAGACCCCTGCCTGCTTCTCTTACAGAAATCTCTGAAGTGAGAAGCAAGCTGGAGGGTTTGTCCCACTGCTCTCTTCCCCTCCTAGACTGATCCAGCATCAGAGGGAAGAAGAAGCTATGGTTCCCCACATCTTCCCCATATTGAGTAGTCCCCAGTTTTGGGAAAAGACAAGGAGGTTTTGCTTGGCTCCTGCTGCCTTCCCCTTGCCTGTCCACCACCAATCTGGGTTATGGGGTCAGGGACTGATAAAGCCCCAAGAAACTAGAAACTGGCATCAGGGAACTTATCCCTAGCCCAGTTCCTAGCCTTGGGTTTTAAATGCCAGCCTCAACTGAGTGACAGGAGCCTGGGGACCAGGAACTGAGCCGATGGAGAGCCTCCCTGAGCCTGGTTCCCAGTCCCAACAGCTTCTCCTTGCTGCCCATGTGGCCCAGATTTTAGGATTATGTGGAACTGGGATCAAGGAGGCTTTCCCACCCAGTTTTCTGCCCCACAGGTTTTAAATGCCATTTGTGCTAGCCAGCTGGGAGGCACACATGGTTATTTAAAGTCTGCAGGGCTGAGAACCAAGGCCAGGGAAACTCTCCTGGTATAGCAGGGCACAGCACCCACCCAGTCCTCACACTGGAGTCCCATGTGTGTGGACCAGTTGGGGACTTTGCCAAAGGGCTCAATCCACTCAGCTCTGGGTGTCCAGGAGCCAAGTGGAGGGAGAAGCACTGCCCTGTGCTTCTCACTCTGAGTCCAATGGAAATTTTCCACTGCTAGAAATGAATGTTTGTATGCAGCCAGCACCTTCATAGGCATCAAAGTGTAAAAATCATTTGAATTAAGATGGAAGCTTTTTCACATCCCATTATTAAAATGTAGCTCATGTCACTTGTGGGAAAATGTCAATGGTAGACTACACGTCAATTTGCAGTATTTCTATCTGAGAACTGCCTTGTCTAATTCCTTCCAAGAGAAATGCAGGAAACACATAGTGCTCTGTAATATAAATCTTCAAGAAGCCCATCCTTCTGCAACAATTTGGTCAAGAACAGTAGTTTAACTGTAGCTTACACTCCTCTCTCTGAACAGCATGCTCCAGGCAGTGACACATGTCTGCCTGTGGCCCATCCCTTCAATACTCACTCATACAAGTAATCCCATTTATTTAAACAAGACTACTTTTGTTTTAAGGATGTCCATAGATGTACACTTTGTTTATTGGTCAGCTTTAGGACATGGTGTGTGGGCACATCTATTATGTCAAGCAAGAGATTCTAGTTTACTATACAGAGGGGAAGCTGGCCTGAGATTTCCTCATATTTGCATAGCTCCTTACTTCTCCATTGACATCAATGCAAATTATACCAATTCAAACAAAAAGATTATGGTCATTAAGCATTTGATTTCTCAGGGACACTAAGCAGCAGCAATTCCGCTTGGTTTCAAATGAGGTTGTAGGTACTCAACACCTCTGAAAATTAGGCCCTATTTACACTCTTCTTATATAGGCACAGCTGAAAAACCTACCATTCATTTGGGAAATGGGGAGAGGGAAGAAAGTGTGCTGGTGGCAAGTCTCTTGGGTTTTCTAGGCTCAGAGTCTCTGATTCTAGTGTATATGATGTTTACTTCTCTTTGTGTTCCTAGTAAAGAAGGAATTTATGCATGCCATGCTGTTTACTTTATTTCACAGATATATGGTAACCTCAGATAGCCAGCTTCCTATCCAGAAAAAAAGCTACAAAAAAGCATTCTTTTAGTTGTAACATTTTTTAAAAGGCTGGTAATCCTGTATATAGAACTGCAGCAGCAGTCTGTTTACCAGAGATTTGAAGGCTGGACAACCAGCTGACTGTAGTTCCCTTGTATAAATATGATCTTTGCTTTTTCTCCCATTAGGCTTGGAATTAAAAAGCTCTGCATTTATGCTGGTTGAGCTATTTGTTTCAACTAAGGGTAA
>NW_005841847.1:5698440-5735410 GCF_000455745.1 Alligator sinensis | reverse complement strand
GGAAAGAGAAGTTTTGTAAACCCTGCATAAAGTCCATATGTGTCTAGAGCTCTCTTTATGAGAAAACCAGTAGAAATCAATATTAATCCTCCAGATTTTGGCCCCAATTTAGCAAGGTAACAATTTACATTTAATACAAGTTTTTAATTTTTCTTAATTCCATTGAAGTCAATGGGATTCATCATAAGCTTAAAATTACACACATGCTAAAAACATGGATGAATAGGAGCCTGCTGTGACAAGACAAGAATAGAAATCCAGATCCTACTGCTCAGATACACACGGCCTGCTCCTCCTATTACCCTGGCATAAACTAGAAAACAGAAGTAAACTATACCTGTGAACAATGACATACTGATATAAACTTACATATTTGAAGTTAGACTTAAGCATCTCTTTGTTAGATGCCCTATTTCAGCTCATAAACATGAATTGGATCCAAATTGGAATGTCAGATCTAGACATTTTCAACTGTAAGGCAATTCAAACTCATACAAATTCAGACTTATATCAGATCTGATTAGAAATCAACTTTATTTATTCGGAGTCAGACTGTGGAACCCTTACTCACATTAGGAAATAGTATTTCATACCTTCTGTTGTGTTATTTGTCATGTAAAGTACTACTCAGTTTAAGTAGGTACGTAAATACAATTTGGCTTTGTAACATTTATACTGATGTTCCTCTTCAACACTCTGGGTTCTGTATGTTATTAAAATAGTCAATTATAAAAACAAAATTAGTGTTATTACTTTAATAGGCCCAGCAAGGTAATTATTTCCAAATAATGATGTAAGTAAACCTAACCCCAGCCCAAGGAATAACACCCTTAACCCACACCTTGAAGCCGCACCAGGAGTACATCTACACCTATTTTAAACTAAGCACAAACTGGGAGCACCTACTTTAATTATAGTCTTTATGGCCCTATCATGAGTGACACCCATGTGTCCTGTTCCCCCTCCCCATTCCAGCCCAAAGAATCATTCCTTGTGTAGCCTTCATTATATGTTGGGGAGTCAAATGCTTAGTACCCATAATCCAAAACCCCTCCTGTAAGTGACTATAACCATCATCTGGAAGCAACCACCATCTGGAACCAATCTATCATCCCTTACCCAAATCTCAAGCAGTGGTGCTGTAGAGGCCCATTCCCTAACTCTAGACTAGGAAATGTAGAACCTAGCTGAGTAACATATCTATTCCAACCCAGGGAGCCCTGTTCTGAGTAACTATAACTGGAACCTGTAGGGCTATACCCAGAGAGATGCTAACCTTAGCTTGGAAGCTTCCAGTGTGTTACATGGCAGCTAAGCAGGGGTTCTTTTATGGACTGAAAATTTAGACATAGCCTCAGTTCTGCTTAAGTCTTGTTTTAGGCTCCCAAGCCCTTTCCTTTTCTGTCCTGACCTATCCCTGTTCTTTTTCTTGGATCTAGCCTGATATGCCTTCTTTTTCCTGCAAGATTTTTTACAGAGCTCTCTTTAGGCTTAGAAGTTTTTTATATCTTTTTTCTAAAAGAAAAATACAGTCAAGTTATACAAGATGGATTACACAAGGGCTCATATCTCAAGGAAAAAAAACAACTGTAAGTCTATGGATAACTATGGTGTATGCAAGCAATTCCTAATCTACTGTACTATATTTACTCACCTGCACAGGTCATAAGCTCTGAAACCATCCAACAGTATGAGATTCCAAATGTTGCATGTGATTTACCACATAGTCTTTAGTTATATTATTAAAATTGATCCTATTATAGTTTATCTTCATATATAATCAATCCAATGTTAGCATGTCTCATTAAAATCCCTTAGGGTGCTTATACAAGTTACATTTTTGGCATGATTGGGCTCCTGAAAGCACTCTACAGCCATGACATTACACACGTGCATGGCTGCAAAGCACTTTCAAACTGGCCGAGCACACAAAAAATTAACCCTCATTAAATCAGGTATTAAATAAAGGCACTCTAAAGCACAGTATTTCAGGGAACTTTTATTCCCTTGAGGGTTACTTTGTTGCATGGGCTCCATTCTACCCTGCCACTCCCCATCCCCCCCTGTTCCAGCCAGGCCTCTTGAGAGTAGTAGCAGCAGCTGCTGGCTGCTTTGCTCTGCTGGAGCTGGAAGGGGGAGGGGTGTAATGGAGCCCCCTCACCTCATGGGTCTGGCCCAGCTCCCCCCAGTACCTCAGCCAGGGCAGCTGGAGGGGGCCCACAAGGTAAGGGGACTTCATTCCACTCTGCCACCCCCACCCCCTCTCCAGCTCCATCCAGGCAAAGCCCAGACAGTAGCTCTGTGCTGCTCTCTTCTTCCTCCCTATTCCTCTTCTGCTGACAGCCTTGGAGCTGAGGGGCGGGGGGGGGGGAGGGAAGGGAGGCTTGGGAGAGGGGTAGTTCAGCAGACTCCTTGGAAGCTGATGGAGCACCCTTACTAACTGTCCAGGGCTGGTGCAAGAAGTCTAGATACCCCCTGACCCAACAGGCAAACATCTGCTGGGTCAGGGGCAGGGGGGCTCTAACTCATAGCACTTTGTATAAAGCACCATGGGTTAGAGCAGGCCCCTAAACATCTGTAGGAACCCTTAGTGGCAGCTGGAAGCAAGAATAAACTAATATAATAACATAAACAATACTATGTTAAGCGCCAGATCAGATTACTTGCTCATCTAATCTAGTGTTCCATTTCTAACATTACCATTTCTAGACCCTTCAGAGGAAATTGCTACTATTTATCCTACAGTAGATAAATATGGAATAATCTGACAGTGTTTCTGAGCTGATAAACTCCTTTAACATGATTCTTTAGAAAAAAAAAATTAATCCAGAAACAGGTATAAATGAACTATGTGCCAAGACGCTAGAACAGAAGAAATATTATAAAAACAACAGCAAATATTTTTCCTTTTGCAAGTAGGAAGGAGGGTAGATTTCAAACAGGAAGTGCAGGTAATTTGCCAGATATAAAGTCTGTGCTAAAGATCTAAATAAACTTTCAGCCTGATGGCTGCCTGTACAAGAGGTGCTTAAGACAGCCATACAATCCAGGGGGGGTCACTAAATAGCTTAGAATGAATGAGTTGTGCAATTTCTCTTTTTTTCTCTAGTGAAGTAAAACATTTATGTTTAATAGCTTCTGTAACACATCATATATTGGGGCATGGAGCCTGAACCATCTACATAGATTGCTAGTTCTAATAGGCTACATACAGACATTTGGGGAGGTTGTGGAGAGGTTAGATCAGGAGGATCAGGGATGCAGAAACAGTCTTCAGGGAGGATCAGGGAGGCAGATGGGATTCTGTGGGGAGGTTTGCTGGAGTCTGGAAGGATTTGGCAGGATTGTGGGGGTTCGCAGGGTCTGCAGGGGGGCTTGAGGGGGATGGGGGAGCTCTTGTTCCCACCCCCTGGGACCAGGGGCTAGTTTTAGCCCCCTGAGTCAACCACCCCAGAAAAATAACCCCCCCATCTCACCCACCCCTCCCAACAACCTAACTTACTTCCTTGGCTCCCAGAATTGGCAAACACTGATAAAACCAGCATCAGGAGCAGTTTGAGAGATTGGGGATTTGACAGGCTGAGGGGCAGACTGGCTGGTCTGCAGGGGGTGGAGATGTCCACCTGGGGGTGGGGTGAGGGGCCAGAGGCTAAAAATAGTCCAGTGCCAAGGAAGGGGTAGAGAAAGCATAGTCCCAGAGCTAGGGCCAGCAGCTGGGTTTTTACAGGCCTCAGGTGGCACTGGGAACTGTACAGAAGTTTGGGACAGTTAGCTTGGTCTAAAAATGACCAACCCAATCTAAGTTAGACTACCTCAGAGGCAGGGTTAATTTAGATCATGTCAGCCATTATTAGACTGATCTAACCTTCCCGGGACTTCTGTACAGCTCACGCTTAGATCACTTGGACCTTACACTTAGATCCTAACTAGGGATCTAAGTATAAGGTCCACACCTGGGTGAACTATGTTTTTTTCCTCAGCCAAACCTGTCCTTGCAGCAGTGACAGTGTGGTCTGGACCCAGGGCAGAACCATGATCCACTGCCTGCATGCCCCTGCCCAGAGCATGCAGCCTGCAGATCATGCCTCTGCCCTGGCTCTGGACCATGCCATCACCACTGCAAGATCCCAGCCCGGCCCTGGAGCAGCTCCCCACCATGCTGCATACCCTGCCAGCACTGCAGGGGTCTACATGGAAACTGCCCCCAGCCATGAGGGCACTGGCTGCTGGGAAATGGAGCCCACAGCTGGCCGGATCCAGGGATGGGCAAAGTCTGGTCCATGCTACGTTATATAAATATTGGCAAAAAGTGTGGAGCCATTAAAAGGAGAAGACAGTTTTAAAATTTGTTATTAAAGTAAAACTTTGAAAAGATCCAACAACTGAAGGGCAGAATATTTTTCTAACCTAGGACAATAACAATGTTTGTCCCAAAATTTATGGCTATTTCAGGGAAACTCACCAGTGTAAATTAAGTTGTTACCTAGAGTTTGTAAAGAAATAAAACTTTTTTTTTTCTTTGTGCGTGGGGAAACTTTAAAAAACATTTACTTTGAAATTTCCTATGAACCCTATAATAAAAAAAAAAATGTATTGGTAAAAAGTAATAAAGCAAAATAAATACACCTGAGTATTCAGAATTAAAGAACTGAAAAACTTTAAATGGAAAAGTAATTTTTCACTAAAAGTATTGCAACAAAAAATGTTGACCTGCTCTACTGCTTATTATGCTAATACCCATTTTGGTCTATTATCAAAAGATTTCTTTTCCTTCCCTGTAATTCAGGATTTTTTTTTTAATTTAAAGTATACCATGGTTTTAAGATCAAAAGGTAAATAAGGCAAACAAGAAAAAAGGAGCCAACTGTTCATAAAATTTGTAAAACATCAGCATAACTGGTCATAAATAACAGTCAACCAACTGATTCAGCGTTCCCTCATTCTCTCATTAAAGATGTTACATGCAGTACTTTTAAAGGAGTAAGAATTGGAGTATGGTTGGGGGGCGGGGAGGGGGGTGAGGGGTAGAAGAGATGCCAGATGTAGAAAATCCCAGTTTTTAAACCAAATGAGATTATATTTATTTTTTTAAATATCAGAAATAATGATGGATAAAATTAATACAGCCTTAGCCAGTTCTAGTACAGTTACTAGGAGTTCTTCTCTTGATTTCTTTGAAGACAGAATTAGGCTTAGAAACTTGGATTGATTCTTATAACTGAATCAGGCAGCAGTGTTTAAGATGGTCAAAAACAATAATAACATTCAAACAAAAAAAAGAGGAGGTAGGAATTAGATTCTGCATCCTATAAAGAAACGGAAACCTTTCAAATTCAACAAGCTACATTAGAGACAAATGTTAATTATTCACCATTATAATTTAGTTAGATCTTTCCTTTCAGCTTTCAGGAAGAAATAAAATAACACCTCTGAAAGGTTATGGAATTTGGAAATATTTATCTAAATTTTACTTTAGAGGCTGCATGAAGCTACAATTTATTTCTCATGTTCGTTTCTGTAGAAGGAATTATTTGTTCTGCTCACTGTAAAGAAGGGAGAACCACCAATATCTTATTCTCGGGTGTCAACTGTGCGGGCCTACTCCCAATCCCATCCATGTCGCCATGTGCGGGTCGGGAGCGATCCGGGCCCTTTTTCGCTCTGCGCGGGCTGTGGCCAGCAGCCCAGGCACGCTGGATCGGAGAGAACGGGCGACACGCTAGAATTAGGCACGGACGCATAATGGTTGATTCAAGATTGTTTACTTACACCGAAGATGGTCGCGGTGTAGGCTGGACAGTTTCCCAGGCACAGCTCCGATTAAATCCTCATTTGAGGACTACGACAAGCTTGAGTCTCTCTCACGAAGTTTGCTAGGCTCTGTGGGTCCTTTTGCGCGCAGGGAGAGGGATACGTCGAGGATTGCGAACGGTGACGGGGAGAGGCTAGAGGCTGATCAGACCTCTGTTGCCTGCTTGAAATGCGCTGGGTCCGATAGGCTCCGCAGCGCTTAGAGATCTTCACAAGACGTGAAGTCTCCTCCTCCTGGTGTTCGTGGAGTCCTCCCTTGCGGGGGTTCTCCTCGGAGTTCTCCGACTTGGGCGGAAACCACTCAAGCTTTTTATACGGCTAGCAAGCCAATCACTAGCCGCCACATGTGAATAATTTCACACAAGCCAATAATGGGGCTCAAATTAGAATACAAATGGCGGGAACTCTTTGCAACGAGCATTTCTTAACTGCAAAGAAGAAATGCACACTGCAAAGAAAGCTACGAATTGGCGGGAAAATAATTCAGTGGTGCCAAAGCGCACACGAAAACAAAAATCACACCCTTGGGTTGTGACATCAACATGTCTAGAAATTAATATAATATATTAAAAGAATTACTCTGAAGACATGCAGCAATTTAAAAGGAGTTTGTCAACTCCAGTTAAAGCTGGTTATTCTGTTTAAAATAAAAATGCAGACTTCTTTCTAAATAAAACATAGCAGTCAAAATGCTGTAATAAAATGGCTCATAAAAAGAGTTAGGTAAATCCCCAGAACAATGCTTCTGTATTTTCCAGTTCAGTTTCTGTCTGGTTTTATAGGGGTACATTTTATTGCTTAGTACACTTGATTTTGTTCACTTGATTAACATGAAGTTATCTTTATGTTAAAGGCTGAATGTATGTTTTTAAAGACAAATTACTGCTCGTAGCCTTTTTTCCTTCTTTGCAATGTATTAAAGTGTGAAAAAAATCCAGAATCCACCTGAAATTGGCTGCAGCCCCAGCTGCTGGCCCCCCACTTAAGGTTACAGTGTATGTTTATGATGTGACTTTTTGTGAGTAGCGACAGTGACGTCCAGGCCTTGATCAAGTGTCAACATGTCTATGAGTGCACTCCTCAGCCCTTATCAACTGGACCAAAAGTGCCACATTTCTGCCAGGCACTGGAGCTGAAGCTCAGGCCCCAGACCTGCCTAGAGGCAGGTCTGGTGCCATAATGGGTTCAAAGCCTTGGTCATTTCCCTAGGCCCACCAGTCTATCTATCCAAGAAGGCCTCAGAGAGGAGGTTGAGGCACAACAACAGTGGTGGCCCTGGTATGTGCCCACCCTCTCCTACCACAGCTGGGTTTTTACCATGAACAGCATGGCAGCTGCTACTCTGTGGCGCAGGTGTGTCACACTTATCTGAAAGGCTCCAGAACCTCCTCGTGGATGACTTCTAGAACAGGCACTACTGACTCCAGTGGGCTATTCTTTACCTAATCACCAGTGAGGAAGCTCAGGGCCTCATCAACCTGGTGCAAAAGGTGGATGCCTCCTGTGTCCAAGCCCTGAAGCACCTGGCTCTTTGCTGGAGAAAGCCTCCCCTAGCAACAGCTGTCCTTCGCTTTCCTGCATTGGGTAGGGGACCTCTACCTGGATTGGGAACTTCTCCTGTTGGATCCCAGTCACCTTAGATGGGACACCCTCTGACCACAGCCTTGCCTAGGCCTGGTCAGCATACTTCTGACTGAGACCTCAAAGCAGGTGCCTGGAATTACCAAGACTGCTATAGCAATAAATCTTCTTTAAATGAAAATACATGTAATTTGACTTACATGACTTAGGCTAGGGAACAACTGCTGTTGGACATTCCTTGCGAACATACTCAATTTTATTGAGAGAGGTAAAACTACAGATAAAGTACATGGCCTAAGGCACTGGAAACATACAGGTTGCTCTAAAAGGTACAGCAATTAAACTAGCTGCTGTCAGGTTACACACCTCAAAAAAGTTCTAAGCAAATCAGCACTTCAAAATGGTGTTTTACTGCAGTAACCTCTGAATACTGCCTAATGCTGCTGCAGCTGTCAACCAATATCCTCTACCAATTCATTCACGTTTATTCATATCCCATTTTCTTAAACTGTGGTAGTTTGTCATAGTTTCATAGTTTCATAGTTTCAGGGTCGGAAGGGACCTAATAGATCTTCTAGCCCGACCCCCCGCCAGGGCGGGAGAACAACCCAAAAAACACAAACAAAACCACTCACCCTAAAAACAAAAACGGGACTCAAATGAGTCCAGCCAGGTAAGTATCCAGCCTCTTCTTAAAGATCCCCAGGGTAGGGGCCAGCACCACCTCCCTTGGAAGTTGGTTCCAGCTCCTAGCCGCCCTGACTGTGAAGTAGTTTTTTCGGATGTCCAATCTGTACCTCCTCTCCATCAACTTGTGCCCATTATTCCTTGTTATGCCAGCGGGGGCTAGGGGAAACAGCGTCTCCCCCAAACCCTTCTGGTTCCCCCTAGTGAGTTTATAGACGGTCACCAGGTCCCCCCTCAGCCTTCTCTTGTGGAGGCTGAATAGGTTCAAGTCATTTATATCAGTATAAATAGGTTCAATAGGTTCAATGTCATTTATATCAGTAGTTGTAAACCTTTTTAGACCCAAAGCACCCTGCAGAAAATGCCAGCTTTTAGCTTTCACTCATTTTTAATGACAAAAATAACAGAGCAATTTTGTTGCAAAGAACTCAGAAAGACCACAACAGGTCAAAAAGTTTTTCACACTATGGGTTCCTACTTGAAATCCCTAGGTGTCTTGTGACTCATGTGTAGGTGTTTACACACCTAACTGTTAATATTGTGGTGCACCCCATGGCACCCTTACAAGAATCTCAGAGCACCTCAGACTGCTACTGCACCTGGGTTGAGACTCACTTCTTTAGATTCTATATATTATAGGCATTTTTAGAACCACAGAAGAGATCCACCTTGGATTTTGCAGTGATTTCATCACAGTCTTCTTTCTTTGTAAATGGCTAGTTTACCTACTTAAATATCAAATACATTGCTATCTCACTCTTCCATAATAAATCCAGGAGAGGGAAGGAGAAATCCAGGAGAGGGAAGGAGGTTATGCAGTGTGTGTGTGTGTGTGTGTGTGTGAGATTATATATAAAATATATACAGTAAAATCTCTGTTATCCAGCACCCTTGGGGTAAGGGGATTGCCAATTATGTAAAAATTGTTGTTATCTGAAAACCCCAAGAGGGGGTTTTCCGATAATGTGGAGGTGGGGGTAGGGGTTGCAGCAGCTGCCTGCGGAGTGGCAGCAGCGCAGGGTGGTGGTGGTGGCTACATGCAGCGCAGGGTGGTGGGTGGCAGCTGCTGCCGTCATGTGTGAGCTTTCCACACCCACACACACCCCTGTGTCCAGCTTGCCATCCAGAAATTCTGGTTAATGGAATTTCTGGTTAGTTAAATGCCAGATACCGTTATATATATATATATATATATAAACTTCAGCACAGAATTTTGATTTTGTATTGATTAATATCAGCTTTTTCATCTTTTTTGCATCTTCCGGTCTGAAATAGATTATGAAGTCTGTTTTGGGTAAGGTATTGTTAAAGTACAATACTCGAGTTGTGGCAGGATATGATTTTAGGAATGAGAAGCACAAAGACAGAGCTGTGCTTTATTGAAGAAATTCCCATAAAATTGCATGATAACTTTTATTACTTAAGAGCATTTGTGACATTTTTGCTGCTAAAATAAAGACACATCAAAAAGCAAGAAATTGTTAAAAAAAATTCAACATCCAAATAAATGTGTAAGCTACAGTTAGCCATCATGTTTCAGGTTTTAGATCAAGCCTTTGAGCAGGCTTTCTGGGGTTGATGAATACACTTTATTACGAACACTAAATGGGCATTTCTTTCTGGGCTTGGCTTGTTCATTATTCAAAAGCTCATTGTTTCACCCTACTAAAGCTCACAACTTGCTGAAGTAATGCTATTTGTTCTCCTTTCAGCCTGTAGCCAGATGTAATATCTATGCATTGTTCCTAACCATTGAAGAATGATTCTGTACCTAAGATTCAAGTCCAAATATGCTAGGCTGCCAAAGCACAGCACAGTCACCAAGTTCTATGCTGAGCTCTTACTACTGCTAACAATCCACATCTTTATAGGATCACAGAAAAGTAAAGCTGGACGTGACCTTACAAGGTCATCTAATCTAATCCCCTGCTTAAGGCAGGATAGCAGCTGACTAAATCATTTCAGCCAAGTGTCTGTCCAATCTGCTCTTACAAATTCTCAGGGATGGAGATTCCACCACTACTCTAAATAACTTTTTCCAATGCTTGACTATCCTCATAGTCAGAAAGTTCCTCCTAATCTCCAACCTAATTTTCCCCTCCTGAAGTTTGAGGCCAAGGCTCCCAGTCCTGTTCCCTATGGCCGCAGAGAAAAACCCATCTCCAGCCTCTCTCTATAATTACCCTTCAGGTAGTTGAAGACTGTTATCAAATCTTCCCCTCAGTCTTCTCTTCTCCAGACTAAATAACCTTAGTTCTTTTCAGCCTTTCCTCGTAAATATCATCTCCCAGGCCCCTTATGCAACTCAACCCACCATGGTGTCACGTCCAAATTTGTTAAGCATGCACTCAAGCCCATCATCCAAATTATTAATGAAGATGTTGAACAATACTGAACCCAAGATGGATCCCTGGGGAAACTGACTTGATACCTTCTCCCAACTAGACATTGAGCCATGAAGAACTGCTTGTTGGGCACGGTGATCTAACGAGCTATATATCTGCTTTACAGTACTTTCATCTAGTATGCATTTAGTTTGTTAATGAGAATGTTGTGGGAGACTTGTCAAAATCCTTGCTACAGTCAAGGTATATCATACCCAGTGCTCTCTCCCAATCCACATGGTCTGTCAACTTATAATAGAAGGAAATCGGGTTAATTCAGGCATGACTTGTCCTTGGTGAATCCATACTGGCTGTTCATGAAAACTTTTTTTCCCTCTAGGTGCTTCACAACAGATTCCTTGAGGACCTCCTTCATGGTCTTTTCAGGTAATAAGGTCAGGCTTTCTGGTTGGTAAGTCCCCAGACCCTCCTCCTTACCTTTCTTTAAAATAGGCCCTTTTCCAGTTATCCAGGGCCTCTCCCAACCTCCATGAGTTCTCAGAGAGGACAGCTAATAGCTCACAAATTACCTTAGCAATTCCTTCAGTACCATAGGGTGTATCCTATCCAGCCCTGCTGACTTGAAAACATCTATCTTCTCTAAGTAATCCCCTAACTTGTTCTTCTACTACTGTAGGTTCTTTGCTTTCTTCCTTATCTGTAGTGCCAGCTGAACTCCTCATCTGGTATTTGCCCCTATTTGTGAACATGAAAGTAAAAAAGGCATTAAATACTTCAGCCTTCATTGCATCATCCATAACTAAGTTGTCTTCCTCATTCTGTAAGAGATCTATGGTTTATTTGGACTTCCTCTTACCTTTAACATACTTGTAAGAACCCCTTTTTATTGCCTTTTACATCACTTGCCAGCTACATCTCAAATTGTGCCTTGGCCTTCCTAATTCTGTCCCTGAGCACCCATTCAGTTCTCTTACAGTCTTCCCTAGTAATGTGACCAAGTTTCTGCTTTTTATTCCAACAGAATGGAGCTTGATGGGCTGAGGGACATTCATAGAACAGATTCTGAATAATTGAAAGGTGAACCTATGGTCTAACATTTCTGTAATTTTATGCATTTATTCCCCATCTCTTTTTCCCTGGTGAGCTGAAGCAGATAAAGTACATAAGCCTTGAATACCCAATGCTGCTTCATAAAAGCAAAAACTTATATAAACAACTGGCTGCTGGGAGGCAAATATCTTTGTGCTAGTTTTGACTTGACAGTTAGAAAGATAGGAGATGCTGAGCCTGATTATGGAGTCTATATTAATAGCAAATGCAGCTAGCTGAAAATCTTTCAACACAACAGCTTTCTATCAAAACTTCAGTTTCATTGGCATTGAAGCATTTTGTGGGAACATGTCCATTTTGATAAAATAAAATAAAAATAAAAGTAAAAATAAAAATAAAAATGAAATAAAGTAAAATAATATTTTATTTTGTTTGTATTAAATAATATTTTGTTACAAAGTTATCTGTTTGATTAATTCAGTTTTCTATATAAAATATGAATAGTAAGAGTAATATCATTATATTTAAAATAGAATATACAAGTTGAAACTAACAATATCATCAAACCAAATATTTTTGGTGGCCCCAAACCATTTTGGTTTCACAGGAAACATTGGCTTTCTGATCTGATTTGAAGTGAGAGAAATTTTTAAACATTGGAATTTCTCTCAGAATAAAAAATCCACTTCCTGACCACCTCTAGTGGAAACCAGACCTCAAAAACATATGCACCACTGGCATTAAAGTTTGAGGGTAAAAACCTAACCTATTTCTTAACTTGCATGATTAAATGTTTGTGTTCTGTGGTGTCATCCACAAGGGGTTACTTAATAAAACAACGTAACTATTCTCACACCACCAAGTAATACTACAGCTCCCTGATTTTCAACCAGAGTGCTGTGAGATCCTGTTAGCCATGCTGCACTAGAATAGTTAGGTGTATAAAAACCTTCACTGGGGGGGTGCCCAAACTTTTTGGCAGAAATAGCACAAGTTAAGTCCCTCCCTTCCCCAAGTGTGCATCTCATCTCTTCCCCCCACCCCTCTCCCCTGTCCACCCCAGGAGTACCTGATAGAGTTTACACCCTGACCTGTCAGAATGGAAACGGGGGTCCTGAGAGCCTCTGGCTGTATGGAGAAAAGTGAAGACAAGATACTTCTGTGAGAGAGGTGTCACCACTGGAAACCACATTAACCCTTCTCTGCCCTGCAGCACTCCAGTTTTTGATGGCAAGGGGGGATCCAAAGCCTTGAATTTGATGATGGCTATAGGATCAGGGAAGGGTTAACCAGTCTTTTGGCAGAGATACCTAACTCCTCCTACCCACTCTATTCCTTCCACATGAGGTTCTAGATTCCCCTGCCTCCATTCTTGTGCCTGTCTTACTGAGTGCCCAGGGTTCACATGCCACATAAAGCAGCTGCCCATGTCACTTGTGGCACAAATGCTGCACTTTGGCCACACCCTGACCTACAAGATTCACAAGAGAAACCCAGAGATTTCAAATAGGAATCAATAGTGTCAAAAGCATCCTGACCTGTTGTAGTCTTTGAGTTCTTTGCAACAGAAGAATTGCTCTATTGTTTCTCCATAGTCAAGAAACTAGTGAAAAATAAGAGTCAGCATTTTCCAAAGGGTGTCTCGAGTCTAACAAGGGGTGTGTTGAATCTAATGAGATTGAGATCGATGACTGTGGATGAATATAGCACACAGGTGGGCAATTATTTTGACTGAAGGGCTGCTTAACAAGTTTTGGGGGGCTGTCAAGGGCCTGCAAGGGTAGCCCCACCCCTTGACAGGTTCCCCACCCCTTGGTCACCATTTTGTGACCAGAAGTCCTGTGGAAGTCTCCCCCCTTGCCCAGGAAGTACTCCTTTTGCAGGGGGAGTAGTATTGTGTGCAGAGGGGTGGGGGGGTGGTTGGGGGAGTATGTGATTGAGGAGGTGTGGGAAGGGTGTGTGGGGGGGATGTGGGTGTATGTATGGGATGTGTGGGGGGCTGTGCTGTGTGTGGCTGTGGCTGAGGTGTGGGGTGTGGGACTGTTGGGTGTATGTATAGGTATGAGGGGTGTGGGTGTGTGTATGGTGCAGGTGGGGTGTGTGTGTGGAGGGGTGTGTGGGGGATGTATGTGGGGATGTGTGTGGGGATGTGGGATATGTGGTTGGTATATGTGGGACTGCTGGATGTCTGTGTGGGTATGGTGGGGGTGGGGGTAGGTACATGTGTGGGAAGGTGTAGGTGTGTGTGTGGTAATATGTGTGGATGTGTGGGTATGTATGGTGTGTGGGGGAGTGTGTATGTGGTTGGGGCTGTGGGGGTGTGGTTGGGGTGTGGAGTGGGGTACTGTTGGGTGTGTGTGGGGGTATGGTGGGGGTGTGGGTGTGGGTGGATGTGTGGGGAGGTATAGGTTTGTGGGTGGGGTGTGGGTATGGGGGCAGGGGTGTGGGTGTATGTGTGGGGGTTGTAGATTGTGTGTGTGGGTATGGTGAGATGTAAGGTTGGGGTGTGGGGTGTGTGGGACAGTGTTGGGGGGGTGTGGATGTGCACACGAGGGGCTTTCTCCCGCTACCCACCTTCCCCCCAGCCTGCTCTTTGTGACATGGTTGAGCCCAGCCCCTCTGCAGGTGAGAGGAGGAGAAGAGGGATCAGCGCTGCTTGCCTGGTTCTAAGTGTGCTGCAAATGGTGTGGGAAAGCAGCTGCCACCAGCAGGCAGCAAGAGAAGCCCCTGGAGGGTTGCGGGGGGGAGACAGGGATCTGAGCCTGGCACTGCCGGGGCCTTTTGTCTTTGTCCCACACCTGCCTGGCGGGGCCTCAGCCAAGCCTGTGCTGGCTCCTGCTGCTGCTGTTGCTTCCATCCCATGTGCCTGCCCTGCAGGGCTGCACCAAGTGCACAATGGCTCCTGCAGCTGCTCCTGCCCCACCTGCCTGTCCTGTGCCTGCCCAGCAGAGTTGCTCTGGTTCCTGCTGTTGCTCCTTCCCCACCTGTCTGTCCCATGCCTGCCCAATGGGGCTTCATGAGCAGCCATGCTCCTCCATGCCCTGTCTCCATCCACATGCTCCCTCACTCAGCTATGCATAAACAGGATCAAAGTGAGCTGCAGGCAGAGCCCACCTCACTCCCCTCAACACTGTAGTTTCCCCTCCCACCAGCTGCCTGGAGCACTGCAGCAGGGACAGAAGGAGATGCTGGAGGCTGGGGGAGCCCAGCAGTATCCTGGGCAGCAGCAGCCCTGCCAAGAAGGGTACCCTCTGGTAAGGGAGGCTGGGATCTCAGCAGGTGCTGCCCTAGGCAGGAGCAGGCAGGACTCAGCCCCATGCAAAGCACAGCAGGGGCAGCTGCTGGTGGTGCCAGATACAATTAATTGGCAGATGCCAGCCTGGGGGCCAGATCCAATCAGCTGGTGGGCCAGATCCAGCCCGCAGGCCATATGTCATGGGTGGGCAACATATTGCCATTTGATGGATCAGAGATTTACCTCCTGCGTCACAAGCAGAAGAGAGTAAACAAATACAAATTATGACAACAAGACAGTATAAACATCTAGGCCTGGAGATCTCACCAGTGTCAGAAAACAGTAATCATGAATCTCATTTGTACCAAGGTCAGCTTAAACCACTTGGAGCTTAAACTCAGAGCATATTACTCTGAACACACTTCATGACCATTTTACATGGTCAAAGGGCTACAATGTGTATAAATAAGAGTAGAGCCAATATCCCTGGTTGATACATATTTATGTGATCTGGATAAATTTATCAGGTTCAACCAATGTGCAATTCCCATATCAAAAAACTTTGTACTCCAAAATGCTCCATTACAGATGTAGAAAATTTTACAGAACATGAAGCTCCTTTACAAAACACTTTTGAAAAGCTCTCACACTAAAATCATATGCATGGTAAATTATTCATCTTAACTAAAGCTTGATATTACAGCTCATACACTTTTCCTGTTGTCCACAGCAATGAAAGTGATTTCCAGCAGAGACAAACTTACTGCAGCTCCTACTGTATATCCAGGTTATCTTTGACTAAAACTGTTACAAGCAGCTGAACATCTACGACGGGGATCCTGGTTCAGATCCCAGTCACAGCAAGATTCAAGATGAATGCTCAGAAAAATCAGTCAGTAGGCAGGGGATTCGGATAATTGGCCACATTTATACTACGGTCTAACCAGCAGCTGGAACAATTAGTATTCTGAAATACATCAAAAATCAATAAAAGGAAATGGAAATATACACACCAAAAATGTTTTTCAGGTGCCTTAAACAGTCAGTACTCCAGTACGGATGTTGCCAAAAGAGTAGACGCACTTAGAAATTGTCCAGCTGACTTCAGATACACACACAAAAAAGAATGAACATCTTAAGACATGGGCAGGAGATAGTATTGTGAATATTCAGATTCAGAGCAAATTTCAATCCAAACATGCTTTTTAATTTGAGAGCAGTTTATGATGAAGCAAGAGGAATAGAGGGTTCACTTAACCAGTCAGTTAGGGGCATGGTTTGCACTGAGCCGTGGTAGCTGGTCCCAGAACACATCCTGGCCCTGCAACACAGGGCAGTGCAGTTCTGAGGCTCTGTTCTACCTCTGAAGGAAAGGAAATCAGCTTTGTGCTCCCAGGATACTTTTGTTGGGGAGGAGGAAGGAGGGAGTCACCAAGGCACTTGTGCTCCCTACTCAGCTGCTCAGGTGCACTTAAAGATCTGGCTCTGAAGATCAAAGAAAATATAAGTGAAATGAGTTAATGGGAATAAGATCAATAAGGGAATTCTTGAGGAAATGTTGAAAAGAACAAAGATGATGACAAGAAAGAAATCTCTCTCTCTGGAGCTGACTGTTGTTAACTGTGTACCAGAGATTCAAAAGCGAGAAATGACATGTTTGATTGAAAGCATGCCATTTTTCCCTGTTTCTTTTCCTTGCTGTTCTTTTCCCTGTAATTACTTCCAAAGGAAGGGGATTGGGGGGGGTGGGGGGGAGAGGAACTGGATCATGTAGACTTTGCCCTGTAAAAAATACATGCAAGATATTTAAATTTTTATTTTAAAGTTACAAGCAACGTAACATCTATTCTCACAGCAAATTCCCTGTCTATAAGAGCCGCACCAACCAAGACTACCTCATTTTTTTTTCTTATTCACTGTGTTTAAGTGTGAGGCATGTAAGCAGCTGGCAGGAAGAGGGATATTTTAATTATTACATCAACGAGAGCAGTGGGAAGATTTATCAGAAGTCCTGCTGAGACTGAACAGAAAGGCCCCCAAAATCCATCAGAGGCCACACAAAATCTGTAAGAACCCAAATTAAATGCCCAATTTCTCATGTGTACCTTTTCAGGTAAAATATTACGAAGTACAATAACAAGTTGACTGTCCAGCTGGCATAATTCAGAGCAATAACCCTTGTTCCTAATAGAACATTTCTCGCCTTTACACAGGTTAACTGCAATTATACTTAATTTATGGTCACCGAGGAAGGACTCAAATGACATGACCAGGGCTGCTTTTCATTATTCATATTGCACTCTAGGTGTAAATAGTCCTTTATACGCCACAATACAAAGGCTGATTTTATAGCACTGGTTAATCACTAAGGTTCTCAAATGTCATTGATTTCAATGGGAATTAGGCATTGAAATGTGTTTAAAGATCTGGGCATAAATTAATATAGGCTGTTCCCATTAGTCCTTACGGTAAAAAGAGAAGTCACATTTGAGTCAGTTCTGATTAATCTAAATCAAAACCTGGGAGCACCATAATCTTTTGCACATGGAGTCTGAATAGTTATTCACTCAAGTTAGTCATGATTGTCCTGGGAAAATGTACTGAATACACTGGTACTTCCAGTGGGACAATGGACCTGTATACCTTAGGATACCAGAATAAATGGCTTTGTGCTGGGAGACATGGAATGTCTGTTTTTACCTTTAGACATACCTCCTATTGACTGCACAAGGACTAAATAAGGACAGGAATAATGACAGAGCTGCAAAAGGACCTGAGAATGAAGCTGACATTTTTGTTTGACTTTCCCTCTGTATTCAGGCAAGACCAAGTGGTAGGGTGGGGAAGGCTGGCAATAATATTCAAGATCATAGGATCACAGGAAAGTAGGGAGGGACCTCACAAGGTCATCTAGTCCAGCCCCCTGCTTAAGGCAGGATAGCCCCTGACTAAATCATCTCAGCCAAGTGTCTATCCAATCTGCTCTTAAAAATTTCCAGGGATGGAGATTCCACTACTTCTAGGTAATCTTTGCCAATGCTTGACCAGTCAGAAAGTTTCTCCTAATCTCCAACCTAAATTTCCCCTGCTGCAGCTTGAGGCCATTGCTCCTAGTCCCTGTTCCATCTCCAGCCTCTTTTTAATCACCCTTCAGGTAGTTGAAGATTGTTATCAGATTTCACCTCCCCTCCAGTCTTTTTTCTCCAAATTAAGTAACTCTCGTTCTTTCGGCCTTTCCTCATAAGTTTCATCTTCCAAACACCTGATCTTTTTTTGTTGTTGTTGCTCTGTGCTGGATCCTTTCCTAACTGTCCACTCCCTTCTTTAAATGTGGGGTCCAAAACTACTCAGAGTACTCCAGACAAGGTCTCACCAGGGCTGAACAAAATGGAAGCACATTGTTGGTTCATATTTAGTTTATGGTCTACTATAACCCCCAGGTCCTTCTCTGCAGTACTACAGCCTAGCCAGTCATTCCACAGTCTGTATATATGTATGCACTTACTCCATCCCAAGTGCAGGACTTCACATTTGCCCTTGTTGAATCTCATCTGATTGACTGTGGACCATTTCTCCAGCCTATGCAACTCATTCTGGATCCTAACTCTGCCCTTCAGGGTGTCTCTAACTCCACCCACCTTGGTGTCACCCACAAATTTTCTAATCATGCACTCAGTCCCATCATCCAAATCATTATTGAAGATATTAAACAATAACAGAGATATAGAAAGATCAGGAAAAGTGACCTGACCAAAAACCTAAGAGTAAATTATTATAGACATGAGCATGCTAATTAAAATATTATATACTATGAATGAAAATTTGTTTAACTAGTCAATAGTTAATGGAAATGTATTGAATTAATTATTATACAACTTAGAATTTTTGTGGTTTCTATCTTATATTATCCTAGCTGCATGGCTGGGATAGACTTAAAGAAGCTTTCTAACACAATGCATTCTTCTTCGGGTCTGAGGAAAGAAATAGGCATGGTGACATGATATTCACCAGTGAGAACACAAGGCTTCCGAATTCCATTGAAAGAGTATAATTGAGAGAGTGTAGAAGCCACAAGGGATTGTTCTGTAACCATAAAAAATTCCAAGGAGTAATAAGTACTGGCTCATACTACATTTTTTCTTTTAATAATGATTTTATGATTTTAATGGTAAAAAGTCAGTGTAACGGTTTAATTACATATGGGCCAGTCTTGCAACTTGCTGAATACCCTGACCTATCTAAGAGAAAGTTCTCTGCACTGTTGCAGGATCTAAAGATGCATTCTCTCTCAAAATCCACACAATATCATGCCCTTAAAAATGGTAAAACGAAGAATCAGAAGTCTGAATCTGTCCTATGATGAGTCTTTACAATTTCTTAAAGGCTCTTTCACATTTTTAGTGCTGATTTGGAGTGTTTTCCAGACTTGCATTCCTTCCAAATTATCTCTCTCAATCACAACCAACTGCCACATACTGTCAGTCAACAGCAGTCAAAATGATAATGAGCTGCTTCACATTATGGAAACACCTCTAGCTGATTTCAGATTGATGCAATAGCAAACAGGTTTGCCCCAGACTCTGATGAACGTATTTGTGCAGCTTAGAAATTCCATTTTAAGCTCTCAGCTATTGGAAGAGTGATTATAAAGACTATGCTCTGCTAACACAGAACTAATTATGGAGCAAACATTGATTTCCTGTAAAGGCATTTAATGTATCATCCTATAAACTCTGGGCAATAATGGTGACAATTAGTAATGGTCAGTCCCACCTAGTTTAGCTCTGAGTGACACCTCCTTTGTGCACATTTTCTTCCAAGTTCTGTATGTCTCTCTCAGCCATCCATCAATCATACTGTTAATATGAGGTGATCCTGGTATTTAATGCTAGTAGCATTTTGCCTTCATCTTTCTGAAGGTTGCTAGAGCTCCAGTGAATGATTACACTGAACACAAAGTTCAAATGAATAAATCATTCTTGGGTGTACTGCACGGCACTTGCACCACTTGCACTTGCTCATGAGTCATAGAATCATAAAATCATAAAAAATTAGGGCTGGAAGGGAGCTCAGAAGGTCATCTAGTCCAATTCCCTGCTCAAAGCAGGACCATCCCCAACTATCTCATCCCAGTCATGGCTTTGTCCAGCCACGTCTTAAAAACCTCCAAAGATGGAGATTCTATAACCTCTCTGGGTAACCTGTTCCAGTGTTTTACTACTCTCCTACTGAGAAAGTTCTTCCTAATATCTAACCTAAGCTTCCCTTACTTCAACTTGAGACTATTGCTCCTTGTTCTGTCATCTGCCACCATTAAGAACAGTCTAGCTCCATCCTCTTTGGGACCCCCCTTCAGGTAGTTGAAGGCTGCTATTAAATCCTCTCTCAGCCTTCTCTTCTCAAGACTAAATAAGCTCAGTTCTCTCAGCCTCTCCTCATAAGTCATGTTCCCCAGTGCCTTAACTATTGTTGTTTCCCTCTAATTGATTCTTTCCAATTTGTCCACATCCTTTCTGTAGTGGGGGGCCCAAAACTGGACACATTCCTCCAGATGTGGCCTCACCAGTGCTGAATACAGGGAAATAATGACTTCCCTTTATCTGCTGGCAACACCCCTAGCAATGCATCCCAGCATGTCATTGGCCTTCTTTACAACAATGGCACACTGTTGGCTCATATTTAGCTTATTGTCCACTGCGACTCCCAGCTCCTTTTCTGCAGAGCTGCTACCTACCCAGTCAGTCCCCAGCCTGTACCGGTGCTTGGGATTGTTCCATCCTAAGTGCAAGACTTTGCACTTGTCCTTATTGAACCTCATGAGATTTCTTTTGGTCCAATCCTCTAATGTGTCTAGGTCTCTCTGAATCCTAACCCTACCCTCCAGCATATCTACTATCCCCAGATTGGTGTCATCTGCAAAATTGCTGAGGGTGCGCTCTATGCCATCTTCCAGGTCATTGATGCAAATACTGAACAAAAGCAGCCCCAGGACTGACCCGTGGGGCACTCCACTTGATACTGACTGCCAACTAGACATTGAGCCATTGACTACTACCCTCTAAGCCTGATGATCCAGCCAGTTTTCTATCCAACTTACAGTCCATTCATCCAACCCATACTTCCTTAGGTTGCTTGTGAGAATGTTGTGAAAAACTGAATCAAAAGCCTTGCTAAAGTCAAGGTATGTCACATCCACTGGTCTCCACAGAGCCAGTCATCTCATCATAGAAGTCAATCAAGTTGATCAGGCATAACTTGCCCCTAGTGAATCCATGCTGACTGTTCCTAATCACCTTCTCCTCCAAGTGCTTAGAAATTGATTCCTTGAGAAACTCTCCATGATTTTTCCAAGGACTGAGGTGACGCTGACTGGTCTGCAGTTCCCTGGATCCTCCTTTTTTGTTTTCTCAAATATGCGTACAATATTTGCCCTTTTCCAATTGTCTGGGACTTCTCCCAATTACCATGAGTTTTCAAAGATGATGGCCAATGGCTCTGCAATCACATCAGCCAACTCCCTCAGACCTCGAGTGCATCCCATCCAGCCTCATGGACTTGTCCAGCTTTTCTAAACAGTTCCTAACCTGTTCTTTCACTACTGTTGGCTGCTCACCTCCTCCCCAAACTGTGCTGCCAGGTGGTGCAGTAGTCTGGGAGCTGACCTTGCCTGTGAAGACTGAGGTGAAAAAGTCACTGAGCACCTCAGGCTTTTCTGCATCCTCTGTCACTAGGTTGCCTCCTCCATTCAGTAAGGACCTACACTTTCCCTGATCCTCCTGTTGTTACTGACATACTTGTAGAAACCCTTCTTGTTACCCTTCATGTCCCTTGCTAGTTGCAACTTCAATTGCGCTTTGTCCTTCTTGACTTCATCCCTGTATGAAATACTTTTATACTTCTCCCTAGTTGTTTGTCCAATTTCTTATTAGCTTTCACGTCTTATAACTTTCCTTTTTGTGATTCAACTTATTGAAGAGTTCCCTGCTAAGCCAAGCTGGTCTTCTGCCATATTTGCTGGTCTTCTGCCATATTTGCTAGTCTTCCTGTACATTGGGATGGTTTGCTCCTGCACTTTCAGTAGGGTTTCTTTAAAGTACAGTCAGCTCTCCTGGACTTTTCTCCCCCTCAGACTGGTTTCCCATGGGTTCCCCAAGCAAGGCAAAGTCTGTTTATCTGAAGTCCAGGGTCCTTACTCTGCTGCTTTCCTTCAAATCTCCTCTTCCCTGCTGCTTTCCTTCCTTCCTTTCCTCAGGATCCTGAACTCAATCATCTTATGGTAACTGCTGCGTAAGCTACCATCCACTACAACATTCCCCACCAATTCTTCCTTATTTGTGAGCAGCAGGTCAAGAAGAGCACAGCCCCTAGTGGGTCTCTCCAGCACTTGCCCCAGGAAGTTGTCCCCAACACACTCCAAAAACTTCCTTGATTGCTTTCTCACTGCTGTATTGCCCTCCCAGCAGATGTCAGGGAGAGGGAAGTTTCCCATGAGAACCAGGGACCATGATCAGGAAACTTCCACTAGTTATCTGAAGAAAGCCTCATCTACCACCTCATCCACCAAGAGCCCTTGCATTGTACCATGTTTATAAAGAATAAAGAGCTTATAAATATTAGGACTGCAAGTCCAATGCCAGTTTTATGGAAGTTTTTCCTCTCCTTGCAATACATATCAAAATAACATCTTCTAAAATGCAAGAAATGATCTGTAAAACAAGACTTTGCCATGATAGCATCCTAAGGATAATGTTTGGTTGTGATGGAGCTAATAGTCTTGGCTAGTTTCCTCAGACCTCTGCCAGTGCCCCTCAGTCCAAGATGGTTAAACTTATTCTGGGTTATTGACTTGCTCATAAGCATAAATTCATGGATTTGCAAGGTTTTATATGATTTCAGCAAGCCTCCACTAGGGGTGGGGAGGCAGGTGTCCATGGTATAAATACCATTCTCACTTGCTATCTCTCTCAGGAACTATTCAATTTAATATGCAATTATATTTGCTTCAAGCAGGATAACATACAGTCACCATCTTGGTATGAGTAACAGCAGATTGTTTTCATTTGGTCTGGGACTAGATTGAGTTGTTTGGTACTACATATTGCCAAATACCTAGGATATTAATATAAAGATAGATTCTAAAAGAACACCAATGCTCTCCTTTACACTGGTGTTTTCTCAATAGGAATCAAAGGGGTTACAACACTGCTGAATTGATATAATAACTTAAATTCAAGTTCTTGGACTGAACTTTCAAGACATTGGTGACTGAACTACACCAGTTCCTGAAATTGCAAGAATTTGATCATATAAAAAATGCCCATTTGACCCAAATGGAAATGGAGGTCCTGAATAATATTAAACATCAAGGTCCTTGTCTATATGCTGTAAAGCCCTTCCCTTTCTGAGTTCTTCTTGTAAACAAGAACTTAAATTATTAAGTACAAACTCTAATTGCATCTCGCGACACCATTGCAGTAACAAGTAATTGTTGCCTTAAAATGTTACTAATGAACAGGTAATACATTTACTATACATTAGTTTCCATTTGATTTTGTCAGTCTATTTACAGAATTATAAATATTCAAGTAATGACAGCTTTCAAAGCTATGCAATGAATGGTAAGTCTCTAATTATGTTTCTGCAGTAAACTCTGATTGTTATAGAAATGCTTTCTTCATTGCGGGGAAACAGGATGCTTGATCATTTGCCTGCAACGTGATATAATACTACAGAGACTTCAAGCTGGTTGGCTTTTTAAAGGTATATTTAACAGAAAATAATGACATCGTTTTTCTTTTTTGTTGTTTGAAGGAAATAAAAATTGAGCTTCACACAGAGATAGATAATTTAGTAGTATTTAAAGTGGACTAGCCTTAAACAAATCACTTTCTGAAATTCTAAAACTGAGTAGTTACTGCACAAATTCCCTATGAAAGGAAAATGAAAGTAACTCTGTAAGTATCAGGTAACTAAGTACAAGGGATATCATGAAAAATTCAGCATTTGCTATTCTGTAGTGAATGCAATTCCGAAGTGTCATGTGTCATCAATGCAAGAAGCTATCATTGTTATTTCAAGTATTACAGTGAATAATCCTGCCCATTGTAGTAAACAACAGAGAAAGTACAACTATGATGCAGATAAATTTCTACAAAAAAAAATAACCAATAAAACTACAGAAGTAGTCATTGCATGATAATCATCTTTCCACTGCCAATGCTGCAATGCTTAGGACTTATGTAGCACTTGATATAGTCTAAATGCTTTCCTTATGTTACCTACCTAATCCCCATAACTCCCCCCATTCTCCTGTTGAAGCTGCTCCAAAATGTTATGCAGGATTGTGGACTAGGAATGCAAGATTCATGGGGCCAGAAACAGAAGAAGGCACAAGAGGGAGCCTGACTCTGTTGGGTAGTGATTTGGCTTAGAGGGGTTCCTGCTTTCCTGACTACTTAGCATCAGTAAATTATTAGATTAAAAATATCAGAAATAAGGGTGGTAGCAGAGACCAGAACCTTGGCCTCCCCACTCCTAATTTGCATGCAACCATTCTTTTTGTAAATGTTTTCAATCTGGCCCTATGAATATTATGGTTTTGTCTTACACACTGGCTCTGCTTCAGCCATATTTATTTCTTTTACATCGTGCAAACTGGCTGTATCCCAGCATAGCCTCTAGCGCAGTGATTCTCAACCAGAGACAAGAGATCCCCTTAAGGTTCTACAGGATGCAGCTCAATATTAGAACTGTTAGGTGTGCAAACATCTACACGATTCACAAGATAAACCCAGAGATTTTAACTAGGAATGCATAGCGCAAAAAACATTCTGATCTGTTGTGGTCTTTCTGAGCTCTTTGCAACAGAACAATTGCTCTTAGTTTTCCACAGTCAAGAAACGGGACAAAGGTAAGAGCTTGCATTTCTGAGGGGTGCCTTGAGTCTAAAAAAGGTGAGGAACCACTGTTCTACTTGGCTGACGAGGGCACGTTTCTGGAAAGTGGGAGATGTGGGCTTTGACCCTAGGTTGCCTGCTTCTTTGTGTTCTAACAGCTAAGCTGCTATGTAAAAGGTGGGCTTGTCCTCCCACTGTAGTATGATTTTTTTGCATATTGGTTATTATGTTTAAATTATAATAATATTGAATTGATCAACCTCTATGATTGTATGAACAATTAAAACTCCATTTTGTGCTTGTTCCCTGCTTGACATGAGTAGATGAACTTCGTATGCCCTGTGTATGTGAGTGTCCGTGTGAGAGGGTAAATGGTAGAAGAACGGTAACTATTTGCATGAAAACAGAAGAAGATGTAATTGATTGTGTAAGCAACAAAGCACCAGTGTATAAGTTTCCAGACAGTAAACTAATTAAGCAAATTAATGGATGGCTGAAGAACTTGACTGTAATCAGGTGCAAAGAAGATAGTAAGAAGAAGGAATTTTGCATATCCTGCCATTTGAACTACACAACGCTTCAAGGCAAAGATACCAACTACACAATGCTTCAAGGCAAAGATCAAGACTGAAATAACAACTCTGAGATAACCAATTACTGGAATGACCTCAAGTTGAGATAACCAGAAGAAACAACCTCTAATTAAAAACAGCATGGAAAAACCCCAATGCTGAACAAAGACTTGAAATCCCTATAGAAGTGAGATGCAGACAAGCCAAGGTGGGGAATCCATTCTCTGCCACCTCATGGAGCACAGGCATGCATGCCTGTATACCCCCGCTCATATCTTCAATAAGCCTGGACCCAGCCATCCAGTGCTAGTACTGAGTAGCATCTGCTGGTAACTATAACATCTTACTGGAGTGGTTTTGTCTGTATGTATGCTGGTGTATGTCTGTTTGTATGACTAGTGTGTCCAAGCTTATGTATCTGCTTCATGTAATCAATAAACACAGCATTTTGCCTTATCTCCCTTTTTAAGGTCTTGCTCTTAATTTAAGCTATTGGCAATTAGAAGGAACACCACTATGTATTCAAATAAAAGAGTAAGCCTTCCTTGGTTACTTCAAAAAATAGTTGCAGGCTCCTGGGAAGGATTCTGGTCTCAGAACCTGAGAATTGAGAATCAGGTGCCTATGTTCTAAAGAGATACAGGATTTCAGACACATCCCTTTATGTAGTGTTTCCTTTTAACAAGTTCTAGGTTTCTTTCTGTTGAGTATGCAGGATTTTGAGATTACCTCATGCACTGTACGGTAAACCTAGGTGCCTAATTCTATGTTCTGGATTCAACCTGGGAGGATGGGCAGTATGGGTGTGTGAAGCGGGCCGTATTCGATTCGGATTCAGTTCTGCCCTGAATCAGGGACAGTGATTCAATTCATTGATTCAGATCAATCAGAGGAGCTGGATGGGTACAAGTCAGCAGGCCCGGATGACCTCCATCCACAGCTGCTGAAAGAATTGGCCAGTGTCATAGCTGAGCCACTGGCACAGCTGTTCAAGCACTCGTGGTGCTCTGGCCAGGTCCCTGAGGACTGGAGAAGGGCCAATGTGGTGTCCATTTTCAAGAAAGGGAGAAGGGATAAGCTGGGTAACTTTAGACCAGTCAGTCTTACCTCTATTCCTGGGAAAATGCTAGAGAAAATAATCAAAGAACACATTTGTGCAGGTCCAGCAGGGGAAACAATGCTGAGGGGAAACTAGCATGGGTTTGTCACAGGTAGATCCTGCCTGACAAACCTTGTAGCCTTCTATGACCAGGTCATGCACTGCCTGGACACAAGAGCTGAGGCTGATGTCATCTTCCTGGACTTTAGGAAGGCCTTCGACAGTTTCGCACCCTATCCTCATTGGGAAGCTAGCTGACTGCGGAGTGGATGCCTACACGGTCAGGTGGGTGGCCAACTGGCTTAGGGACCGCACCCAGAGAGTGGTGGTGGATGGTTCCTTCTTGGCCTGCAGGGAGGTGGGAAGTGGGGTCCCGCAGCATTCAGTCCTCGGACCAAAATTATTCAATATCCTCATCAGCAATTTGGACGAGGGTGTGAAGAGCACCCTCTCCAAGTTCGCTGCTGATACCAAGTTATGGGGCAAAGTTAGTACACCGGAGAGCAGGGAGAAGATTCAGGCTGACCTGGACAGGTTAGATCAATGGTCAGAGAGAAATAGGATGCAATTTAATAAAGATAAATGTAAGGTACTCCACCTGGGAAGGAGGAACCCCCAGCACACCTATAGGTTGGGGAGTGTCCTTCTCAGAAGCTCGGAGGCAGAGAGGGATCTTGGAGTCATAATTGACTCCAAGATGAACATGAGCCGGCAGTGTAACGAGGCCATCAACATGGCCAATCGCACCTTGCTGTGCATTAGCAGGTGCATGACTAATAGAAAAAAGGAGGTGATGCTCCCCCTCTATGCGGCACTGGTCAGGCCGCAGTTGGAGTATTGTGTCCAGTTTTGGGTGCCGCACTTCAAGAGAGACGTGGGGAATCTCAAGAGGGTCCAGAGAAGGGCCACTCACATGATTACTGGCCTCCGTAATAGACCCTACGAGGGGAGGTTGAGAGAGATAAATCTCTTCAGCCTTCACAAGAGATGGCTGAGGGGAGATCTTGTGGCCACCTATACATTTATTAGGGGAGGTCAATGGGGAATAGGGGAAGCGCTGCTTACTAAGGCACCCCAGGGAGTGACTAGGAATAATGGGTGTAAACTAGTTGAGAGTGGATTTAGGTTACATATTAGGAAGAAATTTTTCACAGTAAGGGTGGCCAGGATCTGGAATGGGCTTCCAAGAGAGGTGGTGCTATCACCTAGCTTGGAGGTCTTCAAGTGGAGGCTAGACAGTCACCTGGCTGGGGCCATCTGACCTCGGTCCTCTTTCCTGCCAGGGGCAGGGGGTCGGACATGATGATCCATTGTGGTCCCTTCCAACTCTACAATCTATGAATCACTGTCCCTGATTCGATTCAAATGAATCCAAATCTGAAGGTTCGATGCTGATTCAGAGAATCAGTGATTCAATCACACACATAGCTTTAAAATTTTTTTCTACATACCTTAAGGTAGCGGGCCTGGCTTGTGATTGCTGTGAGGCTGGGGTGCATGGAGTGTCCCACCAGAGTGTGGAGAGGCCCTCTACATGCTCCGCAGAGAATCCAGAAGTGGACCAGAAGCACTTCCGGTCTGCTTCCGGGGCTCTGGGGAGTGCCCTGGGGGGCCCCCTGTGTCTCCCCGGCTGGTGATCAGCCATGGGGGGATCCCAGGTGCCCCTCCCAGAACCGGGAGGCACCAGTTACCAAGCCAGGGAGGCACGGGGTGGGAGGCAGTGTACTTTGTGGCAGACTCAGAAGTGGACTGGACGTGCTTCTGGTCCACTTCTGGGTCTGCTGCCAAGTGTGCTGGGGAGCCCCCCACGCTCCTGTGAGATGCTCCATGCACTCCAGCACTGCAGCATTCACAAGACCCTGCTACCTAGAGGTATGCAGAAAAAACATTTAAAGCTGTCTCTATGTCCAAATCTCCGAACCTTTCCGAATCTCTCTGAAACAATTCGGAGGGTTCTGACTTGATTCAGAGAGATTAAAGGGTCCCCTGGTTTGATTTGGATTCAGAGATTTGACCACTGAATTGGGCCGAATCTCTGCCAAATCGAATCAGGGACCAAAGTTTCACACAGTCCTAATAGGCAGGCACTATAACACACAAGTCATCTTTTACTGAGTTTTGCCTCAAATGTACAATGTCATGTGCAATTGCAGTGTTATGTAAATAAAAACTCCTTTTATTTTAGTGAGAAAGAAATGCACAGGCACCTTCTGAATGTTTACTCCTTTCTGAAGACAAAGGGTGTGTCTACACAAGACACTTTACTGAGAAGTTGCGTATTTTACTGCACAGTAAGGCACGTGCATCTACATGGTCACATCCTTACTATGCACTTAACCTTGCTAATCAGGAGTAAATTTGCTACCTACAAATGCAAGTAGCAAATTTACTGTCAAGTAGTTCCTGTGCAGTAACACACATGTAGATGCCTGACTGGGAACAAATCTGCCAGCCTGTTCCCCACCCAGCTCTGCGCTGGTGGAGCTGGGTAGGAAACAAGCCCCCTAGCCACCACCTTGTGATTGCGGAGTAGGGGCTAGAAACTGTCCTGGTCAGGGGCAGGTCCCAGCCCCACACCCTGACTGGGTGATCAAGGCATGGGGCTTGGAAAGAGCTGCAGGCGTGGGGCAGGTCCCACCATTGGGGAATCTAGTAGTAAGCCCCTGGCTTGGCGGAAAATCCTCACCCAACTGAGGCCTTGCTGCTAACTGTTCCACCAGCGGATCATGGCAGGGGGCTGGGACTTCCCCTGCAGCTCTTTCCAAGTCCCCTGCCCCCATCAGGGAGCCAAGGCTGGGACAGAAGGACATTGTCCCCACCCTGGCAGCAGGGAGTCTACAGGGGGCAGGGAACAATGTCCCAGCCCAAGTCAGGATACAACTCCCTCCTGGTCCAGAGCTCCCTGCCAGCCCCTGGGCTAGCACCCAAGGGGAGCCTAGAGCTCCCCCTGGTGGTGGCAGGAGTCCATTGCAGAGCTGCAAAAAGTGGGAACAGATCTGCTCCCACATTCCTGTATGTGTAGATACCTACCCAGGAGTGTTTACTTGTGAAGTTTACTCAAAAGTAAACTGATACCAGATCAAATGTATGTGTAGACACACCCAGAATGTGACAAAGACCATTTCAATGACAAACCTTGTTTAAGAGTGTAATTTTGGCTTAAAATAAAATTGTGTTTAAGTCCACAGTATATAAACTAAAATAACAGAAATGAAAACTGGAAAGGGTTTACCCATCTTTTTCTCTTCACTGTCTTTTTATTTAATTCTGAATGGCTTGCTCTTTAGCTCTTGTATCTTAAGGTCAGCCCTCTTTGTTCACAGATTAAAGAAGGTTTTGTTTTTCTTAAATACATGCAGCAGTATACCCCAATGTCTAAGGAGTACAAGCATTTTTCTTTTGCGTTGATTTTTATTTGCAACATTATTCTTTCACCTAGTTTTAATCACTTTTCTCTATTTTCTGGAACACTAGGAAAAGCTCTGCTTGCTCACAGATTAATCAAGACAGCTTTTTTCTGTGCCACTGAATTAATCAATTAATCAAAAATCTTGTTTTCATCCTTAAATATGCAGTTTATGAAGCAAGCTGCTTCAGTTGATCTAGAATCAGTAATAATGCCAAAAGTGCCTTCATTTTATGTGCCCTTGGTTTCCTCATTGCTTGTCTAACTGGTCATGAAATAAACAACAAATACCTAGAATGAATATGCAAAGAACATTAACTGACAGGCTAAAATCAGACTTGAACTTCACACAACAGCACCTGCCCTTACAAACTTAATAAAAGGTTTGGGGGTTTTTTTTATTTCTTTGACAGTTAAAAGCCAGAACTTCAATGTTTCTGGGAGCTTACAAAAATTATAGAATTATTTTCTGAAACTAAGCCAAGCTCTGGTTGGTTTATGGCTTACCTAAGAATTGACTATCTGTTTACTTTGATATATACTGAAATAGTTATTAATGAAATCATGGCAATTATAAAAAATTACCTGTAAACATCTTTGTAAAGCCATTAATAAGGTTTTCAATATTGCAAAAAGGCAATACATGTTGTCCCTCATTAAACACTCTTATACATATTTACTTCTTTTTCTGCAGATATGTTTATGCAGATATGGTCTACCAAATGTTTTCATCATTGTTCTTTAGTTCTGTTTATTTTTACCATTACATGGAAACAGTATTATATGAAAATATTTCTGTCACCTTTGAACTCTAAGTCTTAAAAATATGATGTTCCCAATGGCAGTTTTTTTGAGACCTTAAAGTACTTGCCACATTAAATGTGTTCTATATAATTACTTAATCAAAGCTAAGATATTTTTGTCATTTCATTATAGTTTCTGCTCACAATCATAAATTATATGTTATTCAAAAATGTCCTTGATTATTTTTAAACTAGAATCAAAATGTATTTTTGCTATTTTTTAATTCTATTTCTCATCTACTTCAGTGTTACCTTGATAAAGAACCTGAGTTTAGTGGCAGTATAACTTTTCTGAGGTCTGAACAGTTGGATCTGAGAAGAAAGCAAGAGATTTGTATGGTATATAGAGCAGAGTTATGTACATTATTGTATGGGCACCTGTTTCAGTATCTTTCTCTAAAGACTCACTAAATAATGTCAGAGGCATGCACCAGATCTTAAAGCAAGGGTGGGCAATTAATTGGCCACAGAGGCTGTTTTGGTGAGCTGTCATGGGCCAGGTCACCCACCCGTGCAACAACTCACCAAAACTCCATATGTGGGATGGAGCCCCAGACAGCCATGTTCAGGAGCAGGAGAGGTGGGTGAAGCTGGGGTCATGGGGCAGTGACAATGCAGGGCCAAGGCCAGGTCAGAGCCATAATCTGCTGCCCACATTCCCCCGCAATGGTTGTGGGTTCTGTGGGCAAGGGCATACTAGGTGTGGTAGGCCAGTAGGGGGTGCTCCTGTGTTGAGCCATCCACCTTACTGTGCCCGGCCACCTTCCAGGCTCCAAGTGCCTCTCTGGGGCCACCTCACATCTGGCCACCCCCCTTCCTGGAGCACACCTGCAAGCCTGGGGATAACGCTGCCACCACCCAGGGTTTGGACTGATCTCGGACCTGTGCCCCCTGTGAAACACAGGCCTAGTAGTCCTTGATGGTACTTGACCCACTGCAAGAACTTTGGGTGTTTCCCTCAGTCTAAAGCACAAATAGTGGTCTCCCTTAATCAGCCGAACCAAGGGGACCCCAAGGCATAATCTAGGCCTCTCTCCCAATAAGTTTCCCATGCAATATCAGAAAAATACCTTAAAGCAAACAGTGTCATGGTACCCTTTGATCACTCATCTGAGTTACTGCAAGCTGTATATCTAGTTAGATCTCAAGTAGCTTACTCACAAGTATCATCCAGAGGCAGGTGGAGATTCCCCCTTGAGGCAAGCAGTTCATTGATAATGAGTTTCAAGAGAGAGAAAGAGAGAGTTTCAGATGGTCCAGCTTCTCTGAGACTTTTCATCATGGCTACTGCCCCTCTTCCTGATCAGTCTTAAACTTATATAGACCTTATGACCTCATTTACCTGATCCAATGAAGGCCAGCAACTGTTGGCTGCCAGCCAACCAATTTGAAATGCATCACTGGTTGCCGGGTAGACTGGCAGGGGCTTTATGCCTCCCCGGACTGGTTGCCGGGTAGACTGGCAGGGTCTTTATGCCTCCCAGTTATGCCTCCCAGTTATGCTGGCATTGCTTAGAACAATAGGGAGTTTAAGCCTCCACCCACATATGTGTGGCCAGTCATGTAGGCAGAGGGAGCAGGTTTCCCCCTCCCTCTGGAATGTATCCAGCTCAGGTTACAACTCAGGGTTACCTGAAGCTGATGGGTCCAGAGGTGTCTGTCCTCTGCAGTGACCATGGTAACCAAATAGCAGTTTGGGGAGAGACAGAGATGATATTCTGCCACATAGAGAATGGATCATAGCTCTAACCCATCCCTGTGCTGTCACTGCCCCACAATCCCAAACCTGATCCCAACCCCAGATGCAGCTCTCTGCCTGCACACCCTGCCCACACGGCTCCCTGGAGTTGCATATAGAGCCGAGGATGGGATCTTGGTGTGGTGACAGCACAGGGCTGAGGCAGAGCTGGAATCTACCACCGGGCCTCGGTAGGGAGAGGAGGAGAGTAGAGGGAAAGTAGGGACTGTGAGCCCTTAGTCTACTACTATGTCAAATACAGGATTGCTCCCTATGCGTACATATGAAAAGAATATATGATATTTATTTATTGGCAATTAAAGATAAGGATTGTGCAGAAGATATCATTATTCTCTACCTACATATTATTCATAATCTACATTAATATTGGCTCTCAATCCTTAAACAGTGATCTATACATGAATCAATATACACATGTATCACAGGATTTCCACATCATGTACACTGGAAGATTTTGATATACATCAGTGGAGCTATCCTGACTTACAATATCAGAGGACTCAGTCCTCATGCAACCTTCTCTGGCACAGTACATATAGTGATATACCAGTATTCACAGTAATGAATATAATGCTGAATATTAATATTAATATTAATATGTATTAATATAGTGCTAAAAAGTACTGCAGGCATGTTTATAGACATAGATGAAAATAAGGAGCCTGATCCATAGCCTTGTATTATCATCTATACCTGAGCAAATGCAGTGCACATTGGCCATAAGAAGTTACTGTTTTATTGAGATAGCATTTTACGTTCACTTCATGCTACTGTAAATGATTCAGACAATACAACAAAATGATTCAGCCAATTCAGAATTTGGCCTAAGACCGTTCTCTGTAGGATTTACATGCTAGGTGACAATGTACAAAAAAAAAAAAGGGATGGAGAAGAGGAGCAAATGCAGTGCACATTGGCCATAAGAAGTTACTGTTTTATTGAGATAGCATTTTACGTTCACTTCATGCTACTGTAAATGATTCAGACAATACAACAAAATGATTCAGCCAATTCAGAATTTGGCCTAAGACCGTTCTCTGTAGGATTTACATGCTAGGTGACAATGTACAAAAAAAAAAAAGTGATGGAGAAGACAATGAAAACAAGAGATGAATCAATGAAGCTAACCAAGCATGAGCCTTTCCTTCTCCACTTTAGATAGTATTATCGTAGCCCAAGATGGAGAGATTTCTACATCTGAAGCTATTCAGTCAGACAAGCTGGGATGCTATTTTCAAGACTACTATACAGTAACAATTTAGCTGTGTGTATAGAACTTGCTCTTGGAAAGTTTGCAATAGGATTTTAAAATACTAAATGTTATTTCCCAGTTCGGCACTGACAACAACACCCTGCACACTGTGAAAAAATGTCAGTCATCTCTAGCTTGTGAACGTTTCTGCCACTCTCCAAAATTTGGCATACTAGCTAATTTTGTTTGTTAACTTCCTGGTGTTTTGTAGTCAAGCTTTTGTTATGATTTGATAAACAGCTTTATACCTGACTGAATGAGGCTTCATCTTAATCTGTGTGAACACTGAGAAGTGAGTCTTATATTTATGAAAGCAAATGTTGTTTAACATAGTTCGCAAATTATTGCCATTCAGAGAAGAGCAGATGGCTACATGTAACACCATTAATAATTACAAAAAGGGGGAGGAAATGTTACCTATATTTAAAAGGCATTTTAATGAGAGGCAAATAAATCACAATAGAACCCAGAAATCAGATAAAATCAAAATCCCTGTCTTGCATTAGGGGTAAAATGAATCATCAGGGTTGGACTGATACCTTGTCATTTTTGCTGAGTAAAGCCTGCTACACAAGCCCAAGAATAAGGACCAAGTCTTGATTCAAATAGTGCTCCATAGAGAAAGCAAGCAGAACCATCCCAGAGGTACCAACTACCAGGGTCTGCCTTGACTGACAGCAGGAACTGGGCTGGTTGTGGCAACAGTGGCAGCTGGGTCAGCAGCAGCTGTCATTCTCGTATGCCTTCTAAGCGGGCATCCAGGTCTTGTGCCCCAGTTGCCTACTGCACCAACCCTTTTCCTGTCTGGGTTATTCAGCCATGACTTCCCTGTTCTCCCCATCTACTCCCCCATCCCTGTAATACCCACATTTCCTCCTTCATTGTGACCTGTAATCTAGTCACATGAGGGCATGCCTTTACCTCCTTACAAAGGCACAAAACAAACTCAAGACTGCTAGTAACATGTTTTAAGACTTTTTTTTTTTAATATATAAAAGTGTGGAGCAAGGTCCCATTCTACAATTTGCACTTTTGCTAATATAAATAAGTTCAAGTGTTCCTATGTCTCCACTCAGGCCCTAAACTAGGTCCACAAGATGCTTGCAAAAACAGAAATAAAATTATAATAAGTGCAAAGAATTCCTCATATGCCTTAATATTCAAAATAGGAAGAGAGTTAGTGATCTAATTTTGCTGTCTGATACACTTGTTTGCCTCTTTTGCAGGTAATAGAAAATTTTCTTCTTTGTAGGTAATAGAAAAAGTATTTAAAATTCAATACTTCAATACAGTTAAGTATTGAATTTCAGCCTGTACAAGGATATAAATACATTGGCAAGGCTTCTTAGCCTTTACTCCATGCAGATTTTTACAAGTAGGTCTGCAGATGATCACAGTTCAGGGCACAAACATCTACAGGCCTACATTTTGCCAGTAAAATGATTTCATTCTAAAATAAAAGTTGTACAGTTCAATGGGACAATCATATACCCACATATCCAAATGCCCTAAAGTAGGGATACAAAAAACAAGGTCCAATGAAGAACGTGCTGAACGATTGATTGACAATATGTGAAAGCAACTGATTAGTTTTAATTGGATCTCAGTTTAACATTACAGCTATTCCTTAGAACAGAGGTCCCCAGGCTGTGGCTGATGCTTTGTAAAAGAGTTCACTTCTTCACAAAGAGGCAGGTTCTTCTCTATCTTCAGATACTGACTTGCATTCAGACACTTTCCCATGTAAGTACTTTCTTACAAAGGGTATGTGTACATATCTCCAGAGCATGCCACAGTAAAGGGCAGCAAGCACCCTTTTTCTGGATTAAAATTGGCAGCGTACTTTACTCTTACACCCAATAGATGGGTGGATGGCTATTTTTTTTCCAAAACATAATGTCCTGACATATTACCTGAGATGTACTGTTAAAAAAATGACACCACGCACAACTTTCTTTGAGCAAAGGATTAGTCTCTATACTGCTGGTTCTCAAACTTTCTAGCCTCAAGATTCCCCTGCATAATTTTTCTGAATTTCATGGCACCCCAGTAGAAAAATCACTGCTAGAAAATTAATGGCAGCAGGACCTTACCCTCCTGTACCTTAGTCAGATGTACTATCTGCTTCTGCTGACTCCTGGTTCTTACCTTAGAGGCCAGGTACAGACATTACACTTTTACTGGTATAAGTGATTGGAAACCGGTCTATACCTATAACAGAACAGAAATTCAGCACATATAGACTGGTTTTAAAATGGCGGAATCGGTTTAAAATTTGCCCCCTCCTCCCCACCCCAGCAAATGTGTGATCTCTTTGCTACTGATCTAAACTATACCACTTACAGAAAACTATGTAACTTAGATCAATTCTGCCTCTGGCTTTTTGAATGTCTGCACCTAGCCAGAGGGCAAGGGCAACCCCCACTGCTGATGCTACTCCTGAAAGGTCTCAAACACAAGTGACCATCCCTGTGGTCCCTCCTGCTAGCCCCAGGAGCATGAGAGGAGTGAAGGGGATGAGCCAACCTGCAAAACACAGCTCCATCTGTGCATCCATCTGCCTACCCACTCTCAGCGGAGTGTGCTCCTGGGAGTGAAGAGGGAGGCACCATCACAAGGGAAGGAAGCGGCAGTGGCAGCAGCTTCAGGTGTTGGTGCAGGGTGCTAAACGAGGGAAAAGAGCATTTACCCACTCACACAGAGGGATCTTGTGGTGCACTTGTGTGTTGTGGCACGCCTTTTGGGAATCACTATTCTAAGCTATGGTGAATCAGAAACACAGCTTGGATTCTTGTCCCCATTCTCATATGCAGGGCTTCCTAACTCCATCTCTTCCTTTCAACCAAGACAGAACTAGCCTGGCTCTTCTGCTAACGTCTGGACAGACAGGGCTCACTTTCCAGCACCATCTGTTTCTTCAGTCCCCAGCTACTGCTGACAGTGAAGGGAAAGAATTCCCATCATCTTCAGTAAAAAGCAGTACAAAGCCCTTTTTATCGTTATCATTATTCAGGCTTGGTAAAACAAGAGAAGATTTAGGTCAAAGACACTAATGAAAATTTCAATCAAAATGAGTAGCTTACATGGAAGCTGAAAGTGGAAGATACAAATCCTCAAAATGCTGATCTGCTTTCACATTTGTGCACATTTGCAGGCAGCTGGATGCACCAGATAAAGATTATACACTAAAAAGCAGTGAACTGCCTAAACCTGAAAATACCTGGGGTGCTTTTATAGTGTTTTCAAATGTAAGAAACAAAAATTACAGTAATAAACAGGTGGTAGAAGATAGGTTTCCTAGGCCTTGCAGAAAGCAACAAACATAAATATTAGCCAATCACAAAATGCTGCAAAAAATTTCAGACTGTAGCTTCAGAGTCAGTAAATATTAGTATTTTATGGTATTCAAGAAGAAGCTAGTCATAGACAGACACCTGTTTCTCCTGAATGAAAGTATTCGGATGTCAAAGGGAG
>NW_005841847.1:5694855-5698409 GCF_000455745.1 Alligator sinensis | reverse complement strand
AGGAATCTGTGGTAAAGAACACAAAGATCATTATGTGCCCAGACTAGAACCTCAGAAGGGTTGATTTCAGTGGGAATTCGACACCTAAATACCTTTAAGAATGCAGGCCTCAGATATTCAACTACTGACACAGTGATGAATGAAGTATTAACACATAAATCAGAAGAAACAGTATGTTCTCAGAGATGACCTTGACATTTCCAAGGCCATGAACTGCAAATATAGAATGATGAATACTGTCTGACCCTGCAGTCCAAATGCAACAGGGGAAGACCAAATGAGATTATCAGTCGTCAGGGCAGTACTATGGGGTTTTATGCAACTTGTATTTCAGCCCAACCCCATTTACAGATATATATTAAGCAACCACATGCATACTAAGCCATATGGATCCCATACTGCTGTTTACATAATTCAAGAGCAAATATATATATATATAAATATATATATATATATATATATATATAAATGTATATTCCTAGCGTGAGTCACAGCAATATCTCCAATGTGGTATAAAATTTTCCAAGTAAAAAAAAATCAATTATTATAACTTAAACACCTCCTTTGATGCCTTTAGTATGAATACAAGCTCACTACAAAATAGCCTTTAAAAACAGTGGGTCAGATCCTTGGCTCCAACCTGTACTCAACATGAAACTCTGAGGGGCAGGAGAACATGGGAAGTGGTGTGCCATTTTTGTCTTCCTAAGTCCCTGGAACAAGCTAGAGGTGGCTAGTTTAGTTTTCCAGGCAACACCAATTCACTAAAAGCCATTTTGGCAAACAAAGGTCTTTGGAGCATGTAACTGGCCATACCTGAAACACGTTACTACTCCAGAGGAATGCAGTCTACATTTGGATTTGGTGTGGGATGGTTCTGTAACAAGTGCCACAGGGTCAGTTAGACTAATTTTATACTAGCCAGGGATACTCTCCACCCAAAAGGATTCCCCCAGTGCCTCCTTTGAAGTGGCAATATCAATAGGGCTCAGGATCTGGTCCACTACCAGTAACAGTGAAATGCTATATCATTGGTTCAATTGTGGTCTTAAATCTCTTCATGTTTTGAATCACTTTTTAATGTAATATCCTTAAACATTTTAGATGGCAATTCTCTCTAAAAGCTATTTGTACTTGAGGTTAACAAAAGTAGTTGCAAGCATGTAGAAACTGCCTTTATGCACGATAAGTATGCATCCTAAACCTATGCTGATCTAGCTCGAAGATCATCAAGACAGGTTGAACATCCTCCACTCTTCCTGGCAAGGGACATACGTTACACATAAAACAGTTTAAGTGATCAGAAACCAATTTAACTCTGTAACAGAACAGACACTCAGTGCACTTTAACCACTTTCAAAATGGCTGAAACTGGTTTAAGATGAACCTGGATGGATGTAGTATCTATCAGACTTAACTGATTTAGGTCAAACAAGTTTATAGAATTTATGTTGCAGATCCCCTCCTGATTGAAGTTAACTCGCAGTCCTCCAGCATCCCAGGGTGTGTGCAGCCCTGGGCTGTGCTCTCTGCTCCAGTGCAGCAGGTCTGGCCCCACCCCCAGATGTCAATGGGGGCTTTTCCACCCCCTGCAGCTGGGATCCAGGCCAATTCCTTTGGCCCTGCTGCCTCCTTAGCCAGCGGTCTAGCCTGGCTCCTGGCTTGGGCAGGGGGGACTAAAGCCCCCATTATGGGCTTACCCTCCCTCCATCCTGCTGTCACTGCCAGGCACAGTCCACTGGGGAGTCCAGAGCCAGGTGTCAGGATAGTTCCCATCCCACCTCACTTCCTCCTTAGCTGGCCTGCTGACAGAGAAAAGGGCATGGCCATGCAATCAGCCTGGCTCCTGGCTTCCAACTCAGGTGGGTGGAGTAAAGCCCCTACTGTGAGCTTCCCCCCAACCCATGCTGGGCATACCCTGGCTGGGAGTCCAGATCTGGACAGGGGGAGCATTCCCCCCCCGCCCCCAACCAGCCCAGCAGCCAAGAAAGAGGCATGGATAGGGGACTTGTCAAGCTCCCATCTCCAGGTGGGCAGGAGGTAAGGGGAGAAGAGGAACACCCCATGGGGTGCTTCCCCCCTCCCGCCTTCCCCCCCCACACCAGGGAGACATCATCTGTTGATCCAGTTGGGGTTGGGGGGTTCCCTCTGTGCCAGTTCCTCAGCCTGCCCAGGACTAAAGACGGGGCATAACTCAGGGGCTTATCTGACTCCCAGCTCTGGGTATGGGAGAGAGAAGGAAATATGCCCCACTGAGGGCTTTCTCCCCTCCCCCCTTCCCTTGTGCCAGAGAGACCCTGCTGGGGGTGGGAGGGGGCATTTCCCCCTATGCTTGCTCCTCAGCAACTGGAGTCTAAGGAGAGGACATGACTGGGGGAATCACTGGGCTCCAGGCTATCTGCAGTGACCAGCAGAGTGGGAGACATGCTCCACCGCCCCCCAGTTACTGGTATGGGCCACTGCAGAGATCTGGCTGCCTTTCCAGTTTGAAAAGTGAATGTCAGTTCACTTGCTTGTTGGTTCAATGTAGGCAATTTAGAGAAACCTTCAAAGATTGAATCAATTCAGCCTCAGGCTTTTGGATTGTCTGTACTTAGCCCTTACAATCACACATATATATCAGCTGAAGAATACTGTCCGTGACATGATTTATGTTTTTTTGTTGTTCCATTTATTCCTTGCTTAAGTGTAATTATATTTTTTAAGATATGTTGATTTTTTAAATTTTCATTAGCTTGGGCACTAGATGAATGTTTTAATCAATCATTTTATTGTTGCTACTCTGGTACTTTCCTCATATTTCTTTCTATGGAAAAAATGTTTTATTAATATTGTTAGGTGTTTTTGCCCTCAAGCACCTTCTGTTCCCTTTATAACTGAACAAGCTCAGTGCTAGTCCACTACCTCATGCAACCAAGATGAGTCCAAGGCACTGCATTCAGATGAAATCTGAAGGTTGAAGGGATTTCAGAGATTCACTTCAGTATTCCTATTGAATAGAATAACCATGTTCAAATTTCAGATTCTGATTTTAATAGTCCATATTTCGGATCCATCCCCATTATATAATTTAAAGGACTATAATATGGTACCATGAGGAAAAATGAACATTATATAAACCTGAACACTAAACAACACCTCTCTCAAGTTGTTACAAGAATTACTTCAGTAACGTTACATGTGCCACTTTACATTTAGTAGCAAGATCTTCATAGGAAAAAATATTTTGATATTTCTTCTATACTGAGAGCAACAAAACTTCCTTTCTTAGCAGTTTCCTATAACTCTGACAATAATATACCATGTTATTGGCCTGGGAAACTATTGCAACAGTCAAGAAATTGTAGTGGTTATGCTGTAGAATACTGCATGTTATTGTCAGAAGAGGCATTAGAAAAGCCCTACAGGCACAATGGCAATAATACTTGTAACTCTGGCACACAGCGCTACCCACATGCCATGTTCGAGTGTTGGAATCCTGGGCACAAGCCTCACTTGGCTCTCCTAAGAGCCAAAATGAGGCCCTCTGGCAGGAAGGGCCCCTTTTACACTCT
>NW_005841847.1:5690806-5694839 GCF_000455745.1 Alligator sinensis | reverse complement strand
TTCAAAAATATATACATACACCTTTACAAGCCCTTTGCAACCACAGATATAATTATTTACAAATATTTAATTATATACAATTTATATACAGAACAAGATATAACTAAAGTGGATACAAATGATAAGTTGTTACCAAAATAACTCTATATACATTATACAAAAAGACCACTGGTGATACAGGGATACTCACTTGAGAGGTGCCTACAATAATTAGATGTTGAAGCATTAATAAATAAATTGCTCAATATTAAAAAAAACCCGAAAACAATCCCCAGCTCCTCCAACTGACAGCTCGGTGGGTCCTTTGTGGCTGGGGTCCTCCTACATTGGCCCAGGCATCACTGTACTGCTGACAGCTGCTCCCACATCTGGGTCCCTACAACACACAATGTACACTGCCTTGGCCCACAGCCCCTGCACAGTGGGCCGCGTAGCTCGGGCTGCAGGCTAAAGCAGATATACTTCTCCCACAGGTGAACACAGAGGCGCACTGGGTTTGGTTCCTGCAACCTGCACCCCTTCCTTTAGGTCACATACACACCGACGAGCTGGGGCTAGTTCCCTGAATCTCGCCTCCCTTTGCCTGAGCACTGTGGGACACAGAACCATTGCAGCCGCACACCCTCCCTTGATTTACACGCACACTAACCAGGGGGCTTGTTTTCTCACAAGCAAACTCATATGCTGCCTGAGAGGATCAGCCCACTCTCTCCAAAGCCCCAGCTTGAGTCCTAGGGCTGTGAGGGCACCTCTGACTCATCAGCAGCTCAACAGCTACTGCAGGTTTGGGGGAGAGCAGGAGTCACTGCAGCCAGGCCTGCATAGCCCTCTCCCCACAGCATGCACCCTTCTCTCCCCCTCTTCTCTCCCACGGTGGGGAAAAAATTCCCTGCTTTTAAAGAAACCTTCCCAGCCAATCCAGATGCTGGGATTTTCATGGGTCTTCCTTAACCGTCCCTCAATTTCAAACCCCTCTGGCCATGGTTATTCCATTCTTTCTCTTCATCAAGATGTCCCTGTCTGGAACAGCTTCATTTGCCCTGAGTATGGGGGTCCCCATTGGAACAAGTTTCCTTTGCCCCAGTAGAGTGTCTCTGAAGGGACAACTCTCATTGTGGGACACTCTCTGGTCAGGTAAGCAATCCTTCAATGTCTGTTACCTACTTTTGACACAATATTCTGCTATAGTTAATTTGCTATTAAAATAATTAATATGGCTATGTTTTCAAAGTGTTACATGATGTATTGAAAAGGGGGAGCAGCAGTGTAGGGGCTATCAGGGTTGATACTGGAAGTGTCAGTAGTTAAGTGGGAAACTTCTGGCACCTGGCAAAGTACAAAATTAAAAGTTGTCAGATGTCCATGTGTTCATGTTGAAATGATCGGCAATTATATAGTTCTCTCTTACCACCCATATGAAAAAAGTAGTTCGCACTTCTCAGAACTATGATTTGCACAACCATGAGGAATGTAGCTTTTAAACATCAAGCTTTAGATTGGGGAGAATAATTGTGTCCAAAAGTCAGTTCTCTGGTAAATTCCACACCCCCACAGTCAATAACAGTGAAATCCTAACCTCTTTACTTCAGTGGGAGTTTTGCCATTGTCTTCAGTGGAGCCAGGATTTCAACTTTGGTCCACAAAGCCATGGACATAGTGGACCATGTACCTCATTTTCAAGAGAATCTCCCTGAAATCTATTGCACCAATTTGATAAATCAATACAACTATCTTGAAAATAAGACATTAGACTCCCGCTTATAGGGGTGTTTCTTGGGTACCAAACAACTGTCCCTGTGCTTCTCCTGCTACACATTGCTTTCTAGCTTATACCTGCATGAGAGGTGATCCTATACCACCTCCTCCTATCCCCCCACATAAAAATAAACAAACTGTCATTTGGGTCTATACCTGCATACTTCTCCCTCCCTGAAGAAATCAGAGCAAGCCTGAAACAGATGTACATGCTTCAATAACAAGCTATAAGGAATTGATGAAAGGAAGAAAGAGCTTGGCACAGCGTGGTTTCAATAAAGAAATGTAAATATAATACTGTTCAAAGCAGCATTTTGTGAGGGGCTTGAGGTAATTCCAGCAGCTGGAATGTAAAATAAGATGTATTTCTCACTTGCAGACAAGTTTTATGAGACATGCTTTTAATATATCTGTGTATTTTTAGACAGACATAAGCACAAGAAACTGGCATTAAAAATATACTGGCTACACCTCAACAAAGCAAGACAAGCACACAAACCCTTGAGGTTTTATTTGTGTCAATATTTCATCAACATGTACATCAGCTGTTTATAGTCAGCATGAGATCACTGTTATTCATTTACATCTCACTCCATGGTTCATTAAATCACCTCTCTCACAGCAAAGCCAAGAAGCCTTTTTTTAATGCAGTAATATTGGGGGATAAGACAGAGACAAAAAAAATCTATTTTTACACTTTGTTTTATGGATCATTGTTCAGCAATAAACATTTTCCTTCCAAATCACTCAGCACATCTTTTATTCACCTTTGTTACAGCATGTGGAGCATTTGGCAGAGGTATTTTGCACCATGTCTGTTACTCCCTGTACAGCAAGTCATATGGGAAGACCCCATGAAAAAGCTTTGCAGTAGTGAAAGGAACATGTCATAAAAATCAGAACCCAGATCCCTTGCTGACTGCTAATCCATGCAAATACAAATCTGGGCTTATCTCTTTAGTAGATAAAATGTACTTTAAAAATGGGACCTGGAACTGTATCTAGAAGTAAAAAGATTGTAAAGTTAGACAGTTGCAACTTGCTATTTTGTTGTATATATTTATAGTTGAACATGCATGAAAATAAATATTCTGATTGAGGGACTTTTAGGGAAGTAAAGTTAATGTTCATACAATATCTTGAATGGACTGCCAGTATTGTTCACACTTGTTTGAGTCATGTGATTTTGATATTTAACAAACAGCCAACACATTCCAAATTATGAGTAAATTCTTGCAGTAATGAGTCATAAATTGGGTAATGATAAATAAAAGTAATGGCCAAATAACAAAGCCTTTAGGCATCCCATCTGGTAAGTAATGAAAGAGATTGATGAGCTTCATTAAGTGTATGATACTGATGTATTTGGGGTGGGGGAGGGGGCAGAAACAAAGCATAAAAACGTTCTCTTGCAGGTCCAAACCAGTGAGGAGAGTAAAAGAACAGAATTAAAGCCATCCTGAGATGAACAGCAGCAAATGAACTGTTCTGATATAATTCATGATGCTTTCATAATTAATCATGTTGATCACTATAGGTTACAGCTGGGCAGAGGAGGACCATTTCATTTCACAACAACTTTGAAAATTGGAATAAGACCAAAGTTTTTTCAAAGTTGTCATGAAACATTCCTTTTTGGATTTAAAAGGTAATGTTTGTGGTTACTCCAACTTCAGAACTGACCAGAGCAACCCATCATAAAACCTTAGGTCAAAAATTGGTTGAAACTGATACTTCCTTGTGAAACATTTCAGGTTTAACAAAACAGGTCAAGTCTGATAAAAATACATTTAACTGAGTAAGTTCTAACTAGTTATGTGATCGTGGTATTTTTCTTGATCTGAACTGAAACAGGACTAGGAACAATGTCCTCAGACTACAACAGAGGACATTTAGGTTGGAGAGTAGGTAGAATTTGACTATGATAGTGGTTAAGCATTGAAACAGACTACCCAGAGAAGTTGTGGAATTGTTGTCCCTGGAAATTTTAAAGAATAGGGTAGACACACACTTGGCTAGAATGGTTTAGTCAGGGATGATCCTGCCCTGAACAAGGAGCTGGACCAGATGACTTCATGAGGTACTTTCCAGCCTTTTCTGATCCTATGAAATGCTGATTCAGCATTTAGGAACCTGCATTGAGGAACTGTTGTGTTGACACATCCTGAGACTTAGCTCAGATGAGTCGCAGCTATAAATCAGGAGAGTCCTAGGTGCTGCACTGAGATTAGCAGGAGAAAGGAAAAGAGGTTCTGAAAGAAACACAACAGGTTACAAG
>NW_005841847.1:5683596-5690775 GCF_000455745.1 Alligator sinensis | reverse complement strand
ATTCCTGCTTCAGAGCTTTGTTACAAACCAAAAATAAAAGTTTACTGAAGTCTGAACTATACATTTCATTATGCCTTTTTGTCCCATAGTGAGAGAGTGCATGGTATTGTACCTGCTTAAGTATAACTATATGCAAAGACAGGCATAGCTGCTTCCACTGTTTAAGGATTTTGGAGGAAAACTCTATGAGGACTTGAAATTTTCATAAGAGCTAATGAATATGCTTAATAATAGTTACTTTTTATTATTTAAAGTGAACTATCCTATAAGGGCTGAGGGTTTATTGTTTTAAATGATGACACATCCAGGTTTGGAGCCAGAAACTGCAGCCATGTTCATTATTAGGAGTGATGGCAACAGCGGTAGGCCTTTGGTGAATTATTAACATTAAACAAGAAGGCAGGAGTTTAACTAAAGAAACAAGCCATTCAAAAAGACTGGAAGGTATGACATAAGTATTTTAAAACTCACTTAATTGAAAGACTACAATTAAGATTATTTTTAATGAATCTTGTAATGAAGAAAATTTGCTAAACTTGCTTGTGGAGAAATATTATGATTTCATGCCACAAATTAACCTGGAGATCAATTTAGGTGCTAAACAACATTAATGATATGGAAGACTAAGACTATTTAAATAAAGCAGTCCACCAGTCCTTATGAATACCTATCACGGTGCACTTCTGATTTTATGAGGTGTATTTCCAGACTTCCCCATACTTTGAATCTGGATCTGCAAATATGGTCCTGCTCCCTATGTGTTGCTATTCCTGTTCCCAGAAGTTGAAACCAGAACCCTGTGTGAGATGCCTACAATCCCCAAACAGTGAATTGAGAGCGTTACATGCTTCAGAATCATTGCCAAAACAGCCAGCATGCTGAGCAAGGATGTAAGGGTATTTCTGCATTACCCAAAGCCAATTTCCTTATAAAGACTAGGAAGCACTTAGGTCCTGTTTCCAGTCTGTTTATTTTTACATGCGACAAGCTTGTCCCCGTAGCAAACAAAGCAAGTGATAACAAACACATGTATAAATAACAAACCAAAGTAAAACCTCAGGTGTTTCCTCCCACCTAGAGAGAGATGCCATGCAGCTTTTCCCTCAGCATACCAGCACCCTCTCTCCCAGAAACCCTCCCTGGGAGCTTTTAACTTTCCCTGCAATCAGCCAATCATCCCTGTCAGCTGGCCCAGGGCTCCAAGGCAGGCAGGCTATCACCTTCTAACCCCTTGCAGCTAGGCTCCAGACCCTGATCCATGCAGTGCATTACAAGGGAGCCATCTAAAAACCGCAAACTCAGCAACCACAAGTGGCATGGGCAGCCTGCGTGTTTGGCCTACAGCAGATCAGGGATGAAGCAGGGAACATAACAACAGACAGGGCAGGGAGCAGAAAGCATAGCAACAATTCAGGCAAGAAGGATATGGCAGGGAGCAAAAAGCAGAACAACAGATCAGACAGAAAAAGGTAACTGGTGTGGCACTTGGGGAGGCTGTGGGATTTACCTTGTGACACACCTGCCAAAAAGGGTGGATCCCAATGTCCTAAATCATAGCCATCAGGTGTCTTACTCAGACCTGCAAGGTGGTACCCATTTAGGATCCACAGCCCAGGAACCCCTCCTGAATATAAATACTCATACATGCACAATGCTGGGTTCTGAACTAACTTTGATAACTGAGGAAAGAGACCTTGGATTTGCTGTAGATAGTTCTTTAAAAATATCACCTCAGTGTACAGTGGCAACCAGGGAAGCCAATAAAATATTGGGCACTGTTAATAAGGGAGCTGAAACCAAAATGGAGAACATCATCCAGCCATTATACAAAGTTATAATCTATCCATATCTTGAATACTGCCTGTAGTTCTGGTCCCCATGTCTCAAAAAGGATGTAGTAGAATTAGAAGGGGTACCAAGGGCAACCAAAATGATCAGAGGCCTGGAGCAGCTGCCATACCAGGAAAGATTTAAAAGGCTGGGACTCTTCAAGTTGGAAAGGAGAAGGCTGAGGAATGTTATGATAGAGGTCTACAAAATCATGAAGGGTATAGACCAAGTGAATAGGGAACTGTTGTTCACCAAGTCCTAGAATATTACAAATAGGGGACATCTGCTGAAATTAGCAAAAGACAAGCTTAAAACTAACAGAAAGTGCTTTAAAACACAAACAAACGAAAAACAATGTGGTCTTAACTTGTGGGATTCTTTGCCATAGGAGGTGATAGAGGCAGATAGTAGGGCTGTGCAAAACAGCAACATTTTGTTTCAACTTCCATTTTGATGGGACAGAATTTCATTTCATTTCAAAACCGCTGTTCCATTTAATTTAATCAAAACTGTTTCACTGTTTCAATGCTGTTTCAACGTTTCCCCCATAGGCTATAATGGGGAAGCATGAAACTGACTATAACTATGTAATTTCTTGTCAGATTTGGATGAAATCAGCAGGGATGGTAGTCCCTTCTGAGGGCATGAAGCCTGCCGAGTTTTAAGGAGATAGGTGCAGGGGTTTCTGGGAAACTGTACCTCAAGCTGCTAACAAGCAAAACTCATGTCTCGTATGTGTGTTAAGGCACAGCAGAGTGAAAACTGCAGGCATGGTAGCTCCTGCTGAGGCCATGAAGCCTGTCCGCTTTCAGGGAGATAGGTGCAGGGGTTCTGGGAAACTGCACCTCAAGCTGCTGACAAGCAAAACTCGTGACATGTGTGACTTTGCGTGCATGTTGAGGCCTGCCCTCACTGGTGCTGGGGCCTCTACATGACATGGTAGTGTGCCCCAATGACGCCTCCTCCTCCCGAACAGCCTCATTGAGGTCCACCATTTTAAATAACAACAGGTAAAATAATAACTTAGTGAGTAGCACCAGCAGCATCTCAGGCAGCCAAACTGTGACAGAGCCTGTCTTTCCTCTCCTGCAGGAGCTTCTTCTCCAGTGTATGTGTTAAGGTGCGCCCCCACTGTGTCCTTCCTCCTTCTTTCCCCTCCCTCTACTTACATTCTGTTTCCCTGCAAGCAAGCCCAGCTTCAACTTCAAAACTCAAAACATTTCAAAACTTTCTAAACATTTCGACTGTCCACATTTTGTTTCAAAGCCCGTTTGTTTCATTTTGATTCCGCTGTTTTGAGCTCGAAACAAGTCAAAACAGTGTCAGAACAAAACAGCCCGCAAAATTTCACACAGCCATAGCAGATAGCATACCCAGGTACAAAAAGGAGCTGTATAAACTCATGGATGATAGAGACAGGATACTGAGCTAGAAGGACCATTGGTCTGACCCACCATAGTTCTTCTTATGTTCTTATATCCAATCTTTGAAAGGAATGAGCAAGGTTCACTCCTCTCTCTTAAAATATGACTATATCTGAAGATGGCAATGTGCCATCTTTTATATACCATATTTTCTCCCATGCCTTTTTTCTGAAAAACAGTTGCTGGAAATTGGGATATGCATTATAAGCAAGAAAATATGTAATAACAGTTTTGGAAGCACTAGCCTCTGTCAGAGGGAAGTGAATGTAAATACAGCATGGCCTCCACAGGCAGCAATACAATGAGCAAGCTGGGCTTCTTAGCTGCTGCTAATCAGTTACTTACTGCTACTTACCAGTATTATCAAGGGAAGATCTATTTTTTCCTTTCAACCCTTTTATTTGGGGGGGGGGGTGTTGTATGTAAGGAAATATGGTAATAGTCCACATTGTCTAACACAAGGCTACTGGGTACTCTAGATAGAAGTACCCTCCCCCTCCCTCATCTTGCGCACTGTTCCACCCTGCAGAACTCAGGCAGACAGAAAGAAGGACATCCTCGCCGAGTCATTAGAATGTTCATATGGGAAGAATTAGACCTGGGTTTCAGCCTCTGCTTCCAGGCTTGGTTCTGTATTTCACACTGCACAATCAATGGAAAACAAACAAACAAACTTTGAAGCAAGGACCAAAAGCCAGAATTCATTCCTTACAGATCTGTGCCTTACCCTCCAGCCTGCAGAGCTATTCTCTTGCTCCCTCTCTCTGTTGGCCAACGATTTGTAATTTTTCATAGACTTTTTTATTGGGTGGCATTTATCAGTTACCTGTTCAGCATGCTGGCTTTTTGGGGTCACATTTTGAGGTACTTAACTCTCCAATGTTCTGAAGGGTGAAGAAAATGCAGTTAGGACAAATTGAAGGCTGGATCTAGATCTCAGCCTTCAATACAATAACAATTCTGACAACAGGGGAAAAAATAGTTTCCCTTATAAACCAGAGCTACAGTTATTTTGTGAGCCCACCTCTATGTATTTTGCTTGTGACTGCATATTTTACATGAGCATTTCAGGAACCTTTATTTTTTAAAATACATTTACATATTTTACATTGTCAACAATTGTCAGGCAGCCACGCAATATGTTGAAAAGCATTGTAAAACATTTCTTCATAAATAATACAACTCCTATGTTTTTCAAGTATTGTTAGCATGACATTTCAAAACCGCATTCTTTTGAAGCTCTTTATGCACAAAATATTAGAGTTCAGGATTTACTCAAATACTGTTTGGCTTCCTGTCTTTTCCAAACTTTAACAATAAGGATTTTGCATTTGAGTAGTGCTGTACAGAATTACAATCTATAGGCCTGATTCTTGAAGTCAGTGAAAGTTTTGCAAGTGAAAAGACTACCTAGTGGAGCCTTACCCAGAGAAATCACTTAACTCACAACTGAAAAAACTGTGGGGCAAAGCATGCAAGCCAATCATATTAACAACATTAATCAAGCTGAATGCAGCAGCCAATGGTCATTTCTGTTTTTTGTGATGGCTACATTTCTGGATGTAACTGTTGAATGCATAGGTATTGCTGCCTCTACGGTTTTTTTCACAATGCTTACAAAGAGCAGACCTAGGCCATGGAAAGGCTTAGGTGCTTGCCACCTCACAATCTCAAAGTCTCCCTTCACCTGCTGCTGCTCCTCTAACTGCTAATTTTCTGACAGTAAAGTTCCTTAGAGAACTTAGATGCCTTACATTGCACTTTCTGGACAGGTACCACATGGGTTCTCAGAGTGCTGAGCAGCTAAGTGCCAACATCATAACTAAACTCCATCAGAACTGACAAAAAATAGACTCCCTTGCCCATCTTGCCTGTAAGGCTTATGCTAGTAGAAATTATCAGATCAAGTCTAATTCCAGCCAAAGGAAGAAGAGGTGCCTCTTACATTTTACCAGAGTCTAGCAGTTAGACTTGGGTTCTGACCACACCTCCACCAGATGGTATTTGAATCCCAGCCCTAAAAGGGGCCCTAAGAAATGGGCAATAGGATAGTCTGGGGTGCCTCATTGTGTTGATGCTTAGTATAGAATATAGCATATCTACGCTGCACTCTAGATATACAATAACTAGTTTGGGTACCAACAATAGCAGAGAGATGGCATCATGGCATTCTGCCCAGTCTAGCTGCCTGAGTATTTTCCCAAGGTTCCAAGGGGGTTGTGTAACTCATGCTAAGCCCCATGTTGTTACTGTTATCAGTGTTCAAGATAAGATCCTTAAAACTAGCTCAGATATGCCTTTATGAGTTGTAACCATACCCCTAGACTGAAGTGCAGACATACTCATCAAAACCCGAATCTGAGCCCAGATAAAGAAGAGTTAAAGAAATAGCTTCTTTTATCTGACAAAAATAAATCAGCTTTTCATAATTTGAGATTTCTGGCATTATCCATATGAGTCTCCTTTGTCATTTGGTATAAATGAGGATTGAAGTCAATGACAATGAGAATCAAGACATGCATGATTAAGGGGTGGATTCTACAAGGCAGAGAAAAGTGGCTTCAAGGTGCAGAGCACTCAACTCTTACTGAAAGTTGCAGACTTAGGTGCTCAGCACCACAGATACTTAGAAACTCTCAGTGCTGAACCTTAAACGAGCAACTTTATTGATTTGATAGTGCTGTAAATGCTAGATTCTAAAATTACTTGCACTTGCTTATCTCTGTGTGCTCTGACATTATTCAGCCTTTTAGCATGGTTGATTAGCAACAGCCTCATCAATTCTTCACAGGAAAAAATTTCCAGAAAGCTTTTAGGGCAAGAAGGAACACCTGCGATTTAAAAAAAGCACTCAGGGAACTATCTATTTGTCCTCCATTTCCCAGAAAATTATTCAGCTCCTCTATATTTCTAAGGTAATACCACCTCTTCTGATGACCAGCAATTAATATTTAAAGACATTGCCTATTCAGCCATTGCCTGGTGCAAAAAAAATCCTACAAACTCTTATTTCTATTAGTGCTTTTCTTTTATAAAAGATTATATCATTCAATCCAGTACCTAAAAGAATAAGCTTTTAGTTCATTACCCAAAGCTCCTACATACTATCATAATATTTATTTAGTATTATTATGGTTGTTGTTATTAGTATTAATACTAACAACAGCCAAATGAAACTACATTAGGCCTTCCATGTAAACTCCATCTGCTGTCATAAAAGAATTGGAGATTTTAATGAGTCATGTTAGATGTGATGGCCATATAGAGGGGGAGGAGATGCAACAATTCCTATTACTATAATACCATGCCTATCCTTTTATTCCCAGATTCTATTCTACATTATCATAACGTTCCATTAGCTTCTCTGAATTCAATGGGACTATTCATAAGTCTTTGTGTGTCCATGCTGAGTAAATGTTTCCCAGCTAAATTCTAATGGAAATTAAAGAAAAACCTAATGAGATTAGAAACAAAGGCCAGAACACAACAATAAGATTCAGTCTAGAAAAATGAAAACTAATACACCTGGAGAAGATTGATCCAAATCAGAGATATTCATAACTAGAACATAATAACACTGAATGTGACCTTATGTTGATAGAGGATAACAAGTTAACCATGCAACATGAGCTAGCTACAGAGAGCCAATACAACTTTCTATAATACTACATTCATTTTTGGGTGTTGCATTTGAATAGGACATATCTAGAATTATGTCCTGGAACAAATAGTACTTCTGTGCATAACAGATTAACACCTGATAGCTACTTATTATTCAGCCATATTAAGATTGCATTAAATAAATGTTTATCATTAGTAATCAGAGTACAGCAACTTACCTTGAGTTATTTTCTTTTTCTGTACAGAGTTGTCAATAGCACATACAAGAATTACCTGAAATATGGAATGTAATATTTAAATTATA
>NW_005841847.1:5661369-5683586 GCF_000455745.1 Alligator sinensis | reverse complement strand
CACAAATGCAGAATAACAATCAAAGCTATAAATATTTCAGAATTGTACAACAAAATAAAGCTCTGAAAAAGATCCAAGATAATGAGCACAGGTTGATAATGTTAGTTTAGCTGTCCTGTTGAGATTAGCTTCCCATATCATAATGTAAAAAAGTAGTGATGGAAACTAATAAAGACACAATTAGGGGAAGGAGGAATGAACATCAGAGGAAAAGACATAACAAATAATAAGAAACACTTCAGTATTCCATCTATCCCAGGAGTGGGCAAAATCTGGCCTGCAATGGGTCTCTCAGCCCACCTGATCCAGTTGCAGGAGGAAGCTGGTCCAGCCACCCCCATGCTTCAGGAGTGTGAAATACTTAGCTCTTTCTTTTATGTATCTATGTATATAAATGCCAAAAATCATGAGAGTTGGCAATACTGCTGAAGAGCTGCAGCAATACATCTCATTCTCAAGGTTCGTCTATGTTGCATACTCAGACTGTGTGAAGCTTCAGTCCCTGATTTGATTTGGCAGAGATTCAGCCCGATTTGGTGGCTGAAACTCCGAATCCAAATCAAATCAGAGGACCCTTTATTCTCTCTTTTTTGAATTGGAACACTCCAAATCGATTCGGAGAGATTCGGACGCAGAGACAGCTTTAAATTTTTTTCTACATACCTCTAGGTAGCATGGGCTCGTGAATGCTGTGATGTTGGGGCACATGGAGCGTCCCACAGGAGCACAGGGGGCTCCCCAGCGCATTCGGCAGCAGACGCGGGAGGGGGCCCGAAGCACTTCGTCGGCTGGGGAGTACCCAGCCCCCCCCTTCCCCCCCCCCCACATGTTCCCCCAGCTCAGTGACTGGTGCCTTCTGGGTCTGGGGCAGGGGGCACCTGGGGTCCTCCTGCGGCTGATCGCTGAGCCAAAGGGGCATGGGGCGGTCCCCTTCATACTCCCTGGAAGACCCAGAAGTGGACCAAAAGTACTTCTGGTTCACTTCCGAGTTTGCCACTGAGCAAATGGGGGGGGCCACCCCCAGTCCCACCGCACTCCTGTGGGATGCTCCATATGCCCCAGCACTGCAGTGATCGTGAGCTGTGCCTGCTACCTCAAGGTACATAGAAAAAACTTTTAAAACTTCAGTTAACCAGAACTGGTTCCTAACAAGGAAGGTCTGTTCCTAACACCTCCAACCCCTGTGAGTGACCCCAGCTGCCACACCCACTATCACCTATTTTATGCAATATGCAATATGCTAAGATAAAATTCATTACTGTATAGAGGGCTTGTATAGGCCCAACATCTCAAAAATGTGGCAAACTAGTGTCAGTGTTGTTGAACTGCACTTATAAATTATTTTAATGAAAAACTTTGAATTTAAGCTAGATATGGATCTGGACACACTCCTCAGTTAAGTTGTACCTGAGAGAATTCTCTTCCAGTGAATTTTTCTCTTTTGTGTTGTTGTTAAAATATTTCTCTTTACTGAAGCAACAGAGAAGCATATATTAACCAATGATGCACATTGTGATGTGGAACACAAGATACAGTGTCCATGGACCTTGTGCAAGTGACAGTAGACTCTCTGCATGGTTATAAGTAAAAGTGTTTGCAACATTTCCCACTAAAATGAAGTATTCACTAATACTGAACATCAATTTTCACGAACCTTCCCTCCTCCTCAGCTTTGCAACCTGCCCCTAGGAGGGATGCAAAGCTAAGTGATGATACCTAAGTGTATCATCCCAAAAGCATAGCAGAGAATGGATGGTACTTCACAATACATCTTCTGCTCCCTGCTTGTTCTCTAGGAAGAGAACTTTACACTTTTCATAGAGTATCTATTCCCCTCTGTGCACCTGACCAGATACAACTGCCACCAAATAGTAGGAAAAGACCCAGGCATCCTCAGAGTCTCTTCTCTTCTCATAATGGGAAATACTGAAGCAAGTATTCCTTTGCTGACCATTGCAGAAGCAAATAGTCTGTTAAGCAGAGACAGGTGAGCTGTGTCATTGAATAAAAAGATCTCTTAAGTAACTTGGAACCAATGCAGTTATTGAACATCACAGTCAACCCTGACAAGAGTCACAATCTAAGCCTCAGAGTAAACAGACTTGCACTGCTAAGTAGATGCTGTAAAAATACAGATCCAGGAGCTTTACTTTTTTTTTTTCTCTCCACACTCTGGGAATGATAAAATCCTAGTTTAGTCATGGGTTTGATGGAATACACTTTGCCACTCTTTTATAATAAGACATCCAACTATACAGAGGCCATATTACTGTTCATATTTTCTCTCAGAACCAATATCCTTGCTTCCACCTTCAATCTGACTTGGTCCAGTGCCCCTTCCTGACCTCTCCTCCATACCAATTTCTCTTGTACCTACTTCTTATGCTTCCTCCTGTGTTGCCTATTATTACGTCTAGAGCAAAGGCAAGTGATAAGGCAGTGATTAGCAGGGGTGGGGGGAAGAGTTGGAGGTCTTGGGTTTTGGTGTATTATCTAGGGAATCCTCTCTTTGCGTTGTCTGCACATTGTAAGTCACTCTGAGTCCTTTGAATGGTACAGGATCTAAAACTAAAAAGTAAATAAAAATAAATAAATGCTATTTTACATTGTCTGGTCCAACCACTTAGAATGCACAGGAGGAAGGAAACTTGTCTTACTGACCATATTGCTGGCACTTAGCAGCTGGAAGAACCATACGTTTTTATTTTATTTTTAACTGCTGCAGAAAGCATGGTTTGTTCCATATTTGTTTTGTAAATTTCATTTCCATTTTAATTAGAAGGCAAGTTCCTGCAATCTCCATTATAATTACCATAATCTGTTTACAGACAGTATGATGACTACATCTAGAAGCAGCAGTTGTGTTATGTTTGCTTGATGCAAGGTGATGATCTTTACACAGATAAGTATTTAGTTGGGTATGGATTGACAATAGTACTTCAAGTTAGTGTTACTGAGACTGTAAGCCAGTGTGACAGTTAGTTCAGGAGGCAATTTTTTTCACTAATTAAAAGCATGACTAGTAGGGTAAAGGCATCAGGGGAAAAGAGCCATAGGAGTTCAAAATGCCTGTGTCTATATGCCAAGCAGATATGTCCTTTTTCATGGCTCTGAGCTGGGCCATAAGAGCTTTTAAAAGCAAGATATGGTATCCCATGCTTCCACATTCACCGAGAACACCACACTGACTCCACAGTTCCCCATCATTAATTTAGTCTTGGGCCTGATCAGCTGTCACTGAAGTTATAGGAGATTTTAATCAATGCCCCTGGCAGTTGGGCAAAACTTTTGGTGCACCTGATCTCAAAAAGGAATCCAAACCATAATGCAGCCACAGGACAAAGAGCATGACCCTATTATTTAAGGCATTCAATTAGTCTTTTATTTTAGATATTTTTTAATAAGTTTAATGTATATGAATTTCTTCAAATATGCCAAATACAAGGAACTTTCTTGAATGCACCATCTAACCATCATAACCTCTGCTCAGTGTGTTTAGGTTCTCAGCTATTTCAGGCAGTTTTTTCAGGTTTTGTAATGTTACAGTTTTCTGTATTTTCTTTTGCTAAAGCAGAATTTGGTTAATTAGACAGTGCCATGACTGTTTCCCAGTCCTCAAGAAAGAAAACATGCTAAATTGCCCTGGTTCCCATCCAAATAATCTTTTCATATCACATGCCTTCTTGAAAAGTGATGGAACTGTCCAATCTCACCACTTTTTTGTCTGGATTTATTGAAGCAGCTGAATAAAACATAACTATCTGTAAGTGAATTGAATTAAACTAACTGGAAAATACTAGCCTTCATTTTAGAGAATGAAAGAAACAGAATTTAGTTCTGGATTCTTTACCAGAAGTGTGAAAAACATTGCTTATTGGTCACTGAAGTGGAAATGAAAGTGATCCAATTTTCTGGCTACAAAATGCTGCAGAGGAAGCATAAACCATAAGTTGTTTTATGATGAGCCTATTACACCATGAAAAGTAAAACCCCTCCCTGGAGCCTGCCTGCCTGATCTGCACAGGGGCCCGGTGCTTCCCTCCATGGCTGCAGTGCCCCCCAGGACTACCTGAGCTGGGTGCCTGCAGGTGCATGCCGCCTCAGGGGCAGAGCTGCCACTGCTGCGAAGGGAAGCACCAGCTTCCCCTGCATCCCAAGGACTACTCCGCCCACCGGCAGTTCGCCCTCCCCTCATTGCCACCGGACAGGCAGGTAAGTATGCAGGTGTACATGACATGGGGGTTTACTTGGCCCTAAATTGAAGTGGTGTTTTTAAAACCATGCACCTGCAGGCACCCAGCTCGGATAGTCCTGGGGGGCACTGCAGCCATGGAGGGAAGCACTGGGCCGCTGTGCAGATCAGGCAGGCTGGCTCCAGTTTTGTCTACACTCAGCCTCAGTTCATATGTACATAGCTCTTCTTTCTGGGCTAACTCTCCTGATCAATATCCCCTCAATTTTGTCTGTATTAGTAAGCCATAGTTTAACTTTTCCTATTGCCTACAGGGTTAATTTTCCATAACCTCTCTCAGTGAAGGTGAATGCGAGCTTTTTAGTGAATTGGTAACAGTTCATCAGTTTGTTAGAGCGGTTGGGAACCCTACTCGTAGAACAACATACAAGCGTTAAAGGGCGCAGCTGGGTGCTCTGTAGCCAACTTGCACTGCAAAGGCACTCAGCCAGGATCCTAGTGTGCATCCTAGTGTGCTTTACAGGTTCTCCGATCTGCCTTATCTGCATTCTGACAACTGACAGCAGCCAGGGGCACAGGTTAGGGCTGATTGGCTGGCCATGCCAGGAGACCATACTCCCCCCCAGTTGTCAGGTTTTGAAGTGGCAGACCCAGAGCATGTCTGCTGTCATTTCAAGCCTGTTAATTTTCCCTTCCATAGTGTATCCTTACCCCTCTAAAATTGTGCTGGACCCAATTCCAGTACAGATTGGGCGAGCCTGGTTGGAGTCCGGTGCTAGGAGTTTGGTGGGGGGTTGGGTGGAGCAGGTCCCTGTCAGTGGTAGGGTGAGAAACAGGGGAAGGGTAGTGGGCTCCATTCCCAATGGGGATCATGTCTATGCTGTTTGAGTATATGAGGGCATGGCACCCTCTGGAGTACTCAGAGTAGTTTTGGACCTCACATTGCAAGAAGAGGGTGGAAGGTTGGGAAAGAGCCCAGCACAGAGCAACAAAAATGATTGGGGGCCTGGAAGACAAAACTTATGAGGAATGGTTGAAAGAATTAGGGTTATTTATCCTAGAGAAGAAAAGACTGGGGGTAGGATTTGATAACTGTCTTCAACTGCCTGAAGGAGTATTTGAAGAGAGATATTGGAGATTGGCTTTTTTCTATGGCTGTAGGGAACAAGACTAGGAGCAATGGCCTCAAGCTGCAACAAGAGAAGCTTAGGCTGGAGCTTAGGAGAAACTTTCTGACTATGAGTCTGGTAAGACTTGGAATAGGCTCCCTAGAGAAGCTGTGGAATCTCTATTCTTGGAAACTTTCAAAAGCAGATTGTACAGACACTTGGCAGGGATGATCCTGCCTGAGCAGGGGCCTAGACTAGATAACCTTATGAGATCACCTCCAGCCTTATTTTCCTATGATTTTATGATCCTATGCTGTTTGGAGTCCTGGGGGGAGGGAAGCAAGGGCAGTTCTGGCTCTGTGCTTGGCCAGAGCAGTGGAGTCTGTCCAAGTCACAGACTGACTTTCTGGAGGGGAGGGTGGCAGAACAATGCAAACTGGGATGCCAGGGGGCAGCATGGAATCTTCTGTCAGAAGTGGAAGCATACAAGCATTTGTTCCTCCAGTATAAACTCTACCAGAGGCTATTTCTACCTTGTCTTTGGTCTGGTAGAAACTTTGTGAATGCTTATACACTTAGTGTTTGGTAACATTCATACATAACCTAAATCTGTGTCCTTTACTATTCACTCTATCCTGCCTTTTCCTTGCCACATAGACGAGGCTTCCCTGCTTGTAGAATGAAGGCAGTTTCACTGTACAAAAAGGGATTATGAAGATTTAGGGCTGGGTGCACTTTGAGGTATAAAGGCAGAACTGGAAGAAGCATTGCTACATTCATTTCATCCCTGTCCCCTACTCAGACCAGAAGTCATACATTTGCACTAGGCAGGTGTCTACAACCTGCATACCATAATACCACCCACATAATTGCTCTTAATGGCTCTCTTATATGGGGCACGAAAGAAAAGAAAGAGAAGCATCCATGTATATTCTCACAACTCAGCCCAGGAAGTCAAGCTGGGCACCAGACAACAGATTTATTCCTTACACCCACAGGAAGGGTTATTTTGATTACGTAATTTCATAAATCAAGACCCAGCTTCAGCACTTAGGGTGCATTTGTGGGTTTAATGTTATCTAAATTCTGCCCTTGAATACATGAGGCACTGTATCTGATCATAAACATACAGAGGACAAAATATAATGTTTTATTGACCTTATTTATTTGTACATTTTTAAACATGAACACAGTCAACTAGTCTTAAGGTACAATATCTAATCCAAGAATAGAAATGATGTCCTTTCAAACATCTAGAGATCAGATGTAAATCTAACACCTATGAATCTACCTGATGCACTCAGATGGACCTAAACTGTCCATGTGTTGAAATGGGAGAGAGAGGGACACTTCAATATACATGACTCGACTCAGGACTCTGAATATACTCAACAGTCTGGTGAGAGTCAATAGTTTTGAACTGCATCCCAAAGTAATATGGAAGTTAACAAGTTGGCAAAAGTGCAAATATAATGTATTCCCTTTATCTAACATTGAAAAACCAAACAGTCTAGCTGGTATTTTAAGTGGTCTCCATGGACAGCATATTGTAAAAATTCATTCTGGAAGCCATACAAAGATGGATCACTAAACTTCTACCTGAATCCAAATTGAAAGGTGAAACATTTAGCCAGACACAGATGAAGACATATTTTTGGCCACTGACACTTTCTGGACCTCCATGAATAGTTCCCCACAAATTGTGAATTTATTGGGCAAAATCCTACAGTCTAGGGTTCAGGAACCACTTATACCAGGGGTAGGCAATTATTTCAGGTCAAGGGATGCTTCACAAATTTTGGTGAGCTGTCAAGGGCCACAAGGGTAGCTCCGCCCTTTGATGGGTACCCTGACCCTGGTCGCCATCTTGGGACCAGAAGTCCTGCCCCCTAGCCCCTGACTTTTGCCACCAGAAGTCCCTCCCCTTGCCCCCAGAATTACTCCTTTTGGGAAGGGGGTTTGCCATCTTGTAACCAGAAAAAAAACCAAATTATATACTAAAAATCAAACATTGATAATAACATATTTTAATTTTATTTAAAACAATATTTTGTCCTGATTTGTATGCATTTGTGTGGTGTCTATAGAGGTGATTTCATAATAGCTCAAAATGAGGTCTTACTCTTGTATATTGGGGGGGGGGTTGGAAGGGTGAGGGGCATGGGTGGGTGTGTATGGGTTTTGTGGGGAGCTGTGGGGTGTGTGGAGGGGGAGGGTCACTGGGGGGGTGTGGTGGGGTGTGTCCATAGCAGTGAGCAGGGCTCACCCAAGAGGCATATGGGTGCAGGGGCTGTGGGTAGGTATGATGTTTGTGGGGTGTGTGATTGTGTGCAGGGGAGGGTGTGGTTGGGGGGGTTTGTAGGGAAGGGTTTGTGGGTATGGTAGGGGGTGCATTTGAGACACCCACGCATGGAACTCTGAGCCACTCAGCACCCATCCCTGCTCCCACCCCACAATGGCCTGGAGTCTGCGCACCCTGAGGCACCTCCCACCACCATAAGCAGTGTGCAGCACCAACCCTGGCACTGCTCCACACCCACTCCAGACTCACCCCTGTCAGAGCAGATCTGTGGGAATCCAGGCACTGCCCAACCCGACATGTCCTGTTCCTGCTCGGCACTCCCTGGCTGTGGTGTCTCCTACCGCCCTTCCCCCTCTCTGAGCACACAGTGGGAGTGGGGTGGTTCCACAGCTGGACTCCCTTTCTAGGCAGGCCAGGTGGTGGCAGCTTGCTTTGGCTGTCGCTGCTGCATGCCCCAGCCCTGCTCTGGGGGGTAGCAGGACTTGCCATATCTAGATTGTGCCTGGGCCAGGCAGAACTTAGGGACCCGCTGTGGGCCAGACAAAGATCCACTGCAGGCTAGATGTGGCCCACCAGCTGTTTTTTGCCCACCCCTGAATTGTACTGTACATTCCAAGTGTTTCCCTAACCTAATTGTACTGTTTGATATCTCTCTGACTAGTACTCCAGCCAATTTGCTTCTTTCCCTGATCCTATCTTGATGAGGCACTGCAAAGCATAGCTGTACCATCTGGTGATGAGAAAACAGAATAAAAATTTCAAGAGTGTCAGTACTACCAACTTTCAATCACTCCATCTCTTATGTACTTTGTCTCATTTTACTCAATTAGATTGATTTGAAATTTTTATTCCTACAATTGCTTATCTTTCACATCCCCAAATTCTTCTCAGCATGCACGAGGGACCCTCACATAAATGCCAAGTAGAAGGTTTAATAACTGAGAGATACTTTTGTAATCCCACAGAGATCTCTTGGGTAATACAGATAAAATAGATTATCAGAAAATGCCAATTCACTGAAACAAGATGCAAGGATTTCTTAGGGTGATATCTTATATCAGATCAACTATGTAGTTGGGCTAGTTAGACAAGCTTTCACTGAAACAAAATTCCAAGAAAGTACAGGCAGGGTTCCATCAGAAACCTGACAGATGTCCTGCAAGCTCACCTAGCCTGGGTTTTCAAAGTCCATGAGTTCTAGTAAGTCCCAAACTGCAGACTGATTTGGAGTCAGAAAAGCCAGGACTTTAAGAGTCTGCAGCTGCAACACAGCCGACTTGCTTGGAAGTCCTGGGTTTTCTGACTCCAGAGTATTCTGGGGTTCTACCCAGGGTTCAGCTCTGAGATCTGCAACAACGTATCTATCTAGAAGCCCTGTAGAAGTACCTAGAAACAGAGCATCTTGAACCCTAGTTCAAGCCAGTTGTTGAAGCTCTCTCCTGTGGAGATAGGAGCCTAGAAAGATCCAAGTCTTTGAAAGTTTTAGAAAACTGAGTTCCAAGTAGGCCCTGTAGGCTCTGAACTCCACATCAATCTGGTAACTTGGATGGGCCATGACTTCCTAGATTCTAGGCGCTCAGGTTCCCCTGAGAGTCCACAGGGCTGATAGGGAGATATGGTGCATCCAGGAACCTCAGCAGTTGGGTCTTCAGGCTCCCTTGTTCTTTAGTGGTTTAATTTAAACATTTCCATTTTTTTTATTTTCCCTTTTTAGGGAAATGTCAGAAGGTTTTCATTTCCATTAGTATAAATATAATATAATAATATATATAAAATGAAAATGGAAACCTCCTGAAACAAGAAATATATTCTGAAATTATATATACATATGTATACACATATATACATATATATCTACATATATACACATACACACACACACACACGAATTTCCTTCAGATCAGAAATTCAGACTTTTGAGGTAGATCTACTTATGCCCCAGTTCGGACAATTGCCCCATACCCTTCTTATGGTTTTTCCCATAAAGGAAGGAGTGAAAGTCACATTTCTGTTGTCTGCTTTGTTTCAGTGAGACTGCTATCATACATGCTTGTAGCCAGCAAAAACAAATCAAAATAATCAAACAAACAAAAAAACACATGCAAAAACCACAACCTTTGCAGAATAAGCTTTAAATAAAATTCTGAACAACAATTTGGGGTGCACTGAAATGAAACCACAAAGTATTTACGTTGAAGAACTCCAGTTTCTAAAACCAGTTTACCCAAGGTACATTTACAGTAACTGTCACCAAAGATAGCTCATCATTTATGAACCTCAAATGAGTACTCAAAACTCCATGTGACAGAAGGTGTATAAGCAACCACATTAGTGTCATTTAACCAAGCTAAATAGCATAAGACAATTTTAATTTGCAACACTGACAGGAGCTAAATTGCAGGGTTCACCTGTAATAAAAATAAATCATGCCAAGATCATCACTTGCACTTTTCTAAAATTAAAATCTACCAAGTACGTCTTAAAAATTCTAGTCACAAAAATACTCCCAACTACTATCTCATCATCATTAACAATTACTGTGACTTATGATACTAAAGCAATGTTTAGTTACCTGTAGCAAAATAATGGCCTTTACATAGTAATCTGTGAGAGACATTAATAGGAATAATAAAATAGAGTACACCTGCAAAGTCAATGACATTTTGGGGGAAAAATGTTGCTAAACAGATGGAATATGGATATGGACAGGATATGGATATTTTCCACCCAAAAATATGCTGTTTTTACAAGTGGATAGCAGGAGTGGGAGAGCATAGAACCATAAAAAGATAGGATTGGAAAAGGCCTCCTAAGCCACCAACTCCAGTCTTTGATATTCATCCCAAAAGGGGTCCACATGAATGCCTGCTCTGACCTCTCTCACATACCATCATCATAAAACACCCTATGAAACACACATGCTCACACATACACACTCACTCATCCACCCACCTCATCCCCAGGTGAAGACCACAGGAGCACCTGTACACTCCAGCCAAATTCCCATCTCTAGCAGTCAGCTGTACTCAAGATTCACCATTTTAGCCAAAGATTGGGAAAAAACAGAAGCCAAACTAGTATGTTCCAGGATAAAGGAATGGTGGGGAGGATTTCCTCCATGCCTCTACAGGAGACCAGAAGAATGCCTGAAACATAAAATTACCAGGCATCACCCAGAGTTTAAGTTTCCTTTCAACCCCTACATGTGAGTCTAGGTATATAAATCCACAGATGACACTTTGATTTCTTTACCAAGTATACCCCGTTCTAGGGAGGTATTAATATACGGCGGCATCCGTCTATAACAGATAGCTACAATTTGCCTTATTCCCATGACATACTTCAATTTTTGTACTGGGGAAACAAATTAGAAATAGCTGATAGTTTTTAGACAGTACCTTGCTCTCCCTGCAGGTTTCCTGTACATCCCGTTGTACCCAAACATGAACTATGCCAGCACTGACCAGGAAGTACTACCATCAGGAAAGATTTCCTAACTATAGGAGCATAGGATTAGAAGATACCACCTGCATCATTGAGTCTAGCCCTGCTAATACAGCCAATTGGGGTGCGATCATAAACTGATTATGCTCCAGTTATACATAGTTAGTTTCTTGCCCCCCACCAATTTGACCAATATGTCATTCCAGATACACTACTAGAATACTCAGGAACCTTCTCTGAATTTACAAAATAAATTTATTCCTAATCAGATTAAAGTAATTTATTCTTCTGCCATCCCTGGTGTTTACCAGTCAGATATACTTATATATAGTAATTACATACCCTCTCAAATTTCATTGTAGTATATTAAACTAGCCATACTCTTCTTTGATAGGTCCTTCATTTTCCTAATTCTCCTTCTAGCTCTGCTTTGAAATCATTCCACCTATATCTTTCTTGAACATGGGTGAGAAGCATCAAGCCCAAGTTGGGACATTATATGGCCATAATACCCAAAGCCTGAAGTCTTTCATAGATTCATAGATGTAGGGTCAGAAAGGACCTTGCACATCTTCTAGTCCAACCCCCTGCCCTGGGCAGGAGAGAAAACTGGGCTCAAATGACCCCAGCTAGGTAATCATCAAGCCTCCTCTTAAAGACCCTCAAGGTAGGAGCCAGCACTTCTTCCCTTGGAAGTTGGTTCCAGAAGCTATCCACCCTGACTGTGAAGTAGTGCCTTCTAATGTCTAGTCTGAACCTACTCTCTAACAACGCATGGCCATTCTTCCTTGTTACTCGGGAGGCGCTCGAGGGAACAAGGTCTCTCCCATTCCCCGCTGGTCCCCCCTAGTAAGTTTATGGATGGCCACCAGGTCCCCTCTCAGTCTTCTCTTGTGAAGGCTGAACAGGTTAAGGTCCTGTAGCCTCTCCTTATAGGGTCTGCCCTGCTGCCCCCTTACCATGCAGGTGGTCCTCCTCTGGATCCTCTCAATGCTGTCCACATCCCTCCTGAAGTGCAGAGCCCAGAACTGGATGCAGTACTCCAACTGTGGCCTGACCAGTGTCACAGAGGGGGAGGATCACCTCCTTAACCCTGCTTGTGCTGCATCTGTGGATGCACAACAAGGTGCGGGTAGCCCTACTAACCATGCCCTCGCAATGGCAGCCCATGCTCATCTTGGAATCAATAATGACTCCAAGATCTCTTTCTGCCTCTGTGCTTTTGGAGAAGAGAGTTCCCCAGCCTATAGGTCTTGAGGAAGTGAGTCATGAGGAAATTGGGAAGGTTCTTCAAAATACCCAGCCTGTAATGTTTGCCTCTCGCCTTCCACACTTTGATGTTTCTTGATATGTATCAGGAGATTAAAGCAGGCTGGGTGCTAGCACCCACTGCTCACCCAGCAGGTCGTCTTCATTGGGCTCCTCCTCCCCATACACCCCACCCTTACCATGTCCAAACAAATGGACATTGTCTGAGTCCTGATGGTCGCTGCAGTCAGACTGTAAGTGGTCCCCTGTGGTTATAGCTTAGCAAAGCCACTCTTCAGTCTGCAATCCAGTTAAAGCTGAGCCTTAGGTAGCTTGTCTCTGGCTCTCTGTAATAGCTGCCACTTGACTTTTAATCAGCCCAGTCAAAGTCATAACAGCAGTAAATATAAATCAATCTCCTGCTCAAGTATAAATCAAACAATCCATCCTGAATCTCAGAAAACAGTGAACACAAAATCAATTTGCCCTTGCACATGGACCCATCAGTTTTGACTAATGGGTTCCCAAAAAAGAACAGTCCAGTGCTGAGGCAAACTCAAATCACTTTCCTCCTGTTGTTGGTCATTCAATTCATAAACAGTTCTTCCCTCAATCACGCAAATAGAAAGAGCACCTCTCCTTTTTCTTTCTTTTAACAAAGCCCAGAAGGGAAAGGGATAAAGGAGAAATCAAATCAGAAGGGGTGTGGGGCAGGGGGAGAAACTGAGCTTGAAAAGATGGTCCTGAAGCAACAGCTGCTTTCTTACTTTTACTTTCTCCCTCCATCTAACTGTCTTTGCTGAGCCAGTCTGCTTCCCAGTCAGCTGAGTCCCAGATCTGGTTAGGGCTCTTCCAAGCCTTTCAGCTACGGAGTCCCAGTCCTTCTCCACTGTCCTCCATTGGAGAATGCTGGCTCCACCTACTTCTGGTTCCCACTGCCATCCTCTGTGGCTGCTCCTCCCTGCTCTGCTCTTCTTCTGGGCATGAAATGCCAGGATCTGCATTCTTCCCTCCAATCCTGATATAGCAGGTGCTATAAAACTTCAGCAACTGAGCCTTTTTCTCAGGTCTGTTTCCCCCTGCACCAGAGGTAAGCATTGTCTGCTCCTACCCCTCCAGGCTTTGTTCAGGTCCCTTTTGCTTCCCCTCACAAGAAAAAATGTACACAGTATTCCAGGTCTCACCAGTGACTTGGACAAAGATATTTATACTTCCTTAGAACCCTACCCTGAAACTAGCGGAAATATCTCAAGATACATCTTTGTAGTGCCATCCTGTGATGGCATTGGTTATCACACTGGATTGCCTGAGTCATGTCTCTGGAAGCAGGGAACACATTACCCATTGTTGTGAAAAGTCAATTGGCAATGTACGTTTCTCTCAAGGAAGCAGATAAGTTGTGCTGGGACACATCCTGGCACAACTGATCTGCTTCATTTGGAAACACCTATTTCTGGTCTTACTTATGCTAAGGAGAGCTGCATGGGCAATTTCAGCAGATAATGGACCGCAAATTTTCTGCAGTACATACATGAGATATGGAAAAATGTTACTATTTCTTCACTTCTATTAATTTTAATAAATCCTTTTTATATACAGTAAATTATAGATGCATTAATGGGAAGCATTACATTGTGGCAAGATAATTCCATGGATCTGAAGTGTGTGCATTGTTAATAGGATTTTTTGCCAAATGCCAATTTTATTTCCATCTTCCATGTGCTTTTTTTGGACTGAGGAACTGCCTAAAACAAAAACAAACATACAAACAAAAACCAAAAATGAGAAAAGGATTAAAATTGCTTTGAAAATAAGTCTTGCCTTGACAGTAGAAAAAAACGGTAATGCAATTTACAAGTCAGTTATTTTTGCTCTTCTGAGGTCCAGTTACTATTTAAGTAATCTAAAATAACAATGGATGTTCATTGCAATAAATTATACAATTGGGAGATGTTGAAAGAAATACAAGATAAATACAATTAAATCAGTGGCATCAAGTTAATAACAAGCACTAATCAGGGTTGCTGCAAATGTTACCTATATTCAGTAAGGGTGTGCAAAATGAGCCATATTGGATTCGGATTTGGCCTGAATCAGGGACAGTGATTCGATTAATTGATTCAGATCACTGTCTCTGATTCGATTCAGCTGAATCCGAATCTGATGATTCAATGCTGATTCGGAGAATCAGTGATTTGGCCACGGACACAGCTTTAAATGTTTTTTCTACATACCTCAAGGTACCAGACGTGGCTTCCAGTCCACTTCTGGGCCCACTGAGGAGCATGCAGGGGGCTCCTCTGCACCTCCCCTGTGCCCTCCCAGCTCGGCAATTGGCTCTGGGGGGACCCCAGGTTAGACCCAGGAAGCACCAGTTGCTGAGCCGGGGGGGGGGGGGGCGGGGGGGGGCCCCCCCCGGTCGCACGGGGTGGCCCCTCCATGTGCTTCCCAGTGGACCTGGGAATGCTTCTGGTCCACTTCCAGGTCTGCTGCCAAGTGCACTGGGGAGCCCCCTGCACTCCTGTGGGATGCTCCATCTGCCCCAGCATCTCAGCATTCATGACACCCCTACTACCTTGAGGTATGTAGAAAAAACATTTAAAGCTGCGTCTATGTCCACATTTCTGAATCTTTCCAAATCTCTCCAATTCAATTCAGAGACACTAAAAGGTCTACAGATTAGATTCAGAGATTCGGCCACCAAATCAGGCCGAATATTCACTGAATCAAAATCAGGGACCGAAGCTCCAGTTCTTTATTATAATCCATATTATCCAAGTGAAATAGACAAAGTTTGATTGAACAAAGCCAATGCAGTACTTCAGACACGTGTACAGGTAGGAATCAAAATAGCAGGTGCTGTGAGTTAGTTAGAATTGCAACATTCTGTATCAAAACTGTCACCAATATCTTTTAGAATATATTTCAATTTACTGTGTGCATGCACATGCATGCACACACACTCCCTTCAACACATTAAAATGCATAGGAATACTGAAAATATTCTGGTTATATTCTTCTAATAGCATGAGTCAAAAACTAAGGATAGCAGTGGGAGCCAAGATGTCATTTCTCCTTGAAGTGTTTTTATGCACAACTTGACTTGCCTGAAAGAAATATATTTGAAGTCTTGTATGCTAGACTCCCAGTATGGGGCAGGTATTAGGTTAACAGAGATTTATGTAGCAAAATCTGATGTATGTGCCAAGAGCTTTCTGTAATCAATATAAGAAGTTATTGTTTCAATTTTTCCCCTCAGCAACAAGAGTGTAGAAACAGGCAATTGCCTTAATCTTTTCCTGCTATCCAGTATAGCCAAAAGTGAGTCTTCATTCTCATCCCCCCATATACACAAAAAGGATCATCATTAAATCTTTGTTGTTTAAATTAATGAAAACTCAGTACATCAAATAAGAATTTGAGAAGTAAAAAGAATAGTTTTGTGCAAAACTGGCTCTTGTAACAACTGCTAAAAGTAAATCCTCCCAGAATGAAGTCATATAAAAATGGCTGCTAATTACAGTAGAGAAAAATAAGGATTTTCTACCAAGCTGATAGTCTGTGTGAATCAAGTAGAAATTTCTGCTCCTATATTAATCACAACAACAACAATATGAAGCTTCTGGGTATCTTGAGCTGGTTCCTGAACCTAATGAACTGAATTATGCCATATGGTGGGAAAAACAGGGGAAAAAAATAATTAAATCAGCTTAAAGAGAAAGTTCCCAATCTATTTATGCCATTTACCTGAAATTTCTGCATTTGTATCAAGTCAAATTCAGAAATGTCTACTGTCATTGGATAAAGATCCGCTGGCCAACATTCCTTTATTGTTGGTGGAGGGCAGAGATTCTACCCAGGATACAAAGTACCATTCCTACACGCTAATGTAATAACTAAGAAGATCTTCTGAGGTGGGAAAGATGAACTTAAAGACTCTGGACTAGGCCTGGGAAGCTAAGGAGGTTTCACTCAGCAGGTGCCACCATTTTGTTGTCAAGTACAGCTTTCCTGTGATCAGCCTCTGCAACACAGTATTTTTCACAAACCGTCTCTCCATTTACAACCATGGAAGGGATACAGCTATCCAGTGAAACACAAAGCTATGCTGAGATACTTCACACACATTAAGTCCCAAACCAGAATTAATGTACTGCACAGGAGTGACCACGCTGAGCAAAGTGCTGTCTTGTACCATATAGGCATACACAAATAAGATATGGGTCGAGTAATTTGGTTCAAGCCAAACATATTATCCTACATTCAGCACATTCTGCATTTGCCCATGGGTGGTAACACTCTGGCAAGAATCCCAGTTTAGATTTAAACAATCTAATAAACCAGTGGTTTTCAAACTTCTTAAACTCACAGAATCCTTAAATATCATTTCTTCTGCCATAGAACCTCTACTCTTGACCCCACAGACCATGTGACCTGACACAAAGTCAGGTGACCTGGCCCATCAATGGCAACACCCCACCTCCAGGCCCACTCTGCCATCATCCCCAAACAGTTTGCATAACCCCTGATGACTAGGGACCTACCTATATTGCAGTGAGACAAAGGGATTTTCATGGGCTACTCACAGTACATGGAGCCAATTTTGTGATCTTTTTCAAGTAAGCCCCCCTTCCCTCCCCCCCCCCATTGCTGCTGATTGGCTAAGAGGCTAATGGCCACAAAAAAGTAGTATAATTAAATGGCAAAGTTTGTGAAAATATCAAATAAATTACTGCATTAGTATAAGTCTAAGTATTACATTTAACTCTAAATTGAAATACATTATGAATATAAATGTATACATAATATGAATTGTATTTCATATTGTGTATAAATGTAACTAGATTTGGGTCAGTCCAGCTCCCAGGTACAAATAGAATGTGTAGCACACAGGTATCTTTGGCTTCTGTTGCTTCATCTGTTACAATCAAAGTTGATTCTTATTCTGCCAAAGCAGGTTTTGTAGACTGAACATGCGAAGAAATTACTCATGGTAGATAATCTTGGTGAAGCCTGTTTACGCATGGGAAGCTGCCACCATCTGGCATGTTTGTTCAAGTAGTCCCTTAATTCAGGGTTATCAATTTTCTCCAGAGAAATGTTGGAGGCTGTGAATGCCTCCACTTGTGTGAATATAGCCTCTCCTTGTCAGACTGCTTTCAGTGATTCTTTTAAAGATTGAGGACATAGTTGCTTATTTCTTGCTCTGACTTTCAGCCTCTGCAGCAGCCTTCAATGCCAATCAGTGCTGTATTTCCTCGACACATCCAGTGTCATATTGGATGATGAACAAAACAATTTACCACTATCTGCATGCAAAGTTCCTACATGAAACTGCCTTACATGATCCTGAGCTGAATATATATTTAGCTTTCCTGGATTTCCTTTCACTCATCATCTTCAAACTGCAGCATTACTGCAGCATTGCACCTGGCATAGAAAATGGCACTGAAACATTTACTTTCTGGACTGGTGCTTTCACTGAGTCTATGTCACTAGCTCAGCCTCTTAGTAGCTCTCTCTCAAACCACATACCCTATGGTACCAGGGATTGCCACATTTACTTTATATCCTGGTAAGCTTTAATTTTGTTCTAAGAGATTCCATGTAAAATTGCAGGAAATGCCATTTTTGTGGTGATGGCAGAAACTGCCTTTTTCTGTGGTTTCCATGAATATCATGAAAACATGATTTCAGTAGGTCCCTTCTAATGATGATGACCTATGACAAAACCGCAGGTTCCGATGGAACAGTTTGAAAACCAGTGTAATAAGCAGTTTAGAACTGTTTAAAGCTGCTGCATGGAAGCCTGCTATGTTAGGCCTACAGTAAAATTAATGTAGACAGACAACCAAGAGAGTATCTGCTGCCTAATTTTCAGTACTGCTTTCGACCCCTGCAAACACAAACAACAATTCTGCCAATGCCTTTTAAACTAACTTTGGATATGGCAAACATATATTTGTTGCAGCTCCAGAAGCGGGAAGTGGATCAATTTCTCAGGGACATGCAGAAGCTGCTGTTTTAACTGTTAGGTCTTCATGAGCCTGTAACAATGCAAGCAAGATAAATCACCCCAGCTTTGATCCCAGGTGAAGCAGGGTTAAAGTTGAAGTGGTATTGCTACAGGGCCATGGAGATATAGCAGTTACAGCACAAACACCGCTGCTCACTATCCTCGCTCTGTGATTGATCTCTATGACCATAGAGGACAGGACTAGGAACAAACTGCAGCAGGGGAAATTACAACTGAAGACTAGGACTGCCTAGAGTTGTTCTGGAATCTCTACCCTTGGAAGCTGTTCAGAGCAGGTTAGACCGAGATTGACTAGAGTGATTTGGTCAGAGACTCCTGTCCTAAGCAGGGAGTTGGACTCCTGTCCCGCAGTCTAGATCCAGCCTCAGGCACCATGTCATCTGGCCTGTGGGTCTCCACACACGTCCAGAAATTGGCAGCAGGAAAGCAGTGGCACCACTACCCTGCTGCAAAATTTCCAGGGCTGTAGGAAGTGCCAGGTCCTGCGCCACAGTATCAGGCACACAGGGCAACACAGGGCCCAATCCTGGCACATGGAACTCAATCCAGCCCAGGGATCTGCCCCACACCAAGGGGCCAAAAGCTTGAGCAGCACTGGACTAGATAGTCTCCAGAGATGTCCTCTGGCCACACTTCCTTATCCTATGACTTTCTGCCACCACCACAGAATTCATACCTCCACCCCAAAAGAAACAAACAAAAACCTACCTATAGAATCAACCGATAGAAATTGCTGAGCCTACACAAAGATTTTGAACCCAGCACTTCTATATGCAACTTGCTTACAGAAAGGTTAAACAAGTTAACCTTGATATTGATCTTTGACAAAGGAAATGCAATAGATCTAATCTACATTTTGGTAAAACTTGTAGTATAGTACCACATAGAAAGCTACTAGTTTTACCAAGAGATTTACAGGAGAATTCTAAGGTAGTAAAGACTTGGCTAAAGGGGAAACAACAGATTTTACTTCCAGTAGAACTACTGTGGCAGAATGAGAATTGATAGCAGAATTCTACAAGAATTGGTCTCAAGACCAAATTTTATTTAATGCTTTCATTAAGGATCCTAGTACCAAAAAAAAAAAAATATGGAACAAGATGATGAAATGGAGCATGCTGTATACCACACTTGTTCTAGCATAAGAGGGGCTTTTTGTGGTTTAATTTATTTCACCTGGGAAGAAGAATAAGAGCATATGCAACTGGGCTTGTACCAGTATAATTATATTGGAATAACTGGTAATACCTTCCCAGGTAGACAAGCCTTAAAAAAAATCATTTGGTAAATTTACACTGAATCCGAGCATAGCATTATTTTATGGGATAATCAAACATGGATAGGCCGTATAAATGCAACCCATTAAATATGGTCAAATTTTCTGTCCATGGGCCAGCCACCAGAGAAGATCCAAAAAAATAGAAGGATTTGCTGCTTTTCAGGAGCCAAGATAGAAGATGTGGACATAAGACTGAAAAGTGCTGTGATGCGTTTGAGGAAGTATCCACCATAGTATTTCACATCAGTACAAATGCCTATTTGCAGCTTCCCCTGAAATGGATCAAGAATTAAATATACCAAGCAAGGATAATCCTCAAAGTGGGGTCTCAAGTCCTTGTCATGGAAAAAGGACTTCTCAGTGGATGGATGAACTGACCGTTGTAACAGTATTACTGATTTTCTGAGAAGAGCACGGCACAAGTAAAGAGAGTGTTAAGACTAAATTTTAAAAAAAGACTGGAAAGGTTGAGAGAGACTCTGGTAATCTTCGTGCCTTTCAATTTTCAGGAACAGGAAAAAAACAGATAAAGGAGGACAAAGCAACAAATATGATATTGTGTGCAGGAGAACAGATAACAAGGAGAAACAAAATAGTAATGTTGAGGAGAATGATAGTCTGGTAGATTACACAATGAGTGTACAGACTGTGCCCAGTTCAGGTAGGAAACATGGTATGGTCCAGGAAAAACAACTAAAATGTTTTATACTAATACCAGGAGCCTGAGCAACAAAATGGAGGAACCTAATTACCAGTATAACATAATAGGGTCAAACATGGCAGAGTACCAGTGACAGCTACAAACACATTTATTGAAAGGTATGGGCTGATCAAAAGAACACATTAATAAAATTATAAGTGGCAGAAAAGCATTGTATTGAGTCAAAATCCTTTTGGGAAAGGATATGGAATGTTCTTCAGGGAGAATACTGGGAGTCTGCTGTAGACTCCTATGTTCCTATTTGGGCATGGGTACTGATTTTTGTAATGCTACTAGAGATGTACACTACCAGGAGCTGTGTCATTTTTAGGTGCCTTTAACCTCCCAGATTGAAGAACAAATGGCACTGATAATGGTAAAGCCCAGTTATTCCAAAATGTGATAGCAGATTGACTGTTTGGTGAAGAAATCTAACACAACAAAAGTTCTTGTTGGTTCATAGACTCTGTTTGAAGAATCAGCAAGGACATTATAGAAGATTTGGCCATTTAAAAAGCAACATTAAATCAGGTGTTAAGAAGCTGATTTAGTTTAAATTAAATAGGATAAACAAAAGGAGGTATTTAACTAAGGTTCTATTTCAAACAGGCAAACATTATTAAACTAATTTGTAAAGTTAACTGGACTAAGGAGTTTGCAGAACCTGAATGAAGGGGAGGCCTGAAATGTCTTTAAATCAAAGGTAGAGGGCTCCAACTGGATAAATAATCACATCCAAAAGGATAATAGGAACAAGTAGGAAACTATAAAGAATGAAAAACAGACTAATCAGCCAAAAAAAAAAAAAAGGTCTTGGAAGTTAGAAAATAGAAAGATAAAATAGAATAACCAGAAGCCAGGGTAAATTAGACCTGGAAAAGGCTATTAAAGCTACTATGAAAAGGTTTTTCAGCCATACATACCTAATCTGTGTTTATAGCTAGAGAGAGAGAGAAGGGGGGAAACAAGGAAAGAAAAAATGGGGACACTCTACAGTGCAGGTGAGGTAAAGATAAAGATAATCTAGACACAGCCTACAAGTTATTATGTGTAAAGGTTGCTTATTATGGAAATAACAGGCTAACTTAAAATGGCTATCTCCCTCTGTCTAGCACATGTGAATGCTACATCATACAACTTAACCCAGCAGTTCCACACACATCTGCTTCTTTTCAAAACTAACAAGCTTGGACTTCTTGAATTTAAAATCAAAGTTTTTCCTTCTCCTAGAAAATTGTTCGGTCACAACACCGTATTTTGCAATATGCAGTGCAAGCGTTCCAGATGTCCCTTAGATGGGCTAAACCCAGCCATTATCCAGGAAATTCACCTCTACAGCAAAGCTTTCCAGGACATGAAGTCATTGAGAAAACCTTATACAAAAAGGTCTAGTCGTATGGAAATTAGGACAATGCTGTAAACAGTAAAATGGTTCCCAGTGAAATGACAAGACATGGCAAAGAGGTGTTGGAAGTATGGAAATAGCATTTTAACAAAGGGCTTACTCTTGCAGATCACCAAGATAAAAGCATGTGACTCAGGATATCTTACAAGGCAATGTGGATATCACCACATATCCACTGTCAGAAGAAATAGAAAGTGAAATAGTAATAGAAATGAAGCAGTTAAAAATTGGGAAGCTGCAGGAAAAGACAATTTAACAGCGGAGTTGTTAAAAGCCAACAGGGACGTGCGCCATCCAAGCATTAGAAAAAAATTATACAAGAAGAAAAATACAAACAAGAGGAGGAACCAAATGACTGGCTGAAGGCAATAATTGTCCCAATCTTGAAGAAAGGAGATCCTGCCGGTACAAATAATTATAGCAGAATAAAATTATTATCAGTACTGAGAAAGTCATTCTGAAAGCAACTGCTAACAGATTAAAGCCAATTATAGAGCAGAA
>NW_005841847.1:5649176-5661338 GCF_000455745.1 Alligator sinensis | reverse complement strand
GAGTGTAGCTTCAGACAAGGCTGAAATTGCATTGATTTGGTATTCATACTCCAACAGGGAGGGGAAAAAGAGCAGGAACAAGAACTAAACATACTTTATGATGCTGTTTGATTTTGGCTAGACCCATGACATGGCAATCCAGATGGGATAACTGCACTTACAAAAAAAAGTAGTTGTGCATGAAAACTACTAGAGTGCCATACTTGTTGGAAAATTAAAAAAACATTTTCCAGTCAAAATTTGGTACAAGACCAAAGGGACATGAATTGTTGTCATTTTTCATCCTGTTAAACTAGACCTTAAGAATGTTGATGTGTTGGAGAGTGTAATATCAGATGATCAAAAGTTAACAATCTTACGCAGATGACCTTGCACAACAACTGAGAGATGCATTCAATTAATAATTATACTTTCAACTAGCTTGAAAGTTTGGTGTACTCAACATAGATTCAAAATGAGTGCCATGAAAATGAAGTGATGGTATCCTGAAAGAGACAATAGATAAAATTCTGCAGTACAGAAGTGGTGAAAATAGTGTACCTAAAAATCTTGATAAGGATGAGTTTAAAAGGAGATGCAACTTTGCCATGTGCTCCATAAAATCTGACAAAATTATGGGCTATTAAATGTTACATCTGGTATCAAAATACAAATGTAGCAAACATGTGCATTACCTGGCTGGTGGAAGTTACTGAATTAGATTAAACAGACATCAGAAAACTGGAGGAATTAGAAATAAAACTCTTCAAATATGACAAGTGGGATGACTTTAAGACAAATACAGAGGCAAGCAGGAGAGTAGTATAAGAATCAAGATACAGGACTAGCTGCAATGAAAATATTATAATGGGATACTGCAGAAGACAAAATAAATGTTAGAATTCCAGAAAAAAACCATGCAAATGTAACCAAGGTGAGTTCAACCTAAAGACTAATAATTGGTTAGATAACTGAATATCATACACACAGATATTACCGAAGGAGGAAAAATACTGGACAGAAATGCATGGCAATACCAGCCTTCTCCAAACATTTGCAAGGGTTCTCCATAATACAGAAAGAGAAACATTTTGCATCAGTTTTCAATAGAGACAGCATGGCAAAACAGCTAACTGGAATAAAGATAAGGACATTTTTATTAAAACAAGCAAAATGGAAACAAAACTCAAAAGAGTTTTATCTATACAAGTCAGTTAGACTAGACAATCTCTATCCCAGAATTCTGAATGAATACAAAAATACAAAATCACAAGCCCATTAGTAAATTTTTAGAAAAAAGGATATCAAGGACAAAAGAAGATGCAATTGCCAAGGGACATAGAAAGCAATAAAAAAGAATTCCATGAGTATATCAGAAGTAAGAAGAAGACCAAAGAAAGCAGGGTCCCTTAGTAGGCAACCTAGTTACAGATGATGCAGAAACAGTTGAAGTATTTAATGCCTTTTTTAACTTCAGTCTTCACAAACAGGGTCAACTACCAGATGACAAATGCAATGGCAGCAGAGATAAGGAAGGAGACAAACAGTCAAGAGCAATGGGAGAATATGCTAGGGATAATTTAGAGAAGCTAGATGCTTTTGAGTTGGTAGGGATGCATGGAATACAGGACCCTAAAAACTAAATGAAATGAAGAAATTGGCTAAGATAGACTCTGAACCATTAGCTATCCTCTTTAAGAACTTGTGGAACACATAAAGAGAACAAGGTAATCAGAAACAGCCATCACAAATTAATGAACAGCAAGTCATGCCTGATCTCCTTTCTATAGTAAGATGACAGGCATGGGTGACTGGTGCCTCCTGAGTCTGGGGGAGCACCCGCAGAAGCTGCTGGTGGCGGCGGCAACAGGGACGGAGATGGCGAGCACCTGCAGAAGCTACCTGCAGTAGCGACAGGGCTGGTGAGCACCCGCAGAAGCCACTGACGTTGGGGACAGCCTTGTCTGGGAGGGCATGTGCCCCCCTACCAGTTGCCTATGATGACAGGTGCTGTGGATGTGGGGAGAGCAATGGATGTGATGCACATTGCTTTTGATACTCTCTGTCTCAACACTCTGATGAGCAAACTAAGGAAGTACAGACTAAATGAAAGTACTGTAAGGTGACAGATACATAACTGGTCAAATCATGATGCTCAATGAGTGCTCTTCAATGGCTCAATGTCTAGTTGGGAAGATGCATCAAGTGGGGTCCCAGGGATCTGTTCTGGGTCTGTTGCCCTGTGGGGTCAGGCCAACTTTCAGGATCTCAATATTGTGCTGTTAGACAGGAGGGCATAACACAATTGCACATACACAAACACACAAATCAATTAGGTGCATACACACGCACACTACCAGCTCAGACACACACACATTCAAACCAGTCTAGGCACATGCATACCTATTACTAATTCAAGCACATACATTATACACCCCGAAAATTAGACACAGATTACTAATTCGTATATCATGCACACAATGCCATACACACCCCCCCCCCTCACACTAGCAACTCAGATACACACACGTTCCAAATAACTAGTTTAGGTTTATGCACACCTATCACCAGTTTAAGCCCATATACGCCACACACACTAAATTTAGACAGAATCAGTTACCAACACCTGCACATCCAATACACATACGTGGATTACTAATTCATATACCACACACACAATGATATCTATCTATATCTATATATCTATATGTGTGTGTGTGTGTGTGTATTCACTAATTCACACACATACCACCCACCTACACATACACACAGGTGAGTTCCTAAGTTGGGTGTTGTGATGTGTATGTATGCATGTGCTTGGTGTACTTGGGGAAAGGTTAAGGTAAGAAAGTAGAAGTGTAGGGAGTTAAAGTTACCAGGACCAGGATTAGAACTAGTAGACTACAGGGGCCTGGGCTGAAGAACTGAAGCTCGGGAGTAACTTTAGGTTAACTGATCTTAATTGATTAAAAGACAATACCCAAAGCCTGCAGAACAGGGAAGCATGCTGGCACAGAGGCTGGGTCTGGAGCCAGAGCTACCAGGGAGCTGAAAAGGTAGATGGGGAGAGGGAAAAATGGGACTAAGGGAAAGTGTGGGTGTTGAAGAGGGGCTCTGGGTGTGGAGAGCCAGAGGATGGATCCAGGGCAGCTAGAGAAGTTGCAGGGAGTGGCAGTAGGTGCTGGAAGCTGGAGAAAAGTGAAGGACAGCTAATAGGAGCTGGGAAGCTGCGGGGGTGGGGGGAGATTACAGAAGGTGCGGGGGAAGCCTGAAAACAGAGAGATGGACAGTAAAAAAATCACAGGAAAAGCAGCAGGCAGCAGGGACAGCAGGAAAGCAAGGAGAGGCTGAGAGTTGGCAGGAAAGGGGAGATGGAAGTGGGAGGAGATCAGGAAACTAGCACAGAGGGTGGGAACTGGAGCTGAGAGAGAGAATGAGGCTGGAATTTAAGATAGGGAAGGGACTGGGATTCAGTAAAACATGACCCAACTCGGGGTTGCAAATGACAGTCATTTTATTGAACAGGGGAGATGGTGACACAATGTCTTATTGGTTCCCTTGCACCCACACACACGCACACACACACACACACACACAATGGCAGCAGGGGTTAAAGAGGCCTGATGCAGGGACTGAAGTCCACTGAAGTCCAGGATGAGACAGACAGACAGACAGAGAGAGAGTCCAAATTGTAGGAGGAGGTGTGCAGGTAATATCTACCTATCCAGGCTGGAAGGGGTCCTTGTCCAGTAGGTGTTGTCCAGAGGGGGGTTGCCAGCAGGGCCTCTGGGTGGATTGGTGGTGTGGCATGGTGCTGGTCCAGATGGAAATGGCGTTCCCACTGGGTCTGTCTTCACTGCCCCTTTTTATAGGGGCAGACCTTGTGTGAATCTAGTGACAGGAGGCATGCCCAGGCAAGGGTCAGCCCCTGGCTTAGTGAGCATGTGTGCTCCATACAGAGATGTGCAGTTTCGGGTGTCTGTAATGGTGGGGTACAATGATAGAGTTGCTGGTTCTGCAGGGTCCTTTGTCTTTCAAATGCTGGTCTTGTCTCTGTTCCTGGGTGAGGTCTGTGGTTCCTGGGTAATTCAATGTGAGGTGATGGCCCAGTCATTACATGCCATTCAATAGAGGCCTGCTACCATTGTGTTTCAATCATTCCCAATCAGCCTCATTCACTGGGGAACCAATTTACATGGGAGGGGTACGTGACTCATACAGTTGCAATATGGGATGCCCAGGCAGAGGACAGAAGATGGAGACTTGACATAAAATGGAAACTTGACATGACTTTGGTTCACTTACAAACACAGGCCTAAACCATACAAAATATCCATATGAAACAATAACAATCAATACAAAAATGATAGTAATACAATGTACAACAGTAAAAATCAATACAAATCTAATAATAATACAATATAAAACAGTGGATATCCAAAACCAAAAACTTGCTACCAAAATAAAAATATTTAAAGCTTATCCTAAGTCTGAGCTCACTTATACTTATCTGTAGGGAATAGAGAGGGAGAGAAAAGGTCAGAAATGTTTGGGGACGGGGACGGAATACATTTTAAAATAAATACAAAAAAAAAAAAAGAAAAAACGGGGGGTTTTGCTACAGGTCTGGTATTGTTTAACATTGTTAGGGTGACAATAATTTGGATTATTAGGGAGCACTGGATTTGCAGCTGAATACAAGGGCGTTAACCTGTGGCCTAGCAGAGCTGCTAACCACAAGGCAGAATCATATCTAAGCCAGCCATTTGCTTATGCTAAGTAACCATCTTAACTGTGTCAACCATTTTCTGAGAAAAAAGCAACAAGTGAATCTGTGTGTCTGTGTGCTGTGAACCAGCTACAGCGTGGAATGAGATAAAATATAGGGGCCCAAAAAGGTGGAAGATGGTACAACCTGAGACAAAAAAACAGACTGGAATGTGAAAAATAACATGTAATTGGTAACAGAATCTCAGATGAACATATGCAAAAAGGTGAATGGTAATTGGTGAAGAAGCCTCCAGAAGCTTCCAGGTTTTGGTCAAAGTCCGCCCATTGACTGAAGAGCAGGAGTCAAGGTCTTAAGACATGCGCTCATAGCAAAAAGACATGTAAATTAATTAAATGCATAGGCATTTCCATGCTAATGAAGTAAACAGTAAACAGAGGTGGAGCTTGAGATGGGAGGAGAAATGGGTGGAACAGAAGGCAGGACAGATGTAGGATGAATGTTAATGACTATAAACCAAAGTGTATAAATATGGGAAAAAACTATTGTTCGTTGCTGCTCCCTGTATTCTGTCGTTGTGGGAGCTCGCCCAAAGCTCTCTCCATTCTAATAAAAAGCTGTTGCAAGCAATTTGTGCTGGTGTTTGCTACCTGCTCTGCTCTGGCTAATGATTAACAGGATCCACAGGTAATTAGACCATCATCTCCCTAGTCATGGGGCACCACATGGAGTTGGGGTCTAACAAACATGTTCATTAATGATTTGGATGATGGGACCGAGTGCATGCCTAGCAAATTTTCAGATTACACCATGCTGGGTGAAGTGGTGGACACTGGAGGGTAGGCTCTGATCCAGAACTACCTGGACAGACTGGAGAAATGGTCAATCCGGGGAAATTCAACAAGGACAAGTCCAAAGTTCTATACTTGGGACAGACTAATAGCATGCACAAATACAGACTGGGGAATGATTGGCTAGGCTGCAGTATCACAGAGAAGGACCTGGGGTTTAAAATGGACCATAAACTGAATATGAGTCGGTGTGCTCTTGTTGCAAAAAGCAAACAATATACTGGGTTATTAAGAGGAGGGACTCTTTCAAATCAAAGGAACAGATTTTTTTCACTCTATTCAGCATTGGTAAGACCTCACATGGAACATTCTGTTCAGTTTGGGGCTCCACAGTTCAAAAAGGATGTAGACAGTTTGAAAGAGTCCAGTACAGAGCAATGGAAATGATCAGGAGTCCAGGAGGCAAAACAAGAGATAAGGCTGAAAGAACTAGGGTTATTTAAATCTGGAGAAGAGCAATCTTCAAGTACCTGAAGGGTGATTATAGAGAGGATGGAGAAGGGCATTTCTCTGTAGCTGTAGTGGCTAGGAGCAATGGCTTCAAACAGCAGAAGTGGAAATTTAGGTTGGAGGTTAGGAAGGCCTTTCTAATTATGAAAGTGTTCAAGCAATGAAACAGGCTACTTAGAGAAATTTTAGGATCTCCATCTCTGGGAATTTTCAAAAGCAGGTTAGAAAGACAGGCTGGGATGGCTTAGTCAGGGACAATCTTGCCTTGGGCAAGAGGCTGGACTAGATGATCCCATAAAGTCTCTTCCAGCCCTATTTTCCTGTAATCCTATGATCAAGCTGAGTGTGTTATCTGATGGTAAAATACAAAATTTCCTATTTAAGAAAGGAAAAAAATGTGATTTGAGCAACTGTAGACCCATTAGTCTGACCTCAATAGTCAGGAAAGAAAACAAAACTGAATTGCTTTTAACAGTTTGTAAAGAATAATAAATGGAAGTAAACTGAAAATGAGATAAAAGGCAACATAGATTTGCCAAAAGGATTTGCCATATCAGACTAATCTGATAACTTCTTTGATAAAATAATTAATTTTTTAAGCCAATAAAATGTAATAGATTTCACCTATCTGGATTGCAGCAAGGTATTTGTTATGCTGTTACATAGGAATTTAGTTAGGCAGGAAAAGATAAACCCTAGTTGAAAATTAGAAAAATTGTATGGTGTGTAAGAAACTGGTAACAGGGGAGATGGCAGTGGGTAAAGCTGAAAGCAAAGAGCATTGGACTAGATGGAAGTTAGGAGTGGAGTTCCTCAAGGATCATTTTCATGACTGATCTTGTTTAATATTTCAATTAATTGGCACAAGAAGTAGGAGTGCAATAATACACACTTGCTGATAAGCAACTTGGAAAGTATTGTCAACACAGAAGAGGATTGGGATATCTCACTCAGAAAATAATTGGTTTACCTGCAGAACTAATATTGTATCAGCCCACTTGTATGATACAAAGTGCAAGGTCATGTACATAAGGACTAACCACAAGAATTTCCACTATAAGCTGGGAGCTCATCAAATGGAAAACAGAGAAGGCAGACATTGATGTACTAAGTGGTCACAGAATGACTATGAGCTCCTGACATGGCATGTGTGAAAAAAGTGAGACTGCTGCTTGGTGTCTGAGCTACTTCTTACCTAAGCTATCTGTTGGTATCTGTCCATTCCTTTCCAATGCAGTCACATTGATAAAAAGGCTTTATTTCTTATATAAAAATCTTTGGTCTAAGGAATCATTTTTAGTGATTGAAATGTAGAACTTGCCTGGTTCACCTAGCAAAACAAGACTGGGAGGGGATATGATTGCCCTGTAATAATACACTGAGAAGAGTAAACACCAACGGGGAAAGAGCTAAGGGCAATGTTAGCACAAGAAATGGATATAAATTGTCCATGAACAAATGACTGGAAATTAGGAGTCATAATGAGGTTTTGGAAACCTTCCAATAGGGCACAAAAAAATCTAACAATTTTTAAGATAGAACTAGATTCATGGCCAGCATTATAGAATATTAGTTGCCTGCAATATTATGGGCCTGGAGACTCAATGATCCAGGACGTATCTTCCAGTTGTCTGCTCCTGTAAGTTAAAGAGTTTAGGCTGTCTAGGCTGCATTACTAACGAGCTGTTACTCCACTTGAGTATAAAAGTGATAATCTAACCCTGTATCATTGCCAAAATGTAATTTAAAGGTAACATTTAAAGATAGCTTCCTTGCAGATCTCAAATTGCTTTACCATGGAATGTTAACCTATTGAATATATATTAGATGCGAGTTTCATTTTCTCATTAATTGTTTGAGAGCCACACATTGCAAATGATTATGGGCCAATTATGGGCCTTATTTCATTCAAAACTCATAAATTCAAAGACATGAAACACACGTCCTTTATGAGAAGCTAACGCTAGCTGTTTCCATTTTTTTCTAATCTGTACGTACATATTTCATTTCTATAAAAAAAAAAGAGAGAGAGAGAAAGAGAGAGAAAATGGAACAAATCTCACTGGGATTTATCATTTACTATAATTTTTTTAATCTCATTATAGTGCCAGATAGGCATCTACTGAGCTACTAGTGTGACCTCATTCCAACAGATGTAGCATTGATCAGGAAGGAGAAACAGGTTTGTAAAAGAGAGCTTCCAACCGAGATGAATATTGTGGGTTTTTTCCATTCTTTTAGCAAAACATTGTTGTGAAGAACCCATATCACTAATTTTAAAAGTTACCTTGGAGGAAGTGCCAAGAAATACTACCTTCAGATAGAATTTCCCCTGAAGTTCATAAAAATTAAAGTCTGCAGCAGGTTTCACTAATAGAGAAAAGAGTACAAAAGAAACAAGAAAACAGCATGTCCATCTAAAGGAGAGAGATGCATTCATTAATACACATTGTAAAACAGAAAAAGAGGAAATAATGGTCTCACTGCCAGAGAATAAATTTGTTTCCTGGTGCCATTTAACTGAATGAAAGATACAAACTTCATAGAAGAAGTCTAGAATGTAAAGGACCCCCCTCCAACCCCCCTGCAAACATCTGCCATCTGTTTTTTAAAAATACTTTAAGTCCTTTCAAATCAGCAAGTGACTGCTCACCTAAACAGTGAAATGACTGATGGTCCAGATCTATATTTGGAGAACATCATGTGCAGAAGACCTGAAGCTGGCAGCCATCCAAAACAGCTTTCTTGAAATTGAAATAAATGGCAGAAAGCCAAAAGCCCCAAAAGGTAGGACACAGGGGTAAAGAAAATATATTTCTCTTTCAAGTCATGCTCGTACATACATATTACATCAGTCACCTCCTACCAGGATGTCTTCCTGCTCACAAACAGCCAGAACTAAATGAGACAGTAAATTAAAATGTTATGTCCAAAGGGACTAGTATTATTTTTAGAACCACAAATGCTGCTATACTATAGGATAGTTCTGACACAGGAACTGGGGTTTAAACTAAGAATCCATGTTTGTGTTATTGCTTTATTTAGCAGGGTTTTGTATAATAAAATTCTCAGTGGCAAAAGCAGAAGGTGTGTTTATCATTTACATAAAAGCTCCATTCCATCAGAGCAGTGTAAAGGAATAAGTGTCAGTAAAAACTGGGCCCAGTAAATGGATAGGGAGCAGAAGAGGTTAACCCCATTAAGACAGCCCAAATATACAGTTAACGGAGAAGAATGATTAGATTCTAGATCCAAGGATAAGGAAGCTAACACCATGCCACTGTAAGCTGCATGAGGAACTTCCAAATCCTTGGGACAACCACTATTTTTTCATATATACTTACGTGTTCATAAAAATAAACACACACAAGTCAGATACTTGCTTATAGTCTTACCTTAAGAAATGAAGAAAATGTTGCTTGAGTACACTTGTTGAAAACAACAAGGAAAACAAAGTATGAATAGACAGTTGAGATAAATAACAGATTTGTTGCTACTTGCGTAACTAAACATCTAGTGAAAAGTCAGACTCAGACTGCTGATTTTGAACACTTAAACCAGAGTAGGTCAATAGCAGCAGTAGGAATTAATAGACCCTGTGTTACAATAAAGTTCCATCAAGTGTAGCCTCAATTTTTTGTACCTCATTTTAAAATAATGTTAGGCCTGATGAACTAGGAATTTACAAAAACAAGGAAATCCCTGATAAAGGTTGCTGTGGTAAGCTTAACACAACTCTACTGAAATAATTCAAAATAATTTCAAGGAGTGTTGTCCTGTGGGGCCAGGCCAACGCTCAGGATCTCAAAATTGCGCTTAGATGGGAGGGTGTGACACAAGTGCACATACACATACAAAAAAATCAATTAGGTGCATACACCCCCCACCAGGCCCATACACACACACTACCAACTCGGGCACACACACCACCAAAATTACCAGCCTAGGCACATGCACACCTATCACCCATTCAAGCACATACACACTACACACACCAAAAATTAGACAAAATCACTTACCAACACCTGCACATGCAATACATATAAGAAAAGGGCCAATGTGGTCCCCATTTTCAAGAAGGGGAGGAAGGAGGACCCAGGCAACTATAGGCCAGTTAGTCTCACCTCCATCCTTGGCAAAGTCTTTGAAACAATGATCAAGGCCCACATTTGCGAGAGCCCAGCAGGAAAAATTATGTTGAGGGGAAACCAGCACGGGTTCGTAGCAAGTAGATCATGCCTCACCAATCTAGTCTCTTTTTATGACCAGGTTACAAAACGCCTGGACGCAGGAGTAGGGGTTGACATCATATACTTAGACTTCAGGAAGGCCTTCGATACAGTATCTCACACCATACAGGTGAACAAGTTAAGAAGCTGTGACTTGGACACAACGAGCCCCAGGAAGGGGCAGCCTTTTTTAAGAAGCCCCAGTGCGGGCGTAGCGAGCCCTAGAGAGGGGCACTTTGGAGAAGCCGCAGTGCGGGTGTAGCATGCCCTAGAGAGGGGCAACTTTGAGAAGCCCAAGTTGGGCACAACGAGCCCCAGGAAGGGGCAGCCTTTTTTAAGAAGCCCCAGTGCGGGCGTAGCGAGCCCTAGAGAGGGGCACTTTGGAGAAGCCGCAGTGCGGGTGTAGCATGCCCTAGAGAGGGGCAACTTTGAGAAGCCCAAGTTGGGCACAACGAGCCCCAGGAAGGGGCAGCCTTTTTTAAGAAGCCCCAGTGCGGGCGTAGCGAGCCCTAGAGAGGGGCACTTTGGAGAAGCCGCAGTGCGGGTGTAGCATGCCCTAGAGAGGGGCAACTTTGAGAAGCCCAAGTTGGGCACAACGAGCCCCAGGAAGGGGCAGCCTTTTTTAAGAAGCCCCAGTGCGGGCGTAGCGAGCCCTAGAGAGGGGCACTTTGGAGAAGCCGCAGTGCGGGTGTAGCATGCCCTAGAGAGGGGCAACTTTGAGAAGCCCAAGTTGGGCACAACGAGCCCCAGGAAGGGGCAGCCTTTTTTAAGAAGCCCCAGTGCGGGCGTAGCGAGCCCTAGAGAGGGGCACTTTGGAGAAGCCGCAGTGCGGGTGTAGCATGCCCTAGAGAGGGGCAACTTTGAGAAGCCCAAGTTGGGCACAACGAGCCCCAGGAAGGGGCAGCCTTTTTTAAGAAGCCCCAGTGCGGGCGTAGCGAGCCCTAGAGAGGGGCACTTTGGAGAAGCCGCAGTGCGGGTGTAGCATGCCCTAGAGAGGGGCAACTTTGAGAAGCCCAAGTTGGGCACAACGAGCCCCAGGAAGGGGCAGCCTTTTTTAAGAAGCCCCAGTGCGGGCGTAGCGAGCCCTAGAGAGGGGCACTTTGGAGAAGCCGCAGTGCGGGTGTAGCATGCCCTAGAGAGGGGCAACTTTGAGAAGCCCAAGTTGGGCACAACGAGCCCCAGGAAGGGGCAGCCTTTTTTAAGAAGCCCCAGTGCGGGCGTAGCGAGCCCTAGAGAGGGGCACTTTGGAGAAGCCGCAGTGCGGGTGTAGCATGCCCTAGAGAGGGGCAACTTTGAGAAGCCCAAGTTGGGCACAACGAGCCCCAGGAAGGGGCAGCCTTTTTTAAGAAGCCCCATGCAGGCGTAGCAAGCCCCAGAGTGGGGCAACAATTGAGAGGCCCCAGTGAGGGCGTGACGGCCCCAGGAAGGGGGCAATATTTTAGAAGCCCAAGTGTGGGTACGACAAGCCCCAGAGAGGGGGCACTATTGAGAAGACCCCGAGAGGGGGCGACAGCATGGAGAAGCCCAGTGCGGGCGTGACGAGCCCCAGGAAGGGGGCAATACTTTAGAAGCCCAGGTGTGGGCATGGAAAGCCCCAAGGAAGGGGGCGGCATTTTAGAAGCCCGAATGGGGGCACAGAGAGAGCCCCAGAAAGGGGGGCATTATTGAGAAGCCCCAGTAAGGGCATAGCAGGCCCAGAAGGGGGCACTATTGAAAAGGCCCAGACAGGGGGCAACAGCACAGAGAAGGCCCCGAGAGAGGGCGACGGCGCAGCGAAAGCCCGGAGTGGGGAAGGAGAGCCCCAGGAGGGGGCATCAGTGTACAGAGAAAGACAAACCAATGTCTATCCCATCTGCGAGGCTTGGGGCGTGGTATCAGGGGAGGTTGGAGCCACGCGTAGCCCATAAGGCTAGGGTGCCCCGAA
>NW_005841847.1:5621164-5648224 GCF_000455745.1 Alligator sinensis | reverse complement strand
TATATATATATGTATATTTGTATGTATGTATGTATGTATATTCACCAGTTCACACACATACCACCTACCTACATATACACACAGGTGAGTTCCTAACTTGGATGGTCCCATCTGTATGTGTGCATTTGGAGTCCTTGGGATACCTGGGGGAAGGTTAAGGTGAGAGTGAAAGTGTAAGGACTGAAAGTTGCTGGGAGTGAAAGTGCTGGGACCAGGATTAGAACCGGTAGACTAGGGAGAAGCTGGGCTGAGGAACTGAGGCTTGGGGTTACTTTAGGTTAATTGATGTTAATTGATTAAAGGAAAATGCCCAAAGCCCGCAAAACAGAAGAGTTATGCTGGGGAGAAGCCAGCAGAGAGGCTGGGGCTGGAGCCAAAGCTGTGGGGGAACCAAAAGGTAGGTGGGGAGAGGGAAACTGGGAGCCAGAGGGGTTAAGGGGGAACTGGGAGCTGCGTCAGGGAGCTGTGGGTGTTGGAGAGGGGCTGAGGGGGAGCAGGGAAACTGCAAGGGCTGCCAGGGAGATCAGTAAACTGGTGGGGAGGGGCTCCAGGTGACAGAGAAGGGCTTCAGGGCACCTGGAGAAGCTGCAGGGAGCAGCGATAGGTGCTAGGAGCTGGAGTAAGGCTCTGGCTGCTGGGGAAAACTGTGGGGCAGCCGGCAGGAGCTGGGAAGCTGCCAGGGAGACTAAGAAGCTCAGGGAGGGGCTCTGGGTGCTGAAGCCGACTTGGGGCCTTGGGCACTGGGGAAAAACTGCAGGCAGGGGCTGCCAGGGAGACTGCAGGGGCTCCAGGCAGATCAGAAAGCTGGGGGGGAGGGGCTCCGGATGCTAGGAGCAGGAAAAGGCGGCAGGAGGGGAACAGAAAATAATGGGAGTAGTGCAGAGTGAGAGAGAGAGAGAGAGAGGCAGTGAGCGGAATTAAGAGGAGATTGAGATAATGGCGGGGGGGTGGGGTTAGAGCCAAGAGGGACTGGAATTAAGATAGGAATGGGGCCAGGATGCAGTAATACACATCCCAACTTGGGGCAACTTGGGGTTCCAAATAACAGTGGGTTTATTGGGCTGGAACAGATGGGGACACAATACATGAGCTCTAGAGCTTATTGGTTCCTTTACACCCACTCACACATACAATGGCAGCAGAGGTCAAAGGCGCTTGGTAGAGGGGCTGAAGTCCAGGAGGAGAGAGAGACGGGGTCCAAGTTGGAGGAGGAAAGGTATGGGTAATATCTACCTATCCCAGGCTGAAAGCTGGTGCTTGATGGCCAGCCAGGGTCTCCTTCAGCAAGGTGTTGTCCAGAGCAGGTCGCCAGCAGGGCCTCTGTGGTTGATAGGTGTGTGATGTGGAGCTGGTCTGATCCAGATGGAAATGGCCTTCTCACTGGGTCTGTCCTCACTGCCCCCTTTTATAGGGGCAGACGTTCTATGACCCTAGTGGCAGGGGCATGCCCAGGCAAGGGTCAGCCCCTGGTATACTGAGCATGTGCACTCCAGGCTATGACATGCAGTTTCAGGTGTCTGTAATGGTGGGTTGGCTGGTTTCTGAAGCAGTCTTGGTCTTCCAAATCTTGAGCCAGGGAGGCTCAATGCAGGGTGATGGTTGGGTCATCGAGTTGATGGCTCGGTCATTCAGAGGGAGCTATTTTTAGACCTCCTGCCCTTGGCTGTCAATCACCCACTCACACATGGAACCAGTTTACCTGGGAGGAGGGTAATGAGTCACACAGTTACAACAGGGTATGCCTGGGCAGGGGACACAAGATGGAGACTTGACAAACAAAATGGAAACTTGACATGACTTATGCTAACTTACTATATGATTTAAGCCTACATATGTATCTGTAAAACAGTAATATAAAACAATAAAAATCAATATAAACATAATAATTATAAAATAATAAACAGTGGATATCCATAACAGGGCACTTATTTGCAAAGAAGCAGAGAAAAAAAACCCAACTTGCTACCAAAATAAAATGCTAAAACTTATCCTATGTCTTAGCTCACTTATACTTATCTATAGGGAATAGAGGGAGAGAAAAAATCAGAAATAGTTGGGGAAGGGAAGGGAATGCATATCTGTATCTACTGAGATAGAAAGAAAGAAAAACTGGGGGTTATTTTACAGGAGTACAATACAATAGCAATTCCTGACTACAACAGGGTACATTGAAGGTAACTTCCAAAAGTAGAAGGGCCGAAAAAAATAACATGTCCTTTGGTGAATCTATATAAAGTATGAAGAAAGGAAAATGGAAAGGTTTGTCAACAACAAGGAATATTTGTATTCATTATGTTATAACAATCAACTTTTATCTACCCTGGAGAACTGTGTTGCCTTGAGAATTTGTAAAATAATGAGATCAAAAAGAACTAAAAATGACTTCCTCTCCAACTGTTCAGTTTCTAGCTCAACTTCTAAGAACTCTGGATTTGTTTATGCTATCAGTAAAATTCAAATGCCTAACAAATAGCGGGGAGGGAAGGACACATTTAACAAAGCCTCCATTCTTCTGTCTCTTTAGCTAAAGAATAACAAAACTCCCACAGCCAAAATCTACAAAAAGCATTCCAGCATATCAGAAAAGACCAGAATGTATAATGCTAACATTTCTAATATTTAAAATAAAAATAATCAAAGAGAAACAGAAATGTACTTATCTCTTATTTTGTGCGAGATAAGCAAATAAGGGCACAGACTCCTTTTGTGAGTACTAGAGTAACTACAGAGCCAAATTTTCAAAGAACCTATTAAATCAAAGAATAGTGCATGTATGGGAGCTACAAAAATTCAGTACCATGAAAAAATTCACTAACCATTTCATTTTCACATTTACATTGCTATGCCAGTTTACTTTTAAGGCTGAGTCAAAAGTTAAAAAACGGAAATTTTACAAGCATCCACCTGTATATTTTAACCAAAAACATGCTGTGTTTACAGCATCCCCTGAGCCCAAAACACACATGCACATACCACCATCTCTGTATTTCTGTGAAAAAATTAGCCAACAGAAATAAGGAAAAGAAATATTATTAATAGAGAGAGCTAAGATAAATACACAAGTAATGACAAGTCTGCTATTTAAACATCTAGGTTAGGGATAAAAATTACACATAAACTAGAATAAGTGATCAGAAACCAGTTCAACTCTGTAACAGACCAGGGCTAGGGACAGACATTCAAAATGTCTGAGCCTGAATTGATTCAATCTTTGCATGTTAGTCTAACCTGCCTAGGTTGAACTGGTTTGCAACTACACAAACATTCCCTCTGGACTGAAGAAATACCGTCATATGCCTTGGGGGCGCTAAAGCAGCCTCCCATCTTTTCCATAGTGCTGAGCTGAAGGGCGGGGCATGGCCAGGCCCCCGCAGGATGCTCTGATTAGAGAAGGTGTCTGTTCCTAGAAAGTTAGCACACACAACCCACTTTCAAAATGGCCCAAAACCAGTTTCAGATAAATCTGGATGGCTGTAGTATCAGACTTAACTGGTTTAGGTTAAATCAGTTTATTGAACTTCTGACCCAGATCCCCTCCAGATTCAAGTTAACTCACAGCCCTCCAGCATCCCATCTACAGGGTGGGCAGGCTAGTCTTGGCCTAAGCGGTCTGTTCCATGTTGAAATGCTGTTGTCTTTAAAAAAAGAGTTTAATTAAAATAGAACTAAAGAATAAACACTTTAAACAAATGTAATTATGATTTTTTACCCCAGAAACCTTTTTTAAGATCCCAGTCTTTTAAATCAGGGAAGAAATTAAAAAAAAATTACCTTTATCCAATAAAAGCCAGCTAATACAAGGTCAGTTTCTGCCACACATACTCATACTGAGTAGAACCTTATTATACCACAGTCAGTATTCAACATATATATAACAGCAACAAAATCTGTACCTTAATAGCAATACACAGGAAGATATATATTGCAGCTACAAAACAACTATGGGAATTATGATTTACTTAGAAAAAAATCCTGAATATAAGGAGTTAAATGGAGGAATTAGATATATGGATTGTTCATGAAGCACAGTTTGGCTTCACAGTAATAGGCATATTATATTCATTTGGTGATCCTGTAATCTCCAGAAATTTGTGCTGAATCCTCCCTCTCCGCAATTGTAATTTCCTGTAATAATAGGGACTATACAGAGTTGCAGTAGCATTGTCAGGATACATACTATTCTAGTGAACAGTATATTTGTTCTAGTAAAAAAAGTATGGTAAAATAACTGCTATATATGCTTGCTGCCTTTGTCCAAACTTAATCAAGGGCATTTTTAGTAAAATACTTCAAATTTGAATTGGTCACACACAAATAAAAAAAAACAAGGGTGAGGGGCAATAAAACTTATTTGTTTTTATATGGTTCTGGAAAATGCTGTTCAGTCAGATGGTGGTTGATGGTCTAGTAAGACAAAATGTGTAATTCTCCTGTGCCTGCACATCAATACAACAGCCATTAAAACCCCTTTTTAAAATCTTCTCTCACAGAATCCTGCCATGTACAGCTGAAGAAATTGAAGTTGAACCTTCTCCCTATTTCTAACCAACTGTGATATAAATATTTTTGATATCTTATTTAGTGATTATGTTGGAAGCAAAGAAAATTTGCTCTATGTATGTTGTCTCCATCTCTACTGCTCTGGTAGCCACACCTGCAAAATCCAGAGTTAAATGCAGACATTTGGGGGTTTAAGGGAGGTTAGATCAGGTTAAAAATGGTCACCCAATCTAACTTAATTTGCCCAGGTGTGGACCTTACTCTTAGACCCTGTCTCAGTGATTGGAAATCAATCTAAACCCTGTAACAGTACAGAAGTTTCACATGTACAGACCATTTAAAATGGAAGAACCTGGTCTAAGATGGACCTGGATCAATGTACACTCTTTACATCAATGTACATCAATGTGCATGGAACTTCTGTACGGTTACCTTCACAACTCCAGAGCTGGGAAAGCCCATCTGCCTGCCCCAGCCCCAGCCCCAGCCCCAGGGCTGTGTTTTTTTGTATGCACCCTCTGGCACTGAGATATTTTTAGCCCCCTGGCTCCTCATTGCCTACCCCACCCTCAGATCAGCCATCCTTACTGCCAACCTCCTATCCCACAAACCACTCTGGGTGCCGGATTTATCAGCATTCACCACTGCTAGAAGCCAAGCAAGTAAGTAACGGTGGAGGAATAAGGGTTTATGTTTTCTAGGGGAGATCAGGGGGGGCTAAAAATAGCCCCTTGTCCCCCCCAAGATCCCCCTGATCCCACCAAACCCTCCTGGACCCCTGCAACCTCCCACAGCCTCCACCTGCCCCCCAAAATGCTCTCATGGATCTCGCCTGCCCCCATCTCTCCTGAAGATCCACAGATACCATCTGCCCCCCTGCCTCCCCTGATCCCTCCTGTAGATCCCACCTGCCCCCTTCACCCCCTGAATTGCTCCCACAGACACCGCCTATTCCCCATCCCTTCTGTAAACCCCCAATCCCTCCCAAGCCTGCTTGCCTCCTTGTCCCCCAACCTGCCTCTGCTAGCCTGCCCCATCCCAACTTAGATTAGGTGGCCATTTTTAATATGATATAACCTCCTCAAGCATTTGCACTTAGCCCAAGTCCCCAGAACTAATCCTGTTGTCTCCCATCATTTGCTGAGTCAGACAGTTGACATTGTGAAGAATTTTTAGTCTCATTTGAGTCTGCCACTGTCATAGCAGAACCATGTCTCAAGATGACAAATGATCAGTTTTTACACAGACCTCAATTCAGCAAATACAATCACATGCCTTAACTAAACACAGGCATTATAGCCCTATTAGACAATAATATTAGTCAACAGGGCTAATTGTGTGCTTGAAGTTATGCACTTGTCTCAGCACCTTCCTGGAATTCTGGCCACAATGGAGTTCTGAAAGCATTAGTGGAATTCCAAGTTATAAACCACAAACTTATTTCTTCATTGCTGAAGAACAGGATGAAAGCATTAGCTCTATTTAGATGGGCTGGGTCTACTTGCCAGTTTCAGTTTTGGACTTGAGCCTGGATCCATTGATTTGCAGAGTTGACTGGCAAACCCGTATATTTTCCAGGGTTTCCTCTGGAAGAGGAAAGCTTGTTACTTTGAGCTGAAAAAAGTTTAATAGTATCATTTGATTTGCATACATGTTGTTCAATTCTTTGTTATAGGCTTTGGGACACATATATTAGACACAAATGCATAGAAAATCATTCATTTGAATTGACAGTTTGCAATAGTTACTAATGTAATTAAAAAGGAAAATGTACAATGGTTCTCCAATATTTTTAAGAATGAAATCCTAGCAACCTTAATGTTTATTCGGTATAAAGCTACTATTGTCTCACTTTAAATGACATTGTTTGCTTCTTTTATTAATTGGTCACCATAATTTCTAACTGTATTTCCAACTTGATTGTAATGGAGCATGTTGCCTGAATGAAGAGCAAAGAAACACAAAAATAAATCCTGTTAAAAATAAAGGTTCAAATCTGTAATTTATATTTCAAATATGTTAAAAAGACTACAGATCATTTAATTGGGTTGAAAACAGACTTAGAATACCACAATATTATTTTTGCTCTTATCCTCCCCACACCTCACTCTTTCCTCTTTTTTTTACCCTCCAAAACACCCCTTCTTTAATTAGAAAGTAAATGTTTGGGAACAGGGATAGCTCTGAAAACAGTTATAACCTCACTTAACTTTAAGAATACATGTATTGCCATTGATTTCAATGAATCCACCCTTGTATGAAAATGACTCATTTTTAACATATTTCCAGGACTGGAACCTATTTCTGCAGATAATCTAGCAGAGTGGAATGCTGATTAGAGCTAGTTAAGAATTTTTCCACAAAACTTAGCTGGAAAGTACCAATGCATTAAAATTGCAAGGTTTTGCATAAATGAAAATGTTGATAACTATTGCTCATGCATCAGGAGACATTTCTTGGGTACAGAAGAGAATTTGTAGTTAAAAAAGGGGGGGGGGGGCAAGGGTCAGCCCAGAATCCCCAGGAATTCAAAAGGGCTATAGATGACACGGGTTCAAGTTTGTGTTCTGCATGACTCAAACAAAGTGCTAGAATTATACCAAGAATTTTTTGGCCAAGTGGAAGTCCCTCTCAAGCACTCCGCTTGGAAACATTAATTGTATCATTAAATATTTAATGTACTAGGAAGAAGACCAACTTGCAAACTGAGTGCTTAGAAGATTCAGCAGGCATTTGACAGAGTAATGCAATACATTTTTGCAAGAGACCCCTCACATTCCAGGTGAATGCCCTAATACTAAACTATTCAGGTCTTATGTTCTGAACAATATTAGAAGGTTTTGTTTTTATCCTGACTCCAACTGAATTTAATATTTTTGAAATCTCAAAGTTTCATGAATGGAAAGACAGTTTCCTACCCAGTACTAGTCCCAATTCACTTTGTCATTTCTAAATGTGTAATTAACAAAAGGCCAAGACTTAACTTTTGGCTTATACCGTTTCCATTTTTTGCAGACAAATAAAAAATTTCCAACAACAATCATGTGTTTATATAGCTGTTATAATTTATACCCCTTATCTCCCTTATGTCCAGATTAGGGGTTTCCAAACTTTTTTAACAAGTGTACCCCTTCTCTCTCAAAGTTTCAGCTCATGTATCCCTTTACATTTTTTTCTTGTTTTTAAGGGGCGGGGGGAGGGGGCAGATTGAGGTCCCCAGTGAGGGAGGAAGTGGGGTTGGGGCTTGGGCTACACAGCCAGGGCAGAGTGTGGGATGGATCCATGAGTGGCTCGTCCGGGGGGGGCGCAGGGAAGGTGGAGTGGCTCCCGCTGCTGCACGCAGCCCAGGAGGGCATGATGGGGTGTGTCCCCGAATCTGTGCGCAAAGTGGGGTGGGCTTGCCCAGTGGTGGGGGAGGGCGTAGGGCTGGGGCAGGTGCAGGAGCTGCCTAGGTGGGGTGGGGCATAGGACTGAGCTGCGCAGGGGGTGGGTGGTGGCTCCTGCCACTACACACCCCCCCAGGAGGGAATGAATGCCTAAAGATGAATGGCATAATACAGTCATAATTTAATATTTTTGTATGACTTACTCTTCAGATTTCTAAAAATGGACTCCATATCATCAGCTCTCTGTTACCCTGCTCCAAAATATAGTCTGCATTTACTTCCTCCCTATCCTGAGATTTTAATTTGTTTACAGAGAAAACAATATACCAGCTTTCTAGCTTAAGCATTCTCTGGGGTTAGCTGCTGCTTATATTCCTTCCTGAAGGTTGCTCAAAGTTCCTGTCTGCTCAGACTGGCTGCTGACAGACATTCAGTTAAAGAAGTGACAGGATCTGACCTGCAATTCAACCAATCATCCCTCCTGCCATGCCACATTTGGGATTAGACCCCAACGGCACCCTAATTAACAGTACAAGCTAGATTGGGACTGTACTAGGGCTTGATCAGCTGGCCAGTGAGCCCTGGTGCAGTCCATCCTGCCAAACATTCATTTTAAGGCATGATGGAAATCAGCCACAAAACTACTGCGCATTTTTGTGGCTGTTTATATTATTTGTGTCTGTAATAATTTTGTGACTGTTTTCATGCCTGAATGTGTGGCTGGGATACACTTTAAGACATAATTGAATGGTTAATTGCACCTTAAATCTAACATCTGCCAGGGGCAATTCACTTTACTATGTGAGTGTGTAACTACTAAACTTTATCTGCTTCATTGATTTTTCAGGATTCTATCAGGAGGTCCCTGCAAGCTTATATACTTAAGTCAGTGAGTCTCAATCTTTTCAGACTCACCACACCTCTCATTAGACTCAAGGTACCCCATTAAAAAATTATTTGTTGCAATGCTTAGCTCTTTGCTGAGTAGCCAGGCATTAGGGACTGGAGAGTGGGCAGGCAGGAACATGGCAGAGCCTGTGGTCATCTTCTCACACTTCACAGAACCCTTCAAAAGAATTTACAGCACCCTTGGATGCCCTGGCACCAAGGTTGAGAATCACAGACCTTAGTCAACACATATGGAAACCCGGCCATCCTCCAAAAGGTCCTATTCTAGTCTGAGTCAGACAACATGGAGAGACTCCGGGAACTGGGCCTATTCAGTCTGAGTAAGAGCGGAGACTTGATAGCTGCCTACAACTACATCGGGGTGGGCACCAAGATCTAGGGGAGCACCTCTTCAGGAAGGTACCTCAAGGGAGGATAAGGACCAATGGGCACAAGCTAATACAGGAAAAATGTAGGCTGGACATAAGAAAAAAATTCTTCTACATAAGGGTAACTAGAATCTGGAACACACTCCCAGCAAAAGGTGGTTCAGTCACCATCCTTGGGGGTGTTCAAGAGGAGGTGGGATAAGCACCTTGTGGAGCTTGATTGAGCCCAATAACCTCCTGCCCATGGTAGGGGACCAGACTTGATGATCTTACAGGTCCCTTCAGGTCCTTTGATTCTATGATTTTATAACACTACTACTGCTTTCAATGGGAGCACTGCCAAAAAACCTAATATATATGGAAGGTACCTAATCTTCAACAGATAGTTAAATGTATTTCTTTAAATAAAAAAAAACAAACAAATATTTCTATTTAACATAGATGCTAAGATGATTGTCAAAGGAACCTTTTTACGAGGCTTTAAACAACGCATACATATTGTTGTATTTAGTTTAGTTAATGCCATGCCCCATGACAGCTCTAACCTTGTTGACAGCCGTGTGCTAATATACAGTAAGCTTCTCACTGGGCACCACTTGACACTGTTTTTCTGCTCCTGTGGCTAGAACAGTAAGTTAAGAAACTACACGTATAGGTTTCTAAGTCATGATGCTTTGTATTAGAATTAATTTTTAATTTTCCCTTATACTATTTTGGTCCTGGGCTATTTGTTTTAAACTCAAATTCAACGGTACCTGAATCAACTGTCATGAAGATAAGTATTTCCTTGTCTTATTTTGTAATGTATTTTGTTCATGTTTCACATGAAAAGTAAATGGTATCAGTCTATTAGTGTACTTGAAAAAATAATAATTAAAATAAAGTTATGGTAAGTGAATTTTTATGGTTTGCTCCTGAGAAATAGGACAGTGAATTGAGTGTAAAGTTTTTAATTACAGCTTTTTTTTTAATGAAAGATTTCTCTTGCAGGACTTCTCTCACTTCAAAGTAGGCAAATGCACACTATGGTTGGAATCACTGTGTAATTCTCTCATTGTAATGGAGTCAACTGTTTAACTTTTGGGACATTAATAGTAACAATTACAATGTATTCTGAATCCTCACTAGCACATGCTGAGGGAGATAAATTATTTACAGCCATTTACAACACAATGCTTGTTAGTCTCTCAACTCATTTATGACAAAATAAGTAGCAAAATGTTGTAATTTTTTTACTGCAAATATCATACTTAACATACAAAAATTTCATTAGGTTTCCATTCTTCAGACATAGTAAATGTGAGATACTAAATTAAGTACATGAAAAATTCCTAAACATCCCCCTAGCTTTTATACACAATACGTGTTCAGTGCCTGATCTAAATGGAATGTTTCCCCTTGATTTCAATCATTTTTGATGATTTTCTGTATCTGAATGAGAAAAAAAGGCTAAATCCACTTTTGAAACACACAGAGGTGTTGAGGACTTTGCATATCACTTACTTTTCACAGACAGAACAGCTCAGAAAAACATAATTCCTAGGGAGTAGAAATATATAAAATGGAGTACCTTTCATTTTTCTCATGTAATATTTTCTTGTTTTAACACACTATGCAACAAAATTATGAATAGATTATGGCTAAAAGGCATTTAGCAATAGTTTAGGGGTTATGTCTTTGTATTAAAATGAAGCCATGTTTATGCAAATCACAAACCACAATCTAACTAGCACAAGTAACCTGAGCAGTGAGGACCCAACATGGCTTGTGTTTTAACAGATGCTAGTAAGCACAGAATATACTCAGGCTTCCTGAAAATTTTGTATTCGAGTTGTGTTGATTTGTGGGTCTGACCATTGACAGTAAAAGGCCTGCTTGTGCATCCTGATGTGGGGCTGCTAAAGACGCACCTGCAGGATACACTTGACTGTTTCCCTTAGGAAATGATAAGGCTCAGATTTCTTATAGCCGTGTTGCTAAATGATTCCGTGTCTCTGGGTAAGTCTTTCCCCATTTGGCCTACAATAAATCATGTGGCTACTGCTGCTTCTCTGAACTGAAACACAACAGGTTGCCAAGCATATACTGAAATGCACGTTGCTATGTCTCCATTACTGTTACCCATTTGTAACAAGACAGTCCATCCCTTTAAGAGTGAAGGGTCAGTCCTGTTGAGAGGGTCCAGTTGCAAGATATTTGCATAGGCAGGCTGAGAGCTTTCAACAGCTCAGAAGAGGAAGCAAGAGAGGAAGAAGCAAGCTGTCGGCTGAACTGCTTGCTGCAGAGGGGCCAGGGTGCTGTGCCTGTGCCGGAGCCAGAGGCAAAGGGATTCCCCTCCTAGTGTTCAGGACAGGACAGCAAGATCTTGTTTTGCTTGTTTAAAATACTGTACTTTATTTGAGCAGTTTCTCAGTCAGTCCTCCCAAGTAATAGTGCTGCAAGCTGTTATGTCTCAAGAGCTAGGCTATTTCCCAGTATTTCTTACAGCAGAACCACACTGCTACTAGGACTATCTTGAAATCGCTTCCCCTTCAAGTGTTAGGTTCAGCACCAGAAGTGATCTATTTGGTTATTTCATTTACACAGGCCTACACTGCATGCAATAATGTATGCATGTATAACTGCAATACAGTTATACATGCATACTGCAATGTATAATGTATGTATAACTGCAATAATGCATGCAGTGTAGGCCTGTGTAAATGAAATAACCAAATAGATCACTTCTGGTGCTGAACCTAACACTTGAAGGGGAAGCGATTTCAAGATAGTCCTAGTAGCAGTGTGGTTCTGCTGTAAGAAATACTGGGAAATAGCCTAGCTCTTGAGACATAACAGCTTGCAGCTCTGTTACTTCCTGGACCTCACCTAGAGCCCAATAAAATCAACAGGTGTCTTTCACATTTGAACACTTTTCTTTCCCCTATTTTTTTTATTTTTTTTCTTCTTAAAGGACATCTTCAAAGACATTCTTGCATGAGACTACTACTTTCAGAATCCATCAAAAGATTCACAAGGACCATTGGTCTTTTCTATGACAGGTTATTTTATACACCTTATGAATACTGCAGTTTATGTTCTAATGGAAGTATTAAATAATAGAAAGCAATAAAACTTCTTTGCCCACTTGTCATCAAAAAAATATGGAAAATGAAATAGAACAAAAATGGCAAGAGTAGCAGACCTACACAAGGAGCTGGGATTTAAATGGGTGAAAATAGTTTTCACTTCTTTAATCAGCCTTGGATGAAGTTTTCAAAAGCACTTAAATTATATAGGTTCATTTTTCAAAGTGATTAAGGCCAAGATATTTCAGTATTTAGGCATCCAAAAAAGAACAGATGGGTGCTTAGTGGGATTTTCTAAAGTTCCAACACAGATTGGGTGCCTAACTCACTGAATTCAAGCACCTAATGGTAAGATTACACATTCAGGTCTGCAACTGCTAATTGTAAAAGATCAGTTAGTTGGTGTTAAGGTTATCTCAAGCTAATGGTCAGTGACACATTAAGGGTTAATACCCTCTCTAATATGCACTGTTCAGACTTTCCATTAAAGGCTTGGTGAGTAGGGGCATGTCTGAGCCCAGACAGTTGGGCTCTCCCAGATCTGGGCAAGGAGGAAGGGGTACAGCATGCCTGGAGGCACAGCTACATGAAGCAGCATGCCAGGACGTGGAAAAACAAGGACATGAGGGATTTTATGTAAAGGTTACTTATTTAAAGGCATTTTGATTTGATTAAAGTTAGAGAAAAAAAAATACAGATTCTAGACTCTCACTCGTTTCAATTAATTGTGGATGGTGGGAGAAGGCTAGGCCTTAGAGGACCTCCCTGCCCAAACCCCTAGTGCAGCCAGTCCCTTTGGCTTGAGGCTGGGGGAATCCAGAACAGGTTGCAGAGGAGGGCTATGGAGTCTATCCATGGCTCCCTCCTGGTGGGAGTAGGGGTTGGTTCTGGTGCCCCAAGCCCCTGGAAACCAACCAGCTAGCCATTCCAGCCAGCCACTAAGCTCCCTCCCTCATTAGCAGCTCATGCCAGCAGAGTCTGTGTGGGGGCAGGGGGCTGAAGAGATGGGAACTGGGGCTGGCAACCCAAGACCCTGCACTGCTTGCTGGCTGACACCTCTCCCAGGGAAAGAATACATTATCATATCCAGAGAGCATGAAAACCTCGCTGATAGAATGGGATCATCAGATATTCCTCGCAGCCAACTCTTCATGGCATAGCAGGGCGCCTACTACAAGCTGAATGCTTTGGGACACCCTGGGTGTGCCTACACCTGCAACTGATGTGCTGAAACCTTACTGAACTGTAAAATACTGCACGGTAAGCTTTCCCTGGGATAGTGTCTACATGTGCGTCCATTGGGAACAAACTAGCTCCCTATAGGAGCAGTTCAGGGCAGGGCTACTCCTGCCCTGCTCTGCTCCCATACAGCAACCAGGAGGAGCTCTAGGCTCTCCTGGGTACCAGGTACATGCTGACAAGCGGTATTGGGAACAGACCTGAATTCTGGGGGGCGGAGGAAGCACTCCTGCCCCAGGCAGCTGACTGCTGGCCAACGCCCACTCCAATCTCAGAGCAGGGCCTGGAACATTGTCCCCTGACCCAGCTGCTGCTGGGGCCTAGCTCCGATCTCTGAGCCAGACCCTGGCAACAAGCAGCTGCCACGGCAGGGATCAATGTCCCAGCCCTGGCTCCAAGATCAGAACTGGGCCCCAGTAGCAGGCAGCTGCCAGGGCAGGGGATGATGTCCCAGCCCCAGCTCTAATCAGCCTATCAGAGTGGGGCCTGGGAAGCAGGCAGCTGCCCAGGGGAAGGGACTGTTCTCCTACTCCCTGCTGCCTAGGCTGGCCAGAAACAATTTGTTGAGTCAGCTATACACCTGTGTGCTACTGCAAATTACTTAATGAGCAGTAAATCTACTACCTGTGGGCACTTATACACATGCCAGACGTCTGCTCCGATGCATGAGTTGAACAAGCTTTAGTTAAAGTGCCCCTGCCACCATTTTGAAGTGTGGGAAGCTGCATACACATGATGGTGCTTTTACTGGAATAGCTCTTAGAGCCTCTCTGTTTAATGCATCCCCCCTGAGAAAGTTTCAGATACCCTGTACTTACAGGTAGTGGAAAACCACACACTTGCTTATTTTAATGCACAGTAGCTGCTGCATATGGTTGCATAGTGACACTTTACTACACAGTAGACTAATCTACTGCACAGTAAAGTGTCTCATTGTAGACGCACCCCCTGTTGTCCTTAATACAAATGAAGTGCTGGTGTAAGCGTATGCTCAGATCCTGACTGGAAATCACTAGGCTAGCTCAAATACTGAGCTACACACTGGTGTTTTTCTATGCCTGCTTCAGGTCCACCCACAGGAGTCTTGCTTGGGAAACTTCCAGGAGACAAATACAGCTGCCAGCATCCTTGCTGGCCAGGGTTGGATTTGACCCCAAATATTTAAGTTCAATGCAGCAAATATGATAATTTCACCATCACTTGAAAATGATGACAACTGTGTGCACACCATTAATTTTAGCTGTCCTCCCACACTTGATGCTTCCTAGCCTGGATAATGCAGCAACAAAGGAAAGAGAATATATAAAAGGGGGTACATACAGTATCTTGCTGGAACAGGAATATTTCTCAGCTCTGCTGGAGATTTGGGAGAAGGGGACATGGAGTTGCTCACTTTCCAGGCCTCTCTCACAGCTTTTCCTATGAGAGGCACCAAACTCCCATTGAAACTTACTTAGCCCATTACCATTAGCCTGCCAAATGGACCAGCAACACTTACATAGCTACAGGTATATAGGAGAATATAAAAAGTTTTCTTGTTGCCCCTATTAACCTTTTACTCAGCAGTTGGATCCCTACCTAATCACAAGTTATGTTATCAAGATAACCCTGAAAAATGTCCCCATCTTTCCAGGTCAGTACACAAAGGAACAAGTTTCAGAACTATTAGGTGCTATCTATCCTAGCATAAAGCCTATACGGAAGATCGGCCTCATCAGTAAATTCATGAACAACTCACTGTTGATCATCTTGAAATTATTTGCCAATCAGTCAAGTTTTCTGAATAATTCCAGAGAGAAAAAAATCAAGGGCTTGAGTCACAACACACTAGGAGACATGCCTCACTTCGAACAATTACAATAATAGTACTCAGGCGGTGCATCCGAGAGAGTCGGATTTAATTCTGTCTTCCATCTGAAAAAATTCAAACCCTCGCTTCTCATTTTCCAGGCAAGCTAAATAACCTGAGGGCAGAGGGCATTCTGGAATGGAAAGCTCTCAATTTCACCTGTTGGCACTGATATACTTTGTAGTTAGTAATTAAACATTTATTGAGGCAGAGTGCAAAGGAAAAACTGCTTTCCAGCCTGGTGGTTGAAGCACGAATCTGGGAAGATGCATCTGGACTTTACCCAATATAGTTTTGGATTAGGACCTCTAACACACTCTATTGGTTCAATACTAAATAATGACCTTAAGACATTTGTATCTGCGGTCTTATTGAACTCTTGTGCCCTTACCCGCCACAACTCTATGATATAATAATTAAACCTGGAGAAAGAGTATGCAGGTAAATTCAGTTCCCAGATTATTGACCTGATCTTCAGGGGGCTCCTCCTTCCCTTGTACCTCCTACCCTTTTCACACTATATGTTGTTGACTTAATCAAAAATAAAATTCACCTCATAGGCCACACAAAGAAGAGAGAAAAAAATTAAAAATACAATATCTTCATCTCTTTATGGCATCACTTGCCTTAATATACTACTCCTGGTTAGAGTTCAAGTTCAAGCATTGTCTGGAGCTAATCCCTGGCCAACTAGGGCAGCTGTCCAGATATATTTGACCAGAAAGAACAGAAAAGGATGTCCAAGCAATTCTGACTTGGGCTAGGTCCTCTACTGTGCAGGCTCCCTGGGTGGCTTTAAAGCCTCATAAATCCCTCAAAAAAAACAAACAAAAACAAAACACTCCAGAAGTCAGCTGGGACTTCCCACAGTGCAAATACTGGAGCCTACAGTGGTCCCCAAAGAGCAGCCCCTCAATACTTTCAGATATGCCTGCCCTGACAGGTTCTTCAAAGCTGTGTTGAACTCCCTGTACAAACTGTTGAGGCATTTCACATAAAGAAGAAAAAGAAAAAAAAAAAAAGTAGCCACTTCACTCAGAGAAGTGTAGATAGCTTGTAGATCTGTCATCCTTCCTCCTTCCTTTCTCCAAATTTCTTCTCGGGCTATAGAGTAAGAGAATCCTAGCTCCTCATGCAGCCCTTGAGCTGCAGGGTCAGGATGGCTTGTAGTGGATCAGCCCTGATCTGGCTGTCCTGCCCAGCCTCTTTGCTGGCTGGCAGCTTTTCCTTTAAGGCTGTATCCACCAGTCTTCTGTCTCCTCCCAGCCTGCCACCTTTTCTGAGCCAGCTTTTTTCTCACCAGATCAGCTGCTTCCAGTCCTGGCCATCTCCCCAAGCCTTCCAGCTTCCAGCTCTCTCCCTTCCCCAAGCATCTGCAGTTGGGATTTTAAATGCGAGCACTGGGCTCCCTCCTCCAATCTGGAGGGAGCACCAGCTAGGAAAACGTCACTCCGCTGCCACTTCCAGTCTCAAAGGTACAGTGCCTGCAGGTTAGGGAGTCTCTTGGCTCACCATTTTGCCTGCCAGGTCAGGCTGCTCCTTTACTCCCTCACAGTGAGTTCCAGTCCCAGTTCCAATGACTGCTTCCTATACCAAGTAGAACAGGAAAGTCTGGGAAAACTCCCTCTGACTCCCACCAAATACCCCCATAGCCACATGGCTCAGATACTCTCCCAGGAAGTTGAAACTATAGGCCTTGATACACATGCAAGTGATTTATCTAAATGTGGATTCAACTGCATCTGATTTAGACAAATCCTGATGTCTTGAGGGTGATATATGTTCATTTGGTCATGTGTGTTAATATATGTACCTCGTACCTACAATGGATGGTACTTACATGCCATGATGATTTTACAGAGTAGATTCATGTACTTCAAATTCTCATGCTTTGGGTGGCGCTGTTCTAGACAGAAACTAGATCTATTTAAATTTTAATTTAGCTTTAATTACTTAGCTTTCATTTAAATACTCTGAAAGCTTAAATATTTAACCTTAAAGAAACAAAATCAATATTAAGAGCTTAAATATTTAAAATTTAAATAGTTAGCTTTAATAACTTAATTTTAATTTAGCTGTAATTAATAATATATATGTATATATGTGTATGAAGTAAATTAAACCTTTCCTCTGTGTAAAGAATAAAAGTTATTTGCTTGCTATTCTGAGCCTGGTTCCTTCTTCTTTGGTGGGGGAGGGGAGGGGAAACAGGTGGTTGAGGGACTTAGCACTGGGGTGGGGGGACCTATCAGCAGCTGGGTGGTGTACCCTGGGGAACAAAACACCCAGTGCAATTCTGGAAATGAGCTGCTCCCCTGGGGTGGGGTTATCCAGGCTGGTGGGCTGGGCCTCTGGCTGACTTCCTGACATGAGAGCAGCCCAACCTGCAACAACAGATAGATATGGCCATCCCACTATTGTTTGTGGTCAAGTGGCTACTTGACTTCACAATGCTAGCAATTACCAAGTTGATTGCTGACTAATGCTCCTACCTGCTAGCTTTCCACTTTCTATCTATTTGCTTGTGAAACAAAGGTTGTGTGGGAATTCTTATTTTGACTATAGCAACCTGTATTTCTATTTATCATAAGGGTAATATTATTATAGCTTAACATAAGAGTAAATTTAACAGAGCATAACTTATAGGACCATAACATTTCAGCCACTGCCTCACCGCTACTCAGAAGCCCATTTCGAGGTTTAATTCTGTCTACAAAATTCTTTGAAATCTCTTATTTTGCACTTCTGGAGTGCATGTTGCTGTTCTCCTTTATTCATTGAATCGGACTAGAAAACAATAAAGATGAATTATACAGACAGTCTGTATACTTGTCTTCCTTTCAAAATATTAATTCCTCACACCACACACTACAGAAGACAGATATTAAGACAAAACTCCTTCATTAGGAGTGCTAGTACTTCCCACAGCCTACATCATTTTTACCCTTCAAAAAAAGAAAACCTAGTCTATTGCTATAACATAAAGGAAGGTCATACTATGATTGTTTCTTTACAGAGCTAAAATATTTTGCTTTTTCTTACCTTAATACTTCCTTCACTGCACCTAACATGGAGTCTGACTTTTTTATTAGTATAATAAATGGAAGTTTTGCCCCTCCCATTGCTGAGAGCATGACATTCTTGAACTGTATCTGTACACATACTTGAATTTTCAGTGTTGGCACAGTCTTGATAGCAAGAGAACCATCTGTATTTGGAGAATGAGTTTGCAGAACTTGCCATGATTCCTGGCAGAGAACTAGCAGTTTCAATACACGTCACACTCCAGCTTAAGCTTGGCCTTTAAGCATACCAACCCCACCCCTACCCCAAGGGTGATTGCTTGGAGGATAAGAGGGAAACCTCCTAGAACAAGGCATTGCCCATCACACTACTGCAGGGGCAGGCTATTATTTAAGGTGGAGGGCCACTTGATGAGGTTTGGTGAGCTTGAGGGCCGCACAGATAGCTCCGCCCCTTGACAGTTGCCTCGCCCCCTGGTTGCCATCTTGGTTGCCTGACCTTAGCTACCGAAAGTCTCTCCCCTTGCAGCAGTGGCAGAAACAGCCGCACCCAGAAGCTGCTGCTGACTGGGCCAGGCCCTTCCACCCATGAGGCGCAATGGGGTATGTTGGGGCGGGGGGGGTGTATACATGGATGAAAGGGCTGGGCGGGGTACAATTGGATTTGTGGGTACTGCCAGCTGTATGAAAGTTCATGATGAGCTGGATCCAGCCCACAGGCTGTATTTTGCCTGCCTCTGCACTATTGTGCATGTCAAGCAGCTACTTTCAGTGTTGGCAAATACCAATGTGATAGCTAAGTAGTTTATACTAACAGTAACAGAGCTAGTGGACAGGACACTGCTGTGCCCAGTATCAAGCTAATTTCATATCAAGCCATAGCTACCTCAGGCACCAGTGCAGAGAGAAAGGAACTGAGGATAGCCTTGATTGAGTTGGAGGAGAGGGAGATGGAAGCTAATGACACAGAGCTGAAATTACTTGAGCTAATGAACTCTTGGGCTCTGGTATTGCTAAGTTTAGGGACCTACAACATTTTTCTGGCCAGTTACTCCATGCCATTAAAATTGGCAGGCACACACCCCCCCAATGTCACAGTTGCAGCTCCCACCTCCCCCCTTAAATTTCCTATCACATGCCATGATTGCAGGCAGAGACTGGGGATTTCATTACACACATCCCCTTACACCTGTTCAACATGTGCCTGCTTGTGCTTCTGATGAGCCCTACCAGACACAGCACCACAGCATGAGCTTATATTTGTGGATTATCTGTCAGAAGTTCCCACATCATAGCTTTCTTAGCCCAGAATGCCCTTCTCCTGCAAGTATAGCTGGCATTGTTCATGCTTTGTGTTGTGCCATGCTGAAATGCATGTTGTGGTTGACTATGTCCAGCTTTACCATGTGACCCAGATCAGTCTGGACCACTGGCCCCACCCCACCCTGAAAACATGCATCAGTGCTTTATATAGCCAGGTATCTCTCTAATACTCAGACCAGTATATTTACACAGAGGCACTGGAATTGAAAAATCATTCTGTTCTAAGAAGTACTAAGACCTTCTAAGAAGTGCATCTGAGACCCTGAGGACACTGTATGAAGTGAAGGCCTTATAGTTCCGCCATCATTTGACTTGCATACACTGTTCTAATCAAAGTTAATGGAAGCAATTGTGCTGCCTAGAAACACGCACATGCACACAAACATACACCCCATGAGCTCCTAAGCTCTATTACCATCTCTGCCACAAGCTCAAGGTATGACCTCCAGCAAATCTCTTCCCTGGGATAGAGAAACTCATGAAACATAAAACTTTCAGTAGGATAGGTCTTGGATCTCAGAAGTATCACATATAAGAGAAAAGCCTGGAGGTCACAATCCTGGCCACATTCCATGGTGCTAAAGCATTATACTTGTGCCTTCAGAGACACTTCCTGCTCTCCTGAGGATTTAGTGATCCTCAGATAAAGGATGATATAGAAGGGCAGAGCCAATGGTAGGTTGTAGACTGCTAGATTAGCAGAGTAGTGGGGTCATTAGAAATTTTGACATAGTCATGGGCAGGAATGAATTCAGTTTACAAAGCAGCACTGAATATCTCATTCTTCTACAATACTTTCTAACTCAGTGCTTAATAGAACAGGAGAAGGTCTCCCCGTCTGATGCTAACTCAAGGCACTGAAAGGGAAAGGGAATTTCCCAGCACATCAGGGTCAAGATACAAGCAAACAGAGCCAGCAGATCCCAATTCACATAGCTTTAACAGCTATACCAAACACTTCCATCTCCTTCAGGGGATTAGAAAGACACCAGCTTTTACCACATTGTCATTTCATTTCAATGAAACTGATTAGTCCCCCACACCCACACTCCATCCCTGTTTCCTCATAGCCTGGCCTAGAGAGAGAGAGCCCTTGGTTTGCAGAACAAATGGCATGTCTTTATTTGGAAGATCTGAGTTTGCAGGCCTTCCTGGAAGCGAACTAGCAGTTTCAGTACATGTTACACTCTAGTTTATGCCTGGGCTGTAAACATGCCACCCCCCCACAGAGGATGAGAGGTAAATCTCCTAAATCAAGCGGCTACTTGAATTTTCATGTTGGCAAATACCAAGGTGACAATTGAGTACTTTGCACTTCTAGCAACAGAGCCTGCTTTATCTGTTTAACCTAACTCACACCCACCCACAACAAGGAAGCATGGAGATTAGAAATTACAGGCTCTGGAGATGCACCTGGTGGACAAACTACGTAACTTTCAATGCAGATGGCCCCTAAATCACTTCTGTGTGATAGCCATTACAAAACCAGTTGTAGAACCTGGTTCAGCTAAACTATATCCATCAAGCTTTAGAGATCATGCAAGGATAGGACCCCTAAACGAGATTTAACCCCATACATATGTATCATGTTACATGTTGTAACACATTATTGGGTTGTAAAGTGTAACTCCTATCATGGCCTTCCAGGTCAAAATCCCCTCACAGAGAAGTGTAAAGAACCTGTCTCTGCCACATCCTGAATGAAAAACCTAACAAGTGGGCTATTAGCAAAGGTAAACTACTTCTGCATGAATCTTTTACTCCATTTCCTCGGAGTCCACCCTCCCCAAACTTGGACTGGCTTGCTCTGCCCTCACTGGAAGCAGAGCCAGTGTGAATGGAAGTAGGGATGTGATTGCCACCCCTCCCCTTAGACTGGCAAAAGCTGGGAGCAGAGCCAGACTGAGGACTGGTGGGAGGCACAAGAGCTGCAGCACTCGCTCTGCCCAGCAGAAGCAGCAATACTGTCTTGCCCCTAGCTCCTAGTCCTGGCCCTGCTCACCAAGCCTCTAGTAGCAAGTCACAGCTGTGCAGGTGAGGGGCAGTTAGAGCAGGGTTTTTGCCTCATCATATGACTGCTCCACTAAGTGAAACAGCACCTACTTTTGTTTGGTTTATAGGATAAGGTCTGACAAGGTCCTTACAAGCACCCCACAATGAAACATTGCATTCAGATCAGTTACATTTTGTCCAATATGAATTTTTTTGTTTGTTTTTCTTTCGGCAAGAATATTGAAAAAAAAATTAAAATTTCGTTCCCCACCCCTCCATCAGTTCAGATGGCAAATCAGAACCACAACTACTCACACAGCCCTACTTTTTATTTTACTCCTGTCTAATTTTCCTCTTTTCATATAATTTATAGAAGTCTTCAGTAATACCACAGTGAATCTTCAATGAGCCAAGAGTACAGTATAACATGTTGAATTTGGGATGCAGCCTTAAAGTAATGTCAAGAAGCATGGATAGTAAAAAAAAAAAAAAAAAGACTTTTTCAAACATAAGGAAGAAAAAGGACATCCTGAAATGTACTTTGTTCTGAATTTAAGAGTTTTGTATTTACATTTGAAAATGTAAAATTTCTACCCACAGAGGGAAAAAAAAATGATGAATGAACTCGCACCTGATTTTATCCCCACAATGAGACACCCAATTGATCATTCCCAATATTTCAAAAAGTGAAAGAAAAAAAAGGGGGTGAAAGGGGAAAATAGCTACTCAGACTTTTATACATAGAAAAGCAAACCTTTTCAGATCACCTTTAAGACCTTCACAGAAAGCAATGCAACTCAAATCACATATAGTATAAGTGGATCATGTTCTATGCTGACTCATAGTTCATGAAAGCTAATTGGTTTGTATATGGATTTGATACAAAATTTAATTCAAAAACTGAAGCAGAGATGTCAGTTGAGAAATAGTTTCAGCATCTTTAAAGCATTAGTTAGAATTATTTATCATAAAGATTAACATACTGGAGCTTCCCCCTCTTTCCTCCATTTCAGTGACCTAATAATTAGTATTATCAGGAAAATAAAACAAAACATTTATATAAGTGCTACACGAAATTCTGGAAATCATTTAATTTTTTATTACTTCTTGCATGAGATTACAAGGCACTGAATTCACTTGTATTAAGTGAAGCCACTGGAAGTTGTGAATTCTCACAAGATATGGACAGATTTTCCCCACCCCAAATTAGGATAAATATTTGAAATCTCAAAGTTTGAGCCTGAAGCAAAAATGATTTGGTTGAGCTCAAAAGGTTTCATTTAAACATTATTTATGTAGTTCATTTTTATTATTACTTCAAGTACAATTAACTTACATTTTCAAAATGAAATTATTTTGAGTTCAAACTTGGTTTTTTATCATTTAAGATAATAAAATGTAATATTTCAATTTCTTTAATTTCTCCAGCATTTTCCCCACAATAATCAATTTGTAAATACCAAATATAATGTTGACAATCAGCATTCAGACAAAAAGTGTCATCAAATGTTGCAATAATTCCTGGCAAGCTCTTCTGTTCAGAAACTCATAGGACCAGGTCTCAACAGCATGGGAAGCATAAACCCTAAAATTGGTGAGATGAAAAGCATCCTCCCCTGCCAGGGCCTCTTCACCAATCAGTGCTGAGGGGTGGGGCAGCATGAAGGTCAGCCACCAATCAAGATAGCAGCCATCCTCTTGTCCCTCCTTTCACCTGTCCTCTCTGCCAATCAGCACTGAGGGGCAGGGCCACTACAAAATTCCCATGAAATTGGCTCTGCACCCTGTGAGCAAGCCACAAAAAAAACCCCTTTGCCTCACCACAATTTAAGGTACGTCCCTAGTGTTTACTAACCACCATGAGAACTTGTTTGTTCATCATGAGAATTTCCAGTGACATTATATAGTTTATCACAAACTTTTGTCCAAGAATACTACTAAGGCATGTGAGTATTTTTAGTTTTATTGAATATAAAGGCACCCCAGTAAAAAGCAGAGTTCCCTCAGAACACATTATGCACCTATTTAAATCAAAGTAATTCAGAATGAAATGAAAGAATTAATACATATGGAATAATAGTCCTACTTCTGATACACAATGACATAGATGAGTCAAATAAATTGAGGCCAGGAGACACCTAACAGGAAAAATGATGGTGTTCAAGATGACTCATCCATTCAGCAAACAGATCATCACTGCATGTTAATTTCCATGGAGAAAATGAGCTGGTGAATGTATTTTACTGAAACAGAATATATTTGGGATTCTAATCAGCAGCCATACTGCCTTGATCAAAATGCTATATAGTACATATACTAAGCACGTCTTAAAAAGAATAAGGTGCAAGGAGACATCTGTTTGTCAGTGCTTAAGTATTCTGAAGCCCTCTTCAGAGAGCGTAGGTAGCTAGTTCCCCATCCTTAGATAGCAACTTTTTAAAGTCATACAAATGCAGAGAAAATAATGAAATATGAACATATCAGTGGGAGGAAGCAGCATTTCTAAGTTCCAGAGCTCATCAAAACTCAGAATTTCATTTATAGAAAATTCAACATTTTGAAATTTGTTTTTCTTCCGATTCAGAATTAAATGAAATATTTTAGAAAAATCACTCAAAAGAAGATTCTGAAAAATTTCAGTGTGATGATGTTCTTATTTCAGATTTGTTTTATTGCAAAATTCCAAATTCTGGAGACTATTTTATGACCTTTTCATTTATTAGCATTATATTTTTTCAAGACATGCCAGTAGAAGTGCATACCATGCATTATATCTATCACTACTCCTGCCAATTTGCCTTTAAAACATTTAAAACACAGTTAGTAGCAAGGCAGCAATTACTTACCTTCTTCTATGTCAAGGTATCTGTTGGAATGAAAGTTTGACATCACACAACTAGAAGATGCTTTGAGGAAGCAAAGATAAGATGCCCTAATCAGTACAAAGTAACAGCTGCCTTCACAGAGAAGTGTTTCGCTACTTTGCTTTAACCGCTGCATTTATCCAAGTTCTTCAGTGTTTCTCGTTCTCTCTCTCTCCCTTTTTTTTTGGCTGCACAGGGAGCCCCACTGGGAGGACAACAAGTTGGGGAGTCCTGAGCCCTGCAGTGGGCAACCCTGCATATTCCACCTCCCAACACGGGTTCCGTTCACCTCTACTCTGGCCATGCTGTGTGCACCGGGGGGTGGGGAGGGAGGTGGGGGGAGAAGACAGGTAGACATGTGTCATGTTTTTGCTTTTTGAAAAAAAATGATCACCTTACAGGTAAGGGGAGGGAAAAAAAGGATTCCATTACCACAATGGTAATCACTGCAGCACCAAATTTTTAGGCACTCAGGCTAAGGAATCGAATCTAGAACCTTGAATTGGGCATCCAGTCGTCCTGTACAATGGATGGGAAGAGAAAGGAACCTTTGAATGGGGCCTACAAACTAGCACACTGTACAAACAGGGAGCCACCTAAGCTATCTAAAACAGAAATGCTAAGAATATTCCTGCTTCTCTCTTCAAAATGAATTGCCTCCCTCCACTCAGCATTTGCAGCCCTGAATCTCCTCCTGAAAGTAGCAGTCTACACGATCTCAATTACCATCATGAGAAATGCTGCCCAGTCTGTGTTACAATACTGACAGTGCTTTAACCACGCAATTAACTAAGGCACCCAAACACTATAGGCACTTGCTGAGTAGGGGGGGTTGTGATAACAGTGTTGGACTTAAGCATTTAAATGAGATTTCATAGACATTAAGGCCGGAACACACCTCGGAAGATCATCGAGTCTAGCCCCTTGTCCCAGGGGCAGGAAGTCAACTAGGGTCACAGGATCCCAGCAAGATCCAACTGACTCTTAAAGGAGTCCAGAGTAGGTGCTTCCACCACCTCTGGCGGCAGTCTGTTCCAGGCCTTGGGGGCTCGGACATTAAAGAAGTTCTTCCTTATAGCCAGCCTGAAATGGTCTTGGAGGAGTGAGTTTGTGACCATTTGACCTTGTCATCCCATGGGGCGCTCTGGTGAACAGGTGTTCCCCCAGATCCTGATGTACACCCCTTATATACTTATAGGCAGCCACCAGGTCCTCCCTGAGCCTGCACTCTTCCAGGCTGAAGAGTCTCATAGCTCTCAGCCTCTCATCATATGGCCTGTTTTCCTGCCCTCTGATCATGTGCATGGCTCTCCTCTGGACTCTCTCAAGCTTCTCCACATACTTTTAAAACTGTCGAGCCCGGAATTGGATGCAGTACTCCAGCTGTGGCCTCACCAAGGCCAAGTAGAGCAGGAGGATGACATCCTGAGATTTACTTGAGAAGCATCTATGGATGCAAGCCAGACTTTTGATCACTTTGCCAGCTGCAACATCACATTGATGGCTCATATTCATCTTGTGGTCAATCATGACCCCCAAGTCCCTTTCAGCCATGGTGCTAGGAAGCGGAGCACTGCCAAACCCATAAGCATGCTATGGATTTTTCTACCCAAAGTGGACTACCTTGCATTTTTCGGTGTTGAAGGCCATCAGCTTTTCATCTGCCCATTTTCCAAGACTGTCAAGGTCGGCCTGGATCACCATTCTGTCCTTGGGTGTGGACATTTTACCCCAAAGTTTGGTGTCATCAGCGAACTTGGCCAGTCCGGTTCTGATAGCAATGTCCACATCATTAATGATGTTGAAAAGAATAGGCCCAAAGACAGAGCCTTCGGGGACCCCACTGGTCACGGTGCACCACAGTGATTGACTTCCATTAGCTACCACTCTCTGGGTCCGACCTCAGAGCCAATTCCCCAGCCAGCAGACTGTGATATAGCTGAGGCCGCAGTTGGCCAGTTTTTCTATAAGATGATCATGGGATACCAGATGGAAAGCTTTTTTAAAATCAAGATATATGACATCAATCTCTTCTCCCTTGTCAAGATAAGATTGGTCAGGCAAGACCTACCCGCAACAAACCTGTGCTGGCTATCCCTCAGGAAGTTGCCTTCAGCCAGTTTGTCAAGAATGGTCTCTCTGATGATTTTTCTCAAGATCTTCCCCGGGATAGAGGTCAGGCCAATAGGCCTGTAATTCCCCGGATATACTTTCCTCCCTTTCTTGAAAGTAGACAACACATTGGCCTTCTTCCAACCTTTGGGCACTTCACCTGACAGCCATGAGTTCTAGGAGATCTGTGCCAGTGGCAGAGCTATGATGCTTGCAAGCTCCTTAAGTACCCTAGGATGTAAGCTGTCTGGGCCAGCTAACTTGAAGGTGTCCAGCCTCTCAAAGTGTTCCTTCACACGGTCAACATTAATGAAGGGTAACAATTCTCCCTCACCCTGGCCGTCCCATGCTGTATTGAGCAGGGCTGTCCCTTTGAGCTGGTAAAAAACCGACGCAAGATATCCATTAAGCAGGTTGGCTTTTTCCT
>NW_005841847.1:5620333-5621106 GCF_000455745.1 Alligator sinensis | reverse complement strand
CACTAATCTGAAAAAGGACTTTTTATTGTCCTTGATACGTGTAGCCAGTTGGAGTTCAGTTGCAGCCTTGGCTTTCCTGGTTCACTTCCTACAGGTCCAGACGAGTGCAGAGTACTCCTCCTTTGGGGTGGATCCAGCCTTCCATCCATTATAGATCTTTCTTTTTAGATGCAGGAGATCCCCTAGTTCCCTGCAGAGCCATGGAGGCTTCTGTGCCCTTTTGCTGCTTTCCTCCAGGATGGAATAGACATAGCTTGAGCTTCCAAGATTGCTCCCTTGAGGAACAACCACTTTTCCTGAACACCCCACCCCCTTCATGGATGTTAGGGTTGGAAGGGACCTCAATAGATCATCGAGTCCAACCCCCTGCGTAGGCAGGAAAAAGAGTGCTGGGTTTAGATGACCCCAGCTAGATGTCTATCTAACCTCCTCTTCAAGACCCCCAGGGTAGGGGAGAGCACCACCTCCCTTGGGAGCCCATTCCAGACTTTGTGAAGAAGTTCTTCCTAATGTCCAGTCTAAATCTGCTCTCTGCTAGCTTATGGCCATTATTTCTTGTAACCCCCAGGGGTGCCATGGTGAGTAAAACCTCACCAAATCCCTTCTGTGCCCCCGTGATGAACTTATAGGCAGCCACAAGGTCGCCTCTCAAATTTCTCTTGTGGAGGCTGAAGAGGTCCAGGTGCCCTAGTCTCTACTCATAGGGCTTGGCCTGCAAGCCCTTAACCATACAAGTGGCCCTTCTCTGGACCCTCTCCACGTTATCCACCTCC
>NW_005841847.1:5620008-5620276 GCF_000455745.1 Alligator sinensis | reverse complement strand
TCCAACTGCGGTCTGACCAGCGCCCGATAGAGGGGAAGTATCACCTCCTTGGTTCTGTTCATCATGCATCTGCTGATGCACGATAAAGTGCCATTAGCTTTTCTGATGACTTCATCACACTAGGAGTCCACTAGGACTCCAAGATCCCTTTCCGCTTCCATGCCACCAAGCGGGTCATTTCCTAGGCAGTAAGTATGCTGGACATTTTTCCTCCCTAGGTGCAGCACTTTGCATTTCTCCTTGTTGAACTGCATTCTGTTGTTTTCTA
>NW_005841847.1:5597340-5619113 GCF_000455745.1 Alligator sinensis | reverse complement strand
AACAATTTTTTGTTATCCTTAACTTGGGATGCCATCCTCAGCTCCATGGTAGCTTTGGCCTGTCTAACTGCCTCCCTACAAGCGCGAGCAGAGGAGGTATACTCCTCTTTAGTAATCTCTCCCCGTTTTCACTTTTTATATGCCCCCCTTTTTGCCCGTAGGCTGCTCTGGATTTCTCTGGTCAGCCAAGGAAGCCTCTTGGCCCCTTTCCCCCTTTTTCCCCCGCATCGGGATCGTCTCCCTCTGTGCCCGAAGGATCATTTCCTTAAGGCACAGCCACCCTTCCTGGGCTCCCATCTCTTCAAAACTCTTACTCTGCAGTGCGTCCTTGACTAAACGTCTGAGTTCATTGAAATCAACTTTCCTAAAGTCTAGCACTTTCACCCTACTAGTTACCTTACCCACTCGATGTCTTATGATGAATTCTATTATTTGGTGATCACTGTCCCCCAGGTGACCACCGATCTGTAGGTCCCCTACCATGTCATCCCCTGTTGCCAATACCAGGTCCAGTAAGGCATTCCCCCTAGTGGGACCATGTACCTCCTCCGTCAGATGGAGGTCCTGTACACAGGATAGGAACCTGTGTGAACGGTGGGACTTTGCTGTCTGTGTCTCCCAGCAGATGTCTGGGTAGTTTAGGTCCTCCATGACTACTGCCTCCCTAGTTTTTATGGTCTCTGAGAGCTGCCTCAGGAGCCCCAAATCTAGTTCTTCCCCTTGGTGTGGGAATCTGTAGCAGACCCCTACCACCAAATTCCTTTCTGCTTGACCTCCATGTAACCTAACCCACAATCCTTCTACTTTCTCCTCCTCTGATTCCGTTTTGATAAGGGTCGATGTATATCGCTCGAGTCTCACTTCAGTCGAGGTCCCTTAGGGACTCGCCAATAAGCCTCTTGAGCTTGTCAACGTCGGCTTTCCTGAAGTCAAGGACTTCTGCTTTGCTGACTGACTTGCAAGCTTTATGGCAGATGGTGAAGGTGATCAGTTCACGGTCACTGTTTCCCACCTTCCCTTCGACTGTTAGGTCGCTGATTAAATCATCCCCCATTGCCAGTACCAGGTCGAGCAGTGCTTTGCCTTTGGTCAGTCCATAGACTTCTTAAGTCAGATAGAGCTCATCCACAAACACCAGAAACCTTTGTGACCATTCGGATGTGGCCGAGTGCTCTTCCCATGAGATGTCAGGGTAGTTGAAATCTCCCATGACAAGCACGCACCAGGAGCGTGCAGCCTCAGCTAGTTCCCTGGCAAATTCCTGGTCACGCTCTTGACCCTAGCTAGGAGGTCTGTAGTAGACTTCCACCATTGTGTCCCCTGTGCCTTGTTCATCATGGATTTTGACCCAGAAAGTCACCAGTCATCCCCCCTGGGTACCAATGTCAGTTTGCAGGGATGAGTAGCTTTCCTTGACATAGAGAGCTACCTCCCCCCACCCCTTTTTTCCACACAATTTCTCCTGTACAAGGTATAGCCATTGTGTCCGCCAGGCCTCGAACACCTGTTCATGTGCCTCCTTGGCCCAAGCAGCCATTTATGAACATACTGGTGTTTCGTGCAGTCCCTGGGGTAGGTCTATGTCACCTCGATGGTTGCCCCCAAACTCGCCTCCCACAACTTTGAATGTACTACCAGTGGTGGGGGCGAACTGCTGGAGGCCCCTCCAGGGTGTGTACTCCATTTGACAACCATTTGTGGGGCTGCACCTCCCCTACCCCCAACCTCACACTAACCTCTGGCGGGACACCAGGTCTTGAGATGTCCATCCCTCCGGTGTAGGTGTTTCCTTGACCTCAATGCCTCTCTTAAGTTTTGTGTCCTGTGCATACTTCGCCAGCGGGGGTCCACCGGCCTACTGGTCACGTAGACCGGGTCCCTACTCCCTCTGGGATAACCAAAGAGAGGGGGAAACAACAACAACAACAACAACAAACCAGCAACACAAAACAACAAAAAAGAAAAAGGAAGCCGCAATGCTGGCCTCACTCGACCACCCTTGCTTCCCCTTGCCAGGGTCTTTCTGGACTAAGAGACTGAATTCATGAGGCCTGCATGCCTCGTCACTGCCCCACAAAAAAGAGGAAAAGAAAATTGAATGAAAACCAAAATAAGGGTCTGGGCAGTCTATTGGGCTATTCCATCAGCCACAATATCAAAATTCGATGGGGTCTCCTCAACGCCCTTCCAGGGGATTTTCTGCAGCTCCACTGCTGCCAACTCCTCTCCTGTACCCGGTATCTGAAAGTATTCGGGAGGATGTCCCGTTGTCTCTACTGGGTTTGCTGTGACCCCTTCCTCTGTACTGCTGCTCCCTTCACGTCGCCTGCAGCTCCGTCCTCCTTCAGCATCGCCTGCAGTGTTTCACCCCTGGCATCCTTTAGCCCTCGGGGCTTGGGATCTCCCTCATCCGAGCAGGGAGACCTTGTTGACTCTGCTACCACTCCCTGCCTGGATTTGCCCCCACTATACAAGCACCAGCTGCTGCCAGTGTGGAGAGTCTCCACTGCCTCTCCAGCTCTCCCTGCTTCTCCCACGGTGATTCTTCTTATCTCCACTGGCCGGTGATTGCCCATGATGTCTCCAGCCAGTTGGATAAAGGCACGGCTTGTAACCCATATGGGCTCTACTCCTTGTTCCTGCCGCATCGTGCCTCCTGCTGCAGGGAATTTTCTTGGTTTTTTTGTTTTTATACATGGCTCCCATCCCCAGAGCCCCCTGGGTGTGGCTCAGGGCTGTTTTATCTGAACGCCCCCAGGACAGCCATCTATACCTGTGGCCCAGTCATAAGTGGAGTCCCACCAGGCCTCCGTTATCCCTATGACATCATAATCCTTTTTGTTTAGTAGGAGGACCAGTTCCTCCTGTTTGTTCCCCAAGCTCCTGGCATTGGTGTACAGGCACATAAGTGTCCCATTGGGGGTCCTTGCCTTCCCTACAGATTGCTCTGGGGCTCAGGTAGGGGTGGGTTCCTTTGAGTGCCTTAGCCTGCTGGGTTTACAAAAGCTGTCCAGTGGGCTTGCAGTGGCAGTAGTCCCCCTATCCTCCAGCGGGCTCAGTTTAAAGCCCGGTCAAGCAGGTCAGCAAGTCTGGCTAAGAAGAGCCTCCTCCCCAGCAGAGTGAGGTGGAGGCCATCTCTTCCCAGCAGTCCACTGCCCCTCTCACTAAAGAGTGGACTGTGATCATGGAAGCCAAAGCCCTCACGATGTGTCAAGCCTTTCTGGCCCTATGGGTCAGATGAGGGTACTGAGGCAGTCTGTGCGTTGACCAGGTCTGAGCCCCCCATACAATGCCCTGCAGTGCTAGATTCAGCCTGCACACTGCATGTGCAGGCCACAGGGGTGGCATGGGGCTTATGCTACCTACACAAACACCTCTTTTCCCTGGGAGTCCTCATAGCCCCCTTGGATTTGCCCTGGCAAAAAACTATGATTCACATGAGAAACCCAAGAATCCACAGTGTCAAAAACATCCTGGCCTGCTAGGCTAGGGACAGACATTACACATAAACTGGTTTAAGTGATCAGAAACTAGTTTAAACCTGTAACAGAACACATGTTCAGTGTGTATAAACCAGTTTAAAAATGCCTGAAACCAGTTTGAGATAAGCCTGGTTGAATGTACTATCAGACATAACTGATTTGGGTCAAACCAGTGTATGCAATATCTGTCCCAGACCCCTTGCTGGTTTAACTTAACCCCAGCATCCCAGATCCTTTGCAGCCCTGGGTGGGGCTCTCTGCTCCATAGCAGGGCTGGCCCCACCCCTCTGTTCCCTAGCTGGAGCACTGGCAGAGACTGCAGGCACAGTGGTGTCTACCTAGCTTCCTCCTTTCCCCCTTGCACCTCCCTGGTCAAGCAATGATTCCCCCCTCCCCTCTCCCAAAGCACAGACCATAGCCAGTATATGGTATGCTAGCTAATGCTGAGAGGTATCTGTGTAAGGCAGACAGGACAGTGTCTGCTTAGGGCTTTTTGGAGCTAATCAACAGGTAGCTGGTAATGTCCCTCCATTTCTTCCTTGGAAAAAGTTGTTTAAGAAAAGCTTGAACTAATGAGGGAGGCTTTTGTTTTGTTCTGATGGGATCCTAAATGCTTTGTTACTCCCCGTGTAACTCCCTGCTGGCTCCCTCGCTGGTCAGGAGCAGCGAAGCGGGGTAGGGGGTAACCCCTCCCTAATCAAAGCATGCTGCCTGGGCCTGGCAACACCCCTTCCCCGCCCCCATCAGATCAGCCCTGTGGATGGGAAAGGAGGGCTGCTGTAGTGCCCCCCAAGCTTCTAGCCTGAGCCACAGAAGGCATGTGGCTGCATTTCTTCAGTCCAGAGGGGATGTCTGTGCTGTTACAAACCGGTTCAGCCTAGCTAGGTTAGACTAACCTGCAAAGATTGAATCAGTTCAAACTCAGGCTTTTTTAATGTCTGTCCCTAGTTTTATAGCCTGAGTTTTTTGCAATAGAACTATTTTTCTATAATCAAAAAACAAGTTATATTAGTTTTTGAAATAGGATGTCACTAAATTCAAAAGTTATGAAAGGGTGCCTTGAGTCTAAAAAGGATGGAAATCAAAGGACTAGGCAGTTTCATTTCTCAGAGTTATTAGCTTTTATGTTTCATGAGCATTTTAAATATTAAAATTTAAAACAGCAGCAGCAGATGCAATAAACAAAAGTGTTTGCCCACATAGACCCAAAAATGACAAGAGTAAAGGGCGGATATTTTGCAAGGATAAGACTTACATATCCTTTCAGATATCCTTGTAAGTATTATAATAAATAACTAGAATAATTACTTAGAAATCAGTATTTCTAAGGAAGTGAACTTTTAATTGTGTCATAACAAATTTTGAATTGCTAGCTTTTTGCATTGAAAATTTAGGACATGAGGCTTAAACAATCTCCTGAGGTGCTTGAATCTTTTCTATTACCAACATGTAATCCTGTTGATCTCGGGCAAATAAGTTTATAATATTCCGTTCTACTGACCAATTAGTCATTAAATTCCAGAATAACTGTGTTTATTGATCTTTGGCTGAATAAAGGAATCAGCATTCTTGACTTCTCCAGAGGACTCATAAAAAAAGAAACAGAAAAACTGTTTTAAAAATATTTGAAGGTCAGTAATAATGTATTTACTATTTAATTGTAAAGAGGAAGTATTGCTAATTAGTTTAACAAGCTTCTTGCATCTTACCTATCAACTCAATGCAAATTTATAGTAGTCAAGTAAAAGGTTCATTTCCTGCTAACTGCATCACTACAATCATTAATATTTTGAATCTTCTGTGATCTTATTTAATTTGAAAAAAAACAAACAAACAAACAGTGGTGCCAAACATAAAATATAGCTATAATTTGCCTCAGAACTTTCTCCATTAATTTAAGAGCAGTTCAATTTATTTAGTTTATTAAACTATCATCACCCACATTAAAATTTAATCTTGCAACCAAAATAAGAATTTCAAGAAAATAGAATGATAAAATATTAAAAGAAATTCAAGAACTTGAGACATAATTGAATTTTATGAATCAAGGCACTCGAACAGTGTGGAAAACATATCCATAAGATTCATGCCTCCCTCAGTGAAATGTTCAAACCAGTAACAGGGTCTCTCTGTATTAGAGCTGCTCCTCATGCATTTTCTCAGCGGGTCTACTCACTCTCATCAACGGCACAAGAATTTAAGCCAAGCACAGAGATTTTCAAGGTAGCAAAGCTGTGACCTGTAAGGTAGCATAGCATTTGTCCTGCCGTAGTGGAGAAAGGGATGTGAACTACATGTCAGATCTTCTACTGAGTAGAAAAGCCTTTTAACTGCTCAACTCAAGCCTCGACTTTTCAAAGCTATAGTTTTCTGTTAAAATGAACATACGGACAAGCCCTGAATCCTATCACCTTGTCACTTATCTACAGCTGAACCATCCAAAGCAAATACTATTATTCTGCCTAACACCAACCCCAAAACAGGATATTTTTTAATTATAATTTTCAAATAATTAGCAATTATTTGCCATAAGGAACACACTTTCTCCATTAGGAGGAATCATAGTTTCTACAATTCTGTCATCCTAGGCCAAACACTTGGACAAGTCAGTTTGAGCTACTCTGTTTAGCTAACTGTTGCTGGCATTATTAAAATCCAATCAAACCTAGCATTTTAAATTTCTGGCGGTGTCAAAGATACAGCCTGTGGGCCAGATCCAGCTATGGAGCCCCATTCTCTGGCCCCCATTACTGCTCCTGGGTCTGAGTCAACTCAAGCACTGCACACGGCATGTGCCAGACCACAGATAGAGCCTGAGACATGTGCTGCACGTGGCACCCATTCTGGCTGCTCTGGGATCAGCACTACACACCCCAGTCTGTCTGAGATGCACACTGCAAGGAGCACTACTCTGCCAGTCTAGGACTAGTGCTGCACATGGTGCCCACACACGCCTCATGTACCATGGGTCCCAGACTGGCTGGAGCAGGTGTCCTGTGTAATGGCACATCCGCTCCAAACAGTCTGGGACCTGCACTACATATGGAGCCTGAGCTGACCAGACTGCACCCCACAAAGCACCTGCTCCAGCCATCCTGGGATCCACACCACACACTATGATCATTTCAGGTGGTCCTGGACTTTCACTATACGCGGTATTTGCAGGGACCATGCACAGCAGGGGTCCCAAACCACCTATAGCAATCACAGCATGAGGCACAGACCCTGGAGTGGCCAGAACAGGTGCCCAGTAGGGTGGATCTGGCTTGTATTCATGGGAATCCATGGGCCTGATCTGGCCTGTAAACCAGGTCCCTATCACTCATTTGGCTTGTGAGGCCAGATGAATTTGCACCTTTGCTTTAAAGAATTGTAGACTAGTCTTAAGAAAACATTCATTTATAACACAACTAGATAGAAAGATTCAAATCACCCTGGCCAGCAAGTCAGTGGCATTTGCTATGCAATCAAAAGCAGGGAAAAAGAAAAACTTAAAAATGAAAAAGGGATGGGGAAAAAAAATTACCATTAGCAACTAAAGATTTTAAGTGAAAATGAGTCTAAAATGCACTACCTATAGTCACAAACCAGGTGGATTATATAAGAGCATGGCAGACCTATGAACACAGGGTTAGATTCAGCCCAGGCCTACAGTCTCCTGTAACTATAGAAAACTAGGGCTTGAAGGGACCTCAGGAGATCATGTAGCCCAACCCCCTGCTCAAGGCAAGATTATCCTTATCTAAACCACCTTAGGTAAGTATTGTCCCAATCTCTTCTTAAAAACTTAGTGAAAAACCGTCTCAAAACTACCAGGCACAATGCCTAAAACATCAAAAATACCCCCATTTGCTACTGGTAAAGGAGATGGCAGACTGGCACTGCAAGGATAGGAAATAGTTGTTAAAATATGCTCAGGGGATCCAATCTGGCACAGCACCTCTGCAAATGGTGGGAAAAAATGGTAGGAAAAAAATGCTGCAATAAAACAACAACAATCATCCCTTCAGAAGGACTACAAGAAGTAAATTCAAGCCCAAAATTAATCTGATTGCTGGTGGATAGTCTGAAGAATCTGACTACAATTCAGACCATAAATCTGGAGGAGCTTGGTCCATTCAGGCCATAAAATTTAGAGGAAGCTGCAAGGCAATGGTTCTCAATCAGCATCCTATTGCCCACCTGAGAGCCACAGGGGTGCCATGGAATGGACTAAGAGGGAAATAAATGGAAAGGTGAGAACCTGTTTAGATTCTCTGCCAAAAAGGCAGAGTTAAGGGTTTTGTTATACATTACACTTTAAGCTTCTCAAGTGTTGATTGGTGTTAGTGTTAGCTCAAGTTTAAAGCAGATAGACATTCAAGCTAAATCCCTTCTCTGACTATCCTTAACCTGCACAGCTGTGACTTGCCACTAGAGGGCTGATGAACCAGGGCAGGCTTTTATTTGTGCGCTAGGTAGGGATGGGTTGGACAGATGCATTGGTGGGGGTGCGAGCAGGAGGCTGGAAGGGAGAAAGTTTAATGATGGGGATTAGGTAGTGAAACGGGAGGTGGAGAGGCAATGGATGGGAATGATGGCTGGGCTGGGTGGCAAAATGAAGGAAGTTAATCACTGAAACCACTAGGGATAAAATAAAAGTAGTAATAAGAATTTTAAAAGAATTTACAAGGAAATAAAAAGTAAATTAAAGAAACTCTCATGTTGTAGTACATTGGGATTTAGTTTGGGAAGCCCCAACTCATAGGAACACTGCTCCTGTCCCAAGAAGGAAGCCCCAGCTCACAAGGACATTGGTCTGGCCCCCACCCTTGCTAGTTTACATATCCTAATGTATGGAAAATTGAGGGGTCAGGAGCTTGCTGAGCCACCTAAAATTAATGTGTAACAAGGCCCTAACATAGCCCAATTATGCTAAAATGTCTTCTAGCTTGGAAGATAGCATGTGCAAAGCGAGCTCAGGCAGTCCTGTATAATGGTGCCTGTAGCCATATGAAGGCAGCCACAGCATACCACTTGCAGTTTGGCCAGAACTGATACTGGTTCTAGCTTTTGTGCAGGGCACTTTGCAATTGTTAAAGTAGGATGGAAGTCTATAAGCTACTGCTCTACGGTTAGGTGGGTTTACTACCGAAAATCTTCCTCTCTCACATAAGTCCTCTCTAGGGTGGAAGAGCTGTAATTTACAATTCCTTTCCAACAATAGTCCATCTGGCTCATAAATTCCAGATCTGTTTTGTTTTCATATTCTTTGTTTCCTTTTAATTAAGCTTTCCACTACTCCAAATTAACTATTATTCCAATTCAAGCTGCCATATCATGAAAATATGCAATTATTTTCTAGGCTAAAGCTCAGCTATCAACATATTAAATATTTAACAATACACAGATATAGGAATCAGGAGCAAATTTTTCCCTTTTACATTAAGCATATCAAAACTTTCCATGACATTCATTTCGAGAATACTTATTTTAATTCCCAATTACAATAAGAATAATCATGCAGATGAACTAAAAGAGATGGTCTATATGATAATGTTTACCGTACTTAGTTAAAAAATTAACATATTCAATTTATATCCAACGCTGTCCAAAAACTCAGGGCAGCTTACAATAAACAAACAACCCACAGAGAGGATGTATACTAAGTATTCCAAAACATGACAACTCCAACTCTCCCCTCCCCACAACTACAGCTTCCCTGCCTAAGCCCCAACACAAGTAAAACCTCCAACCAATCCTAAAGATGCTTCTCAACTGCCATTTACCATATTTACCCAAATCCAAGACGACTTCATATTCCAGACAGCCCCCCATAATTAGATTAAATACATGGAAAATGCATACATTTGTTATGATTTACCACATTCAGAACCTAATTATTTGGGGGTTGCCTTGAAATTCATCCCCCACTCTGCTACAGAGAGGAAAGCAGCAGCAAGGGGGTAGGCGATGGGGAAGGCAGGTAGGCTGACCTCCATCTCTTGCCCCACCCCCTCATTTACCGTGCAACCTAGCCCCTGCTTCCTCATGGTAACCGACTTTCTTAAGCCTGCCCCTGCCCCCTCCCCAGTACCTGTGCTTCCCAATGCCTGCCCCCCTCCACCCCAACAGTGCCTGCACAGTGCCACCTATGCCCCCCTTGCAGCCTCTTCCCTGTTCCAGCCACTTACAGTCCCTCATGGATCCAGCCTGGGCACAAAGCACATGGTAGCTCTGCCCCCAGCTGAGCTACACACCAACAGTTTTGCAGCAGTGGTAGCTCCAGTCCCAGGATGCTGGATCTGCTGCTACCACTGCTGCTGCGACATGGGCAGGTCAGAGCCAGAGCTACCATATGCTCCATGCCCCGGGCTGGAATGGGGCTGGAGCTGCAGCTGACAATCGGCAGGGTTCTAAATTACCTGTTATGACTCAGGAAAGACACCTTGGAAGTCACTGTACATGGTTCTAAAAAATGCCAGCTCAATGTGCAGCAGCTCCCAAAAAGGCTGGTAAAATGAAGGGCATCATTAAAAGTGGAACTGAAAACAAAACAGAGATCATCATCATGACATTGTACAAATTCATGGTGCACCCACATCCTGAATAGTGTGTGCCATTTTGACTCCTACTTCTCAACAAAAAGATGTAGAAGAACTAGAAAAAGTACAGAGAAGGACAACAAAAGTGTTTGGGGCATGAAGCCATTGTCATACCAGGAGAGACCAAAAAAGCTAGGACTCTTCAGCTTGGAAAGAAGGCTGAGGGGAGATGTGATAGAAGTCTGTGAAGTCAGGAAGGGTGTAGACCACATAAACAAGGAACTGTTGTTCACTAAGTCCCAGAGTACTAGAACTAGGGGGCACCCACTGGAATCAGTCAAAAAACAGGTTTAAAACTAAGAAAAGAAAGTACTTTTTTATGCAACATGCACTGAACTGGAGGCTATAGGGGCAGATAGCACAGCCAGGCTCAAAAAGGGACTAAAGAAAATCAGGGATGATAGATTTATTAATAGCTACTGAACAGAAGAGTTGGAGATGTTTCCTCAGGAATTTCTAAACCTACAATGGTTGATCCCAGGGAGGATACTGAGCAGGGCTTTAAATCACTCTAGATACAACCATTTCAATGCTCTCCCTCTATAGCATCCACTCTTGCTACTGTCAGAGACAGGATATTGATGGAGCATTGGTCTGACTTAATACACCACTTATGTTAAATGCTTATACATTTTATTTCTAATCTTGTCCATTTGTTCCATTGCTAACCCCAATTCATTGATTTTTTTAGATTGGGTCTTATTAACTCTTTTAGATTTTTCTTGCAAGCCTTCTTTTGCTGTGCCCTACATCATTTCCTTTCTATGAATCCTTACTCAAGAGCCACACACAGCTATTTCTCTCTTGCTTTTTTTCCCATTGATTGCTTTTGCTGTCTGTTGTTTTCCTCTGCAGCAGCTGTTACAAGATATTTTTTTCTAGTTTTAAAAGCACTGCCTGCAATTCAAGCCCTTAGCTATTGAAAGAAAATAAACACATGGAAGTTTAAGGAAAATCCAGGCTAAAAAATCAAGTGTTTTTTTCATCCTCAGCAGTCACTTGATACGTGTCTTCCAGTAAATGGGAAAGTCATCATTGAATCTGTAGATGACTGAAAAGGGAAATCCAACATCTGCATGTTTGACTGCAGAAAGGGCAAATAGTTCAAGGAGAAAAGGCTACATTCTGATGATGTTGTCTCACAGGTCTTTCCTTTCATCTCTCTCTCATCTATCCACCTCCAGAGTGAGGCAAGTCCTATTATTAGAAAGCAGACTACTGTGATTTGTTAGATGTGCTTAATTTTTCCAGACATGTTACAAGAGTCACTAACCATACTCTGACACTGAAGAGCATTCAAAAAATTAGATGAAATGAAATGTGTAGGTCTTCAAAGTAAAATCAGTACTAAAGAAAACCGTAAATCCCTTTGATGATATACATGAACTATGTAGTATATAGTATGTAATGCCATTAAGTGCTAAGAAATAGCCAAAAAATGACAGCAAAGACTATTTCAATGGAATACTAATACACAAGCTTTTTTCCACTTTATCTGTTTGTAGTATCAGCAAGCATTGGAGTATATGATGAAGTACCTCACTCATGAAAACATTGCATAATTGAAAATAGGGAGCCTTCCAACCTGCAAACACTTTTGTGGAAAAAAAATCTCATTTACACTACATGTACAAGTTAAGGACTTGAAGTAACCAGTGTGCTGGAGGCCTCTCATGTAATTCCTGAACCAACTCATCAGTGGTACTCTCTATACAAATCTAGGAAGCATCATAGCAGAGCAGTCTGTCTCACAAAGTAGAGCTCTCTCCCCATGTACCTATGTTACCTAAGGACCCTCAAAGATATTTGCAATCTGGTGATTATAACCCATTGGGCCAGATCTCTATTCCCCGAATATCCTAAGCTAGTGATTTTCAACCAGTGTTCCACATCACCCTGGTCATTCCACAAGATTCCTTAAAGGCTAAGTACAGACAATCAAAAAGCCTGAGGCTGAACTGATTCAGCTTTTGCAGGTCTAAACACAGATTAAATTGAAACAGAAGTGAACGGACATTTACCTTTGACTCAGGAAAGGCAGCCACATGCCTGCAGTGGCTCAGGCCAGAAGCCAGGGGCGCTAGAGCAGGGCTCTCTAGCTATGTGTTCACTTCCTCTTCCTGCTGCCCCTGGGGTTTCTGGAATTTGCAGCCCAGAATTACAGTACCACGACTCTGCAGGGTTGTTCATCACTTCCTCTTCCTGCTTCCAGGTGCCTCTGGGATTTGTAGTCCACTGTTGCATCCAGCAATAAGTTTGAGCAGGGGAAGAGGTATTTAACTCCCCTCCCTGGCCCCGGACCCCAGCCAGGGTTTGCCTGAAGGGGGCAGTCTCTCTGCCCTGCATCCTCAGCCAGGCTTTCCCCGCTTTCTCCCCCTTATCAGCCAGTCCTCATTGCTCCAGCTAGAGAACAGAGTGGCGAGGCCAGCCCTGCTCTCTGGAGTAGACAGCCCAGCTCAGCCCAGGGCTAGAAAGCATGTTGGGGACTCTGATTTAACTGAAACCAGGAAGAAGTCTGGGACAGAAGCTCCATAAACTGGTTTGACCCAAATCAGTTAAGTCTGATAAATGCTGGTTGAATGTAGCATCTTAAATCAGTTTCAGTCATTTTGAAACTGGTTTATGTGCACTGAACTTCTGTTCTGTTACAGGTTTAAACTAGTTTCTGATCATTTAAACTGGTTTATGTGCAACTTCTGTCCCTATTCTTAAGGAAGCTAAGCAATATTAGCACTGTTAGGTCTGCAAACACCTACACAATTCACACACCCAGAGATTTCAAACAGGAATGTGTCAAAAACATTTAACCCAGTTTGGGGCTTTCTGAGTTCTTAGCAACAGAAGAATCCCTGTATTATTTTTCCATAAAAACAAGTACAAGCTAAGAGCTGGCATTTTCTGAGGGATACCTTGTGTCTAAAACTTAGAGAACCACTGCTCTAAGTTCTCACTGAAGTTACAAAGGAGCATATAAAATAATGACAGAATTGGTCCTTTCATTAGATAAGTCAATGCTTTCCCCCTATTATAGATACACAGAGGCTGATCCAACCACTTGTAAAAAAAATTATACTAATACACATTTGATATAAAAGTCTGAATAATTATAAATCTATATAAATTTATATCTGTCTGCTCCAACACTATTAGTTTGCTTTTCTGAAAGCTATTTGTCAAACAAAAGTATTCTCTGCATTAGCTGAGCATTTATTGTGCAAAACATTAGCATTTCAAAAAACAAAAAACAAAAATGCATTCATAAATGCATCATTTATTGCCGTAGTTATACACAACCCTACTGCTAACATTTATAAAATAATAGCAGAATTAGTAAATCATTTTAAAGTTTTTTCAGTAGCTGATACATTCACTGCTACACTTTGAAAATCTTATAGTAAATCTCCTTCTCATACTCTAAGCATGCTCCTGTCACATTCATACAAACAAAGCTAATGCAAAACATTATGGCTTAAGGCTCTTACCTTCCCTATTCTTAAATTTTTCATTTTAGCTTGGTCTTTGATTTAATAGGCCTGACTATATTTCACTTTAGCACACACATTGAATACCAATATGCAAAGACAGTTTGGTTAAAGTAACAATAAATGTTTTTCAACAAAATGGAAGATCTAAGATTTTGGGGAGTATAAATTCCACAACTAAACTGCAGCCTGATCCTACATGCTGATACAAAGCACTGTCTGAGCAGATCTTTACAGTCATGTGAGGCAAGTCTACAGGTGCATTAATGTGATTTAGTTATCCACATTAAATCTAATATATCCATTTTGAGGTATTAGAACAATGCACATTAGCCTTTCTTAATGGTCATTATCTAAAGAGCATTGTTTTTTTCAGTGATGCTTTGACACGCATTAAAATAAGCCAAGGAGCATTAAAGCGCACATGGAAACGTGCCCTGAAGCCTATCTAATTTCAAAGAAGCTCTACCCAGAGAAAACTAATTGAATGCTAGCATGTCCTAGCAACTGGCATCTATTGCAATAATGGGCAAAATCTAAGGCCCTGATTCAAAAACACAAAATTTTAAAAAATGAATAATAAACCCATAAACTTTAGATGAGCCATTATGTACAAGTTAATGCCCAACTGCACTGTCTACCACCATCAGGAACAGTATATAAACACAAAGCAAGTTTAAAAATCAAAAGACAGTTTCCAAATTAGAAAAAAAATGGATTAAGCAACACACAATTAGAATTTAAGTAGAGGAGCAGGAATATTTCACCAAACCCATAAGTAACTAAAATTTTCTAATTAATGATCAAGCTTGCAAGTTAATTTGATTATAATTTTGAGCTCAATGTAATAAGACCGATTGCAATATAAACAGATTTAGATAGAGTTCTCTTAACAGTAGGGTTCTTCCATTTATGTATTGCAGTACTTAAGTACAGACATCCTTGCTCTGAAGGGTAACTCATTTTGACCATGTTAGGACTCAAGCTCATTTACAGTAAAAGTAGAGACTTTAGTAGCCTGAGTGATTCAGAGAAGAATGATGAGAAGTAGGGCCCTCCAAGGGTACATCAGAAAACTTAGAAAGAGCCTGTAGGAAAAGCCAAGAACAGGGATATGAAGGAATTCCTGTCCTTTTCAGAAGCTTAAACACCTGACTCACTTTCCATGAGGCAGGTATTGCCTAATTAACAATACCCAGCCTCTGAAGACAGACATACAGGATGATTTCCACCTTTCACCTAGTATCTCCAGGACCTTAGAGTTTAAGTGACTCCTGTTATACTTAATTTTGATTAAAGGGTGATGTAAATTGACTAAAATGATTGATGATACTATTTTACTTTTACATTTAAATTTATTGTGCACATAAGCAATACCACTACTTAAGTAAAACCCTAAACAGTTTGTAAATGTATTTTACACAGGTTTTTGGAATGATGCACAATGACTTAGCTACATAAGTGTTGTTATGGCATCAGGGGTTGCAGTTTTGACCAGGGTGGGGTTGTTTGTTTGTTTGGTTTTTACTTGGTGATAGCTTTTTAAATGGATGCAACTGGTGGGGGAGTCGGTTTTTATACTTTTTTACAGGATTTTTGTATATTTTATATGTGGTTATGCTAAAAAAAATATATATATTTTTACAGCATTTTGTATTATTAATTTGTTACCCGTAGCCAATTTTTTTATTTACTTTTTATTTACTGAGCTATTTTGGAGTTTGCTTTGCTTTTTTATTTTACTTTGTTTTTTAACACATTTTACAGCTATTTACATTTTGTTTTGCCTACAACAAGCGCTTACATTGCCTTTGTGCTTATTTTGTTTGCAGCTTATTGGTGTTTGTTTAAAAGGGAAAATTGGCATTAGTTATGTTAAGACAGCTTTTAGGCCTACAGCTCTCAGCAAAAATCTGAATCACAATGGAGTTTTGGTGGAAGTCAGGTGATGTAGTACAGCTAAATTGCTTCTGAGCATGCTCAAAAGTCCTTGTACAGATGCCTAGGGAATTTTGCACTCCAAAGTAGGGACTCCTAATACATTTAGTTATGTATGGTTTTTTTTAACGTGTGTTCCAGGGGTGGTGGGGAGGGTGTCTCGTGTAAGTATCCCCATGCTTCAAAATGACAGTGGAGGCACTTTAACTAAAACTCATTAGATGAGCTTTAGTTAAAGCACCCCTACTGCTATTTTGAAGCCCAGGAACACTGATATATGAGATGTGGAGGCTGCTGGAGGTGTGCTAATTAGCACATTGTGATTACAGTGCATCAGAGCAGCCTCCCCACATATGTACAGGCACCCATAGTGAGTTTTGTGGCTGCAGGTGCAGGGCCAGTGTGAACCTTTTGAACTTAATGAGGTGCCCATTAAGAGCTGAGGAAACCTTTCCTAGACATAGAAACCATAACTGTTAGAATACTTATCTAGAATTGTAATTATTTTATTTAGCTAATAGATACATGATGCAAATAAATAATTACTCTAACCTGGGGGATGTAATAAGAAGCAAGAGTCCCATGTACAATACATGAGGACTAGTCTGATTCGGGATGGCCTGCAGTATATTACATGCTTACACAGGAACAAACAGTTTGGTTTCATCTCCCTTTTCTCTGTTATTCCATTTGGTCCCAGAGGTCAACATTTCTCCCATCAGCACTAAATGACGCTTAAGTGTAACACTATCTAGTTACAGGAATAAACAACTAAACAGAGTGTCAGACAACAAAGTGGCATGCACTATGCTGGTTCCAGTGGTCTCATGGGAACCACTGCCGCATCTGGCCTACGTTAGAACAGAGAGAGTTAGTTGGCAAGTTAGTGTGAAGTTAGGCAAAAAATGAGGTAGCACTTTATACACTAACTTATTCAAAAATGCATAAACTTGTAAGCAACAGCTTACTACATCAGATGCAGCCCCAAAAAGCTAATTTCCACTTGGGCTATGGGGAGAAATCAGGGAAGCATAACTGGCTCCCTAATTCAATTCTCTTAAATGTTGCATCCATTCAAAATTCTGACTACATGTACCACAAGTGTACAAACTAATAATGAGAATATTACATAGCTAGCATGTAATCTACTCCCAAACCAAGATGGATTTTCCATCTAGCCTTCATTCCAGAAGCCTTGAAGAAAAGGTATGTGCTTTGCAGCATGAATCAGAAAATCATCAAAAACAGTTCTTAGTGGACCAAGGAGGTAAGCTAACTCCAAATTCAGTAAGCTTCTTTTGCAGTGGTATAACTTGATGGGGAGAGGGAGGAGGAAATGGGGGCAACTGCCCTAGGCGCTGACTTGGAGCGGAGAAGGGGAGGGAGAGGATTTAAAAAAAAAAAAGATCAAACAAACAGTTCCTACCAACAGTCATGTTCACAGTTGTGAACATGGCAGCAAACTGGAAGCCGCCTCTCACATTTTACCTTGATGCCTAGACATGCCCCTACACTGCTGGAGACTTTGCCTCCAGTCCCTCTCAGTCAACTTGGGGAATTTTTATTTAAAAGTACTCAGTAGTCATAGTCTCTGAAGATCAGCCATGGTAGCAAGGCTCTAGAATACAATGTGGTTTGATATGCTATAATAGAACTAGGTATTTTTTAAATTTACTTGTTATTCACTGAAAAATGCAAGTGCGTGATAGCTTAAAGAATGGTATTTAAAGGTTTGCTTTTTGGGAATTTTCAGATAGATAGTTATGCATTAGAATGGTTTAGTATGGGCAGCAGGGGTTAACTGATTTTTAAGCCTAGGTGTCTCTCTCTGTTTTCTGAGCCTTCAGAAGCAGACAGGCTGTCTAACAGAACAAGACCAATGGATACACACACAGCCTGGGAAAGTGGGGGCATGTACCACACTGTTCCATAACATGAGATAAGGTGGCACCAGCTCTCAAGGTCCCAGAGCTGGGGGGCAAGTTTTGCAGTTTTGGGGAAACAGACCAAATTAAGAGGACACTGGTAAAGCCCTAAATTAGGATGTGGGCATGTGACAGATTTATGAAAATGGGACTTTAGCTGACAACATGGGATGTGGAGAGTGTGACAAATACAGAGACACCAATCAGCCATGGATGGAGAGTCATCGGTGGGGGGGGGGAAGAGAATACAAAAGCAGAGACCTGAGGGTAACAAAGGGTCCGTGAAGAAGGAGGGGGGGCTTCAGCATCCCACCTCCAGGCTGCTGCTATCTGACACCTAAGAGAGAGCCTCAGAGTGAAGCCTGTGCCCTGGCCAGATGTTTCTTGACTCTGATGACAGCCCTAGAACTGGTAGATATTGATTGATTGTTTATTCTTTTTTATTATCACTGTGTATCAATACATTTGCCTCTTATCGAATGGAAAGGTCATGGCCGTTCTGAGGGTGGGTCCCCCCGGGTGAGTCACTCCCCGGAACAAGGCATCTGGGTCCTAAATCTAGAGCCCAAAGTGTGGATAACTGAAACTATTTACAAATTCATATTGAATTAATGGAATAGTTTGGGTCCAAAAAAAAAAATTTAATTTTAAAAAGTTTAAGTTTTGGCATTTTTTTAAATGAAGCTTTTCAAAACTAATGTTTTAAAGAAAAGAGAAAAAGCACCCAAAATTAAATAATTCATTTGACCTGATATTCTGGGGAAAAGGAAAAAAGGAGTTAAATTTCACCAAGCCAAAAAAAGAAACAGAAGAACCCCACATGAATTAGCTAAGGAACCACAGCCAAAACATGATTTCTATCTGTTGCGATCCCACACGTGGAGACCAGGCCAAATGTAAAGAACCCTGCCCTCCTCAGCTATGGCAAATCTTCTGGGTTACAGGAGTGCCATTTTTCACTTCTCTCTGCCAGCAGTAGCAAAGAGCCAGCTGCCTTATTTTTAAACCATGTCTTGCTAAAGGCAACACTACCTTAGATTTTTTTAAAATACTTCAATTTTAACAGCTTTATCTCATTCTTTTTGCTGCCTGTTTCCATTTGCTTCTGTCCTCATCTGAACAAAATAAAACAAGACATCCTAGTTTTCATTTTCTTATACATTTGGGATGAAGCCCTGTTTCCCTTTAAAAATCACTGGTAAAGCTTTCATCACTTTCAGTGCATTCAGGATTTCCTGCTCCTGATAGATTTAGGTCACAACTATTTAATCATAATGACCAACCTCCAGTGTAATAGACCACAGAATTTCACCCATTTATCATTGAACTAAGCTAACAGCTTTCTTTGCAAAACCCTAAACTTTGTGTCAAATTTAACCTGACACCCTCCAAAGCCCTGAGTCAGAATGTTGCTAGAGGAGTAATGGCATGTAAAAACTGAATAGGAATAGACAAAAAAGGTCACAAAAACATTCTGTGATCTCAAAGTCAAGAGCATAATTTTTGCTCTCATCTCTCATTTTCCACTGGAAAGTCAATTCGGCATTTTATTACACATTCACAACATATTATAATTCTAGTTTGCAATTGAAGTCAGATTGTTAATGAGTTCTGCTGGACAATAGGCAGCTCATTGTGTTTTCTACTATAAATAAATAAAGATATACAATAAAAACAGACCACATTTTGTTAGGAACATAAAACTAGGAGGGGGCTTATAAGCCATCTAGTGTAGTCCCCTGAATTTGCAGGCAACTCTCTCTCAAAGGCTCCACAAAAAACATCTGCTTCAGTTCCTCTCATGCACTGCAACCACAGAGTATGCTAATAAAAAAAGCCTTCAGTGGTTCCTAGCACAGAAGACCAGGGCACTGCAGTGGCAGGAAATTAACTAGGTTGAAATATCCTCCGGGAAACATATGCCCTATACTTTAAAGCAGGGTTGGGCAAAATACATGGGACGGATCTGGCGCACCAGCTGATTGGAGCTGGCCCACGAAGGATGCTCTCCAATTGACTGGATTTGGCCCATGGCTGAGCCCAACCTGGGGCAGCCAGCATTGTGCTCCTGCCTGCACGCTAGCCCTGGCCCCAGCAGAGCTCACCCATATGGTGCAGTCCACGGCTAGCCCCACAGCACTCCACAGGGGGCTAAGCCCTGCCCATTCCCACCTGGGGCAGCCCACACCGTGCTTCTGCCTGTGCCCACCAGCCCAGCCCTGGCCAGCACGCACAGCTTACTGGCAGCGTTGCTCCTGATGCAGCTGCCTGGGTATGGCTCAGCTCCCCTTACCTCCAGCAGCAGACCCTGCTGTGTAGCTCTGGACAAAGGAAAAGCAGGAACCAGGCAGCTCCTGCCCCAGTGCATAGGGCTCTGGCTCTAGCTCCCAGCCTCCTTCCCCCTGCTCCACCCACCTGCAGGTGGCAGCTCATTGAGCCAGGTGGGCAGAATGGGTGGAAGGTGCCCAGGAACTGGAGCTGGTGCCCCATACACTGGGACAGAAGCCTCCTGGCTGAAGTTTCCTCCCTGCCTAAAGAGATATAACAGGGGCAGCAGTAGAAGGAAGTGCTGCCATACCGGGAGCAGCCCCACTGGTAAGCTGTGCACCCTGGCCAGGCCAGTGTGTGCAGATACAAGTGTGGTGTGGGCTACCCTGGGTAGGAGTGGGTAGGGCTTGGCCCCATGAGGATCCCTGCAGGGGTAGTCACTGACTGCACCATTCAGTTGAGCTCTGCTGCACATGCCCCCACCCCCTCCTCCCCTCGCCCCCACCCTGTTCCAGGGACCCAGCACCCAGGCAGCCCCTCCCCCTGCCCCCACACACACATGTATGCACACCCCATATGCAGGAGCACCACCCCAACCCACTCTTGACCCCACTGGGGAAGGGCATGTAGGAAACAGATCACCTATCCCACTCCCGAACACCATTTCCCACCCCTGCCCCTGGTAGCCCTATCCCATATAGGAAGTTTTAGTGAGTTTGGGAGGGGGGAGGTGTGGTTTTAACCCAGCCTGTGGCAGCTCATTAAAACTCCCTATGTGGCCTGCAGGCCCAAATAATTGCCCTCTCCTACTACAGAGGAAGACGAGATAAAAAAAAATAAAAAAACCCTCAATGGTCCCTGGCAATTTAACCTAAGGGAAAATTCTGGTGCTACATGCCTGTGAGCTAGATTCACCAGATAGGTCTCAGACAGATACTTACATACCATTAGAAGCAAAAGCACACCCCAAACACCCATCTCTACCTTTTGTCAATGTCCAGTATTTCAGAGGCAAACTTTTTTTAGACAAGTTTTTGCTTGCGTTTTGTCACATTTAATAGTACCACCCACTCCCTGAATGTGAATAAGATAGGAGAATGAGGCCAAGAGAGACATGGCTGAACCTAGCAATTGGATATCAAGTACAACTGCTGAGGATAAGGATCAAAAAGTAATTTTAGTTCAGAGACTCCCTTCTGAGGCAGCATGTCTCGAAAGCTCTCCAAGGGATGAGGGAAGCATTGTTGGATCGGCCCTTTACAAGATTCACGTTACTTCATGGCTCCAATTCAACCAGTTCTGCCAGCTGGCTCAGGGTTAGGTTTCTGCCTTCTTTTGATGTTCTTCTAGCCCATCAACTGCCAGAGGGGAAAAAGAGCAGGGTTTCACATAGAGTCTCTGTACTTTTTGTTTGTTCATTTTTTAAAAACATGTAAATACACATGCCCCACACAAACAGGAGTTTGTGATGACTTACTGCACAGTAACATAGAACTAGAGCAGAGTCTTGAAAATAATGAGCAATGCAAAAAATTTCCTGTGGAGACTTAACATGTCAGTGACATTCAGAAGTATTGAACAAACTACATTCAAAGAACACCAAGTTTGCAAAGTCAAGGATTAAACATTAGGAAATGCCAGAATTAAGGTTGTCTGGGTAGTCTTTAGGCATTATGACATTCTTCCATTGCATGATCACTTACTTCTTTTTTTTTTTCCTGGAGGATCCCTGCCTCATTCAGTCCACAGGATCAAAAGTATTCCCTTGAAACACAACAGTGAATGAACAGTTCGTTGTGTGATCACTAAATGCGTGGGCATTTAATTATTGCACTATATTCAAATACATCTCTGAAGGCAGAGTTGCCAATGATTGTTTCAAAAATGCTAATTTATTTTCACAACAACTTTGAAGGGAAAGTGTAAAATTATCCTGTTACAGAAGGAAACTGAAGCATAGGGAGACCATGATCAGAATGATCTACTGACTACATGTGTTTAGTTTAAGACAACTAGGATCTAATTTTTGCAGAGTTATACAGCACTATATTCAAAGCACAGTTGCCACGGACTTCAATTACAGCTGTGGACACT
>NW_005841847.1:5566164-5597309 GCF_000455745.1 Alligator sinensis | reverse complement strand
CCGAGCCTGGCACCCAGGAAATGAGAAAATCTGATGAGACTTGCCCAACATCTCAAACTTCTGGATACACTTACAAGACTCAATGCTGTGCCATGGAGACCACCTAACCTAGTTATGAATGAGCTGACATGTCTCCACAGCATAGTATAAAGATTCTAGCTTAGTCCTGGGAGCAGACTAGCCACAAGAGTACAGCACTCCATTCAAGCCAGTCTTTGCAGGGCAGATTATCTCCAGCAGAAAACTATGCTGATGTGGCTCTTCTGTTCCTAGTTCCAGAGTTTATTCAGGTACATACACAGAGCTGCAGCATCATGTAAGCATACCATGGGGGCCAAGCTGGCAAAAAAATCCAATTTCCCAGGATGACTTTCAACTACCTCACCTATGAGACAGTGTAAGACCCCAACTGTTAGAGACTCATCATAAGTGATTGAAAGCAGTAAACTGATAGATAGGCAAAGTCTAGGATCTAAGCTCCCAGAGAGCCAGCAGTTAGGATCAGAGGTGGAATCAGGAGCTAAAGCCAGAGTTAGGATATACCAGGAGTCAAGCAAGGTTTGGAAATCAAACCCAAAGCCATAGCCAAGACCAAAACCAAAGGGCCAATAAGAAGCACAAAAAGCTCAGCAGCCAAGTACATCAGCCTTTGCCTAAACAAAATGCTGTGAGTTTGGCCTAGCTTTTAAGGGCTAGGCAACTGGCTCCACCTGCTCTGTGGCTTCAGTGGATTGGCTACTCAGCTACTCTATTGTTTCATTAAGACCAGATCAGCTCTGGGCATTAATCTGAACTTGCTACAGGTGGCCCTGTTTCTCTGCAGCCTCAGGGAATGAACTCAGAGCTGGTCTTGGGGAAAATGGTGTTATGGGTGAACTTGCATTTTGGTGCCCCCCCCCACGCGCGCCTTCCCCACCCAAGTCACTGACACTGTGTGTGCATGGGGTGTGTGGGGAGATGAGCGTGTGTAGGGTATGTGTGTGGGCAGGGGTGTTAAGGTGTGCGTGTTGTGTGTGGAGGGGGTGCATGCCTTAGAGGAACATGTGCCACAGTGGTTGTGTGTGGCAGGGGACCCCATGGGCTATCATAGGGAAGTGTGTTTCCATTCACTCGAGATGTTGGCCTGGCACTGGGTAGCAGGAGCTTGGCAGGGGGTGGCAGGAAGGGCAAGTGGGTGGGCAGCAGGCAGAGCTGTCCACACAGAAAGCCCAGCTGCAGCAGCAGGGCACCATTTCTTGGTGGCACCTGGCTGCCCTCACCCTCAGCAGTGACCAGGGGGATAGCCAGAGGGGTGCTACAGTTCTACCTCCAGCCCCAGCAGGTCAGTGATAGTGAAGGCCTTGCCACACAAGCCAGGGCAGCCCAACTGCATTGCCTTCTCACTGGGCACTGTCACCTTGCCCTTGGCCCAACCATCGGTGCCCACCTCCTGGCGCATCATGCTGCCTGGCAGCACCTGTTGCTGCCACCCGGGGGCTTTTTTATCCTGCAGATGGACAGACCTTGGGATTAGTTGCCACTGAAGTCCCCCAACAGCTCCCACCCAGCAAAGCAGGGCAGGGTCTATGAGAATGTGTATGATGCTCCCTTGACCATGGTGCCCTGAGCTGTTGCCTACACTGCTGACCCTTAAGGCCGGCTCTTAATGGACTGCCCTGAGCCCCTGATTGGAACTGACTGGGCATTACACTGACCTATGCATTAAATGCTTTTCAACTGTTTCGCCAGATGAGGTTTATCCCACAGGCAACAATCTCCTGTATTAAACAATGTTGCTTCATATCCAGATTGGGTATGTCTTGTGTACTGAATGAAGCGGGATCCCATGGAAATAAATATCATCTGATCAGGCAGTTAACAACTATAGAATAATGTATGGGAATTAGGTGTCTGAATTAAGGTTGGAAACAAAAAACGTGGGTTTTATTTATTTTTAAGGCAGATGCCTGGCTTGAAAATTTTCAGCCCAAAGAATTCAAGTTTGACACAAAAAATTATGAGAGGATCAAGTGTTTTCATGAGGAAGCACTGGGCAACCCTTGTGATAGGCATCATTACCAGCCTCACTTGTAATTGAGTTACCTGGGGAAAACTATTTATTTTTGTCATTTTTAATAAGTTTAAAAATTATTTGAAATAACAGAAATCCCCTTGACCTTGTATTATATGGGAGTACAATTATATTGATCTGACTGTTCACTGTACCAGTATAGTGCTTTTCATTAACATCTGGGAGCTAAGAGCAGCAGCAGCCACCACATGGGCAAGAAGTTTGAATTGAAAATGTGCATGTCAAATGGATGGCAGCAGTCAAGGTTTTTTTTTTAGTCCTTCAACATTGTATTGATAATGAAATTAATATATTCTTTATATGCTTGTGGTGGTGGTCTCTTGTGGAGCTATTCAACTGTGCTTACATCTGAGGCTATTGATCATTTCTATTCAAGTCCTGATCCTACCACTGGATCTCAGAGTTCTGGATGCCTGTGCCCATGTGGCGTTTCCCAACTGAGCACAGGGACTGCCATCCTCCCTGGCCCTTCTGATTTCTGCAGCTTGTAAAGGAAGGTTCCATTACCCAAGTGTTATCCCAGAATCTATCCTATTTCTATCAATGGGACTGTGTGCCTGATTTAGCAAAGTCAAAGGAGAAACCCCCATGAACATTTAGTACTGTGGGAATAGGCCTTGTAGGTGAATCAAGATACTTATCGGTCTGTGTGTGACATATTTAGCCTTTTATTACTTTAGATACAACCAATGCTCCCAAAAGCATGTGTGAATCCAGTGTAGAACTAAAAACAGGAATCCATTGCACAGCCACTCTGATGACATATTCAGCCTATTCTAATTTTGTACCAGTGCAACTGCGTCATAATCCTCCAAAAAAGGCCAGAGTGTTCCCTGTAGTTGTGAGAACGGGGATAACCATAAATTATTGCAGGGCACATTTTCCCCAGGGTACACACGCTCTCCAGAATGTCCAATCTACTAGAATATGCTCAAGTATGCCTGACAAAATGAGAGGAATCTAACATAACCATCAACTCAGTCTCCCATTCTTGTAAGTACAAGTTATATATCTGCAGTTGCAAGAACTCCGATAGGATGGTCTCCAACTGGGAAAACTAGAAACTGCTGTGATTGATCAAATGTTATTATAGCAAAAGCTATTCTCCAGTGCATATACTGTATCCCAAAAGGAAAAAAAAAAGATTTTTTTATTGTTTTTGTTTGTTATTATACAATAGGTAGCTTTTTCTCTCATTTTTTTAAACTAGAAAGCACTTAAAAGAACTAGATCCTGTATTTTTGATTCTTCAAAGACAAGCAGATTGTGTGTTTATTGCATCAGGTTCAATTCTACACTTAACAAGACAAAAGACTTTTAATTTGAATTGGTGGATAAGGAGGAAAAGAAGACAACATGACAATTTTAAAAAGCATTCTGCCTTCTGTTTTCTTTTTAAAGGAAAATGTAATCTTTTAGGTACTAATAGGTTAGGGGAAAAGGCTAGAGAGCTTTAAAACAAGCAGTATTGGCCAAATGATTATTGCCATGGTAACACAGCCACAGCTTATATTTTCACAAAGTTCCTCTTGTACAATGATAAATAGCAATAATGTGTTACTGAAAGCTCTGTATTGTTCACTACCAGCTGAGACTCTGACCTCGACTACAATAGATGTATTTTCAAATACTACTTATATAAAGAAGCAATTTACTTCAATTCCATAATTTCATTTGGAATCAGCTGCAAAAATAATTGAATCTTTATGTTCCAGAAATCTGAAACATCAAAAGCTGCCACTGTGGTTCCAGAAAGTCACTTTGCTTCCAAATGTTTCATGTTACAATAGAGGCTAGTGGTCCCGAACCGAATCAGTGTCTTGATGTGCTCTGTAGTGTACAGACAGGGAAAAAATGTAATTCCAAATAGGTAAAGTTCCAACATGCATTATGGAGTATAATGGGCAACAGGTCTTTTTTATTATGAGTTAAAAAATACCAAGAATAAGATTGTCATGGATTGATAGGCCAAAGTACTAGAATATTAATGCTAAATAAATCAATCTGATGCTAAGGCCCCTCTACACAAGCAGGTAAATGTACAATGCGATCTAATGCACAATCCATACAATTGTACCTCTTGCTTTGCTACACATGCATGGCAAGAGGCAGAATTGTGGGATCACGCATTCGATCCCATCATGCCTTATTGCCAGTGCAGGGGGCAAGAAGCAAGCTCTTGTGGCTGGGAGCGCCCCCATCTCCCTGCCCTGGGGGTTTCACACCCCACCCTGGGCCTGGCAGATCGCAGCCATACCCTGCAGTTGCTGGACCCCGCTGGGTCCTGACACTGGAAGACATGCTGCAGGGATCCAGTTATGGGACTCCCGGTTCTGGTAGCTGAAGGGTACTTCCAGGGTCCAGAGTCAGCAGCTGCTGGGGCTGAGTCCCTAGCACTTGAGGAACTGGCAGCCCCAGCTGGGCATGGTGCACCCCTACAGGGCTTCCAGGCACAGGAGCAGTCCCTGCTTCACGTGCAAATTAAAGCCTGTGGCACAAGAAAATATTATTTGCGGGGGCTGATCGGTACAGAGCAGACCTGGCTGACCCCGCCCCTCCTTCCTGCAGGACCGTTCTGGGGCTGGCATGCACTGGTGCTGTGTGCACAGAGGAGGCGTTGGGCACAGCACTGCAGCAGCAGTGGTGCTAGAGCCACTGTCACTGGCCCTGTCTGGGGCAGCTAAGCCCCGTTACCCCTGGCCTTCCACCACCTGTGCCTGATAGCAGTCTGCTATAAAGTTCATACACATTTTCAAGGTCTAACTTTATAGCTGGTGGGAGCTTTTTATGGCATGATGTTGACTTTGCACACGTAGCTGGCCTTAAGGTAATTGCGTAATTAACCAGTTAATTGCACAATACCTGTAATGTGTAGAGCAGGCTTAATTTATACAGAAGGTTCAGGTCTAATTTAGTCAAGCTTAAGCGCCAATATAAGGGCCAGGTTCTATTACCTTTACTCAGAGGTCCCATGTGTCTTTGGAAAGAGAAAGAGACTAAGCTTCCTGAAAGTCTCCTTTGCACCTGGCTTTGGGGCACACAACTACAAAAAAATGAAAAAAATCTCCTATCACATTCTGTCCCCTAACCTGTTCTTCTTTAAAGTTCAGTTGTTCCCCTTCCCTTTTTCATGAGAATTTCTTGGAGATCATTTCTGGTGTTAGGTGGAGGAAGACAATGAATCTCCCTGGCAAGTGATAGTGTCCCAGACACTTACTAGAGTCATTTGAAGTTAGAACAATTTGCCTTCTTCTGCTTTAATTTTTATCTTTCTTCCTCTATGCTTATATACAATTTGGCTTCTTTATCTCTATCATTGATTCCTTGACTGATCTATCATTAACTCTTCCCACATTGTCATATGCTTATTTCCTACATCTCCTTGTGTCACTTATATACCACTGTGCTATTTTGAACAGCAGCTAACAGGCTGTGAGACAGACAGATGCCTACTACTACTAACAAATCATTAGAGCCTGGACATGTAAGAGAGGTGACTGAAGTTCAAATTTTTATCCCTGGGATATCTACAAGTGACTTATCCAGGCTTGAACTAGATGCAGAGAGATTCCCTTAGAACAATTTTTGTATCTATTTATTATTTGCATTATGGTTGTACTTGAATGACCCAATCAAGGATCAGGACCTTGTTGCATTAGACTCTATACATACAACATTACAAGGACTTCCATAAGATGTAAGTATTTCATTTCCAGATATTAAGCATTTTTTAGTTCAAGTTCATGAAACATCAAAAGATGTCATGTTCCTGGGTTCTTATTATTGCTCACTTTCCTAAAAAGATAACATCTTTCCAGTAATGAGACATAATACTACATAAGCATATGCTACCATCCAATTTTTCTCCCTTTTAAATCAATTAAAGTTTATCGTTTATTACAATGGGAACAAAACCAGGCCTTCTGTGAACTGTAAAGGAATTCCTTTAAAGAAACCATCATCTAAACAGACATTCAATGATCTAGATTTCTCAGGTGACAATCTCTATTTAATAATATGTGAATAGAAAAGACTTGTGTTAAAAAGTAGATACATTTTACATGGTCAGTTAAATTAGTTTCAGTCGTGCTTTTGAAAGATTGGACCATGCTTTGTTAAGTAGTGCATTTCATTAACTACTGTCAGGTGTATGCTGTTCTTCCACAGATCTATGCAGAGCAGTGATACTCAAACCTGTGAGGGAAGGAGGCATGGCCAGGCCCTGTTGTGGGGGAGAGTGCATGGCGCAGACAGAATGTGGTGTGGTCTGACCTGCTGAGCAGGGCGTGGGAACTTGGCGACACAGGAGGGTGGCCGTATTGCCACCTCTCCCTCTCTACCAAATTTTCTGACCTGTGAGGAGCCCCATGGGCCAGATGCCATGGCTCCATTGGCTCCATTTTGCCTGTGGTCCAGAGGTTGGTCACCTCTGATGTATAGTATATGTGCACATTGGCAATAATGGAGCAAGCACCCTTGTCTGTCTTCAAATTTGTGCATGAACATGATAATCCCATATGTGCTTTTCTTTAAGATGTAGACCTACTCAGACTCTCCAAGTATTATTACAGAATATGGAAATGAATGCAATACCCCAAGAACTATCATAGAAGTCATTCAAATGTGCAACTCTTAGAACTAGACCCAATTTGAAACAGGAAAGCTATTTCTCCTTTCTACTGAATTTGTCACTGATTTCTGGTATATAACTGAGATATGCACTAATAATAAACTATGACATGTCACATTTATAAAATACAATATTTGTTTCACAGATTCCTCCTAATCAATCAGTCATCACAGCAGGGAATGACTGACTTATGGTACTTAGAATCCGGTTTTACTCTTCAGAATTAATACAAAGAAACAGCCCTTCCCCCCCCACCCCCAATACACACACACACACAATTATCACAAAGCACTTAGCAGCAAAATGTAAAATAATGAGAGCAATTTAGAGAGCTGTACACTGTGACTCTCTCACAAATGGAAAATAGTGATATAGCATGGGCCTGACTGAAAGAGGTGAAATTTAAAAATGGGTAAAGATTAGAACATTTATTCTTTGGAATAGCTGAAGAAACAAGGGAAGGAAGAGAAGCTAACAATGGAAAGGAAAGATTTTTAAGGAATAAAGGGGGCAATTGGTTTGGGGGAACCATTTCAGTTAAACATAACATAGTAAGAGAGGCCTATTTAAAAGACACACACACACACACACACACACACACACACACACAAATGCATCAGTCTGAGTACACAAGCAGTTCCACTGAAAGCAATAGGGATTTATCAGGGTTATTGGTTGTAGTCATGTTGCTCTAAAGACATAGGCAGGAAAGGTTCTTTGGGTAGATGTGTTATCTTTTATTAGACCAACTAAGTAGTAGGAAAACATTCTCCAAGGTAGACAAGAAGCTAATTTACAACAAGCAAGTCTGTGAAAATGCAAATGAGTGGATGTTTGAAAGGTAATGGGTAGAGATAGGAGGGGGGCGGGGGGAGGAGGGAGGAAAATGTGTGAAGGAGTGCAAGTGGTCAGGTGGAGGCAGGTTACCTGGGGTATCAGATATCAGGCAGGTTGTAATGTGTCATAAACCCAACATCTATACTGAGTCCATGATTTTTTGTATCTAGTAGATTTATGAAGTGAAGTTCGTAAGCTCATCTACAAAAGGTGTTTTGTAAGTTCCCTTTGAGGACTAGAACTGAGAGATCAGAGAGGGAGTGATTGTCTTAGAAGAAGTGTGCACCCACAGATAATTTGATATTTTTGTCATTGATGTATTTTCGGTGTGCCTTTATTCTGGTACACAGTTGTTGTTTGGTTTCTCCTACATATTTGCCATCAGGGCATTTGGTGCACTGGATAAGATTATATAACATTTCTGGAGGTGCAGGTATAAGACCTAGGAATGGTGATGGTTCCGTTGTGGGGTGTGGTTATTGTGGGAGTGGTGGAGATGTGCTGGCGGGTTTTACATTTCTTGTCCTGGCATGGTCTGGATCCATTTGGTGTGGTTTCGGTTATAGGAAGTTTGCTTGCGGTGATAAGGTTATCAAGGTTCAGTGCTTGTTTAAAGGCTAGGATGGATGGTTCTGGAAAGATCTCTTTGAAAATTGGGTCTTCTTCTAGTATGGGTTGCAATTTTTTGAGGATTTTTGGTACAGATTCCAGGGAAGGATAGTATGTCATAATCTACTAATGGCGTGGATTTTGTGGGGATTTTCTTTTTGTATAGCAGCAAACCTTCATGTGGTATCCAGGTGGCTCTTTCAAAAGTGCGATCTATTTCTGTGGAGGAGTGTCCTTGTTGGGTGAAAGCCCTTTTGAGATTCATGAGGTGAGGATTGTGGGTATTCTCCTCAGTGCAAATTCAGTGGTATCGAAGAGCTTAACTGTAAATTACATCTTTTTTGGTCTGTTTAGGGTGATTGCTGGTTCTGTGTAGATATGTATGTTGGTCCATGGGTTTCTTGTATCTGGTGGTTTGTATTTTATTATTCTGGATATTGATCATGGGGTCTAAGAAGGAAATGTTTGTGCTGAAGTATTCAAGAGATAGTCTGGTGGAGGGGTGGTGATTGTTGAATTTGTAATGCAAATCAATCAGAGACAGCAGGTTTTCAGTCCAAATGATGAAGATGTCATCTATATGTCTTGGGTATAGCATGGCTTTGATGGTGCAGTTCTTGAAGATTTTTTTCTTCCAGGTGGGCCATAAAAAGGTTGGCATATTGTGGGGCCATTTTGGTGCCCATAGCTGTGCCCATGATCTGGAGGAAATGTTGGTTGTTGAAACTGAAGTTGTGTGTGGGAATGAAGTGTAAAGTTCACTAATATCTTGAGGTCTGTACACTGAGTTGTAATCTAGCTCTTGTAGATATATGAGGCAGGCTCGGATGCCATCCGGGTGTGGGATGTTTGTATATAAGCTGGTGACATCCATGATAGCTAGCAGGGTATTATTGCTAGGAAGGTGGTCTATGTTTTTGAGTTTTTGCAGAAACTCTGTTGTGTCTTGGATAAAACTCAGTCTGTGGGTGACAAGAGGTTTTAAGATGGATTAGATGAAACCTGATATTTCGTCTGTTAGGATTCCACAGTTGAAAATTATAGGTCTGCCTGGGTTCCCTTATTTGTAGATTTTAGGGAGCATGTAAAACGTCCCTGGATTGGGTAGCGGAGGGATCAGGGTCTGAAGTGTTTCTTGTAGTTCAGATGGAAATGATGTGATGGTGGTTTTGAGGTGAAAAGGAGTTAGATCTTCCTCTAGTTTTTCATAGTAGGTAGTGTCAGGGAGTTGTCTGTTGGCTTCTTTTATGTAGTCTTCACCATTAAGGATAACTATAATTCCTCCTTTTTCTGCTAGTTTTATCAGAATCCAGTCGTCAATGACCAGTCACCACTGTAGCTGCACTATTCCTGACCCATGTCTAGATGGATGAGCCAGTGTAACCTGTAAACCAATACAGTTTAACTTCAATGGGAAAGGGCTCTACTGGTGACAATACATTCTGTGGATACAAGGTAGACATACCTCAAAGATCTAAACTTAACCTCTTTGCAAGGTAAATTAACCAAAGTAGAGCCCCATGCTACGGCAGCTCAACTGATACCTAAGCTCACTCTTAATGAGCAAGCTGGCAAATCTCAGAGCAACGGGCAGCATAGGCGTATCCCTTGCCAGTTTATATTAGGAATTTGCACAGTGTTTACACAGCAACCCTTCCCCCAAGCTTCAGTCACTGTTTTGAACCGGCCCTTTGGCCTACTAGGAGGAAGGGATGTTTCAGAATTCTGAAAGTTTTCATCCCTATTTGGTTTGGCTTTGCTCACATGTCTATAATTCATCTTACATTTCTTCTCTCTGGGAACCAGATGCGACAATTCCAAATCTAACAGAACATATGCAATAAATTAAAACCACAATGGATTGTCCTATAAATTCCATAAGAGATAAGAGGTCTAGTTCAGTGTTTCATATCCTCTATAAGACAACTGAAACAATGGTTATGATCCATATGTAATTACATCACTGACAGCCTCTTTGAAGCTTCAATCTGATTTTTGTTTGCTAAATAGCAAGAAGAGTCCACTTGGGGGGATTGGAAGGATTATGAATGAACATGGAGAAGAAAGATATTATCTCTTAGCTAAGCATACTAGATGTCAGTGTCACTTGATTGTCTGTAGTTTTGATAGACTGTTAAAAGCTCAGAGATCAGATTCAACTATGTTATTAACAGGGACAAAACTGAGCAATTCAAAATCAATCCCATGGCTGAATTTGGCACCTTGATGCCATAGACTGATTTAGTTTGTGTTTCTTAATAGGTACATCTTACTGAACCTCTACTAACCCACTTGATCTGGTTAATTTAGTTACACTATGCACGTTCCTTAAGGACATATGCTTGATTTTGTCCTTTTATTCTTTTGGAGGGTTGATATTTCTTAGGGATTCAGTTAGTAAGTATACAAGAGGCAAGCAATTCTCTGTCAATTCTTTCAAAAGCTGCTGAGGATTTAACTGTTTTATGCTGCTGCTGGCATTCATCTTTGCAAATCTGTTTTAAAAAAAATCTGAGAAAACAATTTCTTTCCATTCAACCTTAACATTTGCTAGGAGTCGCTCTTCCCTTACATTTCTCTTTGATGGCAGGCAACATATTAGTTCCTGCCTCCAAGATACAGTTTTTCTGAGGGTGTTTGTGACCAAACTGTCATTTGAAAATCATACTATGATGAGTCTACTGAGACAGGCTCTTTTGGCACTTCAACTATGGGCCCTACAGGCTTTAGCAACTGCAGCAGGAGGGGTGTGTCTCAACCTCTCCTCCCCCCCCCCCCCCCCCCCCCCCAACCACTACCACTGGCAAGCATAACTAAACAAAAGGTTTTCTAAAGCTTGGCAGAAAAAGGCAGAGTACTGTAAGTGAGACAGCATTACAACAATAACATTAATTTAAAAAATATATTTTAATGCATCCCCATAGGGTCAAACTAGTACAAAGGTACAAATCAATCTATTTGCAATTTTTTAATTAAATATTTTTCCCAAAGCCTTTTTTCCTAAAAAATAAATACATGAAAGATAATGATGAGGCCTTTTATAACTTTATATGTTATTAAATATAAAAACAGTTAGCAGTGATAAATTTACTATAAATCCATTGTTGATATATTAAGAAAAATGGTGTGCTCTCTCAAATTCTCCAGTGCTTACTTATTTTTTTCATTACTGCTCTTCTCCCTGTCCCTACACACCTTTTTCAGTCAGATCTATGGGAATCAGTATCATATTCTTCAGGCTGCCCCTTCTAGTCCACCCAACTCTCAAAGCCAATTCAGAACTAATCAGTAGGTCCCACAGGCAGAGCTCAGTCTCATCATGTGTGCTCATGTTAGGAGTCCCTTTGTAATGCATAATTTCAGGTACTCAATTTTTAGCTGCTGCCCTTGAATCCTACCAACTATAACTTGATACATTCCAATGACTTCCCATCAAGTCACTGTCCCAACTCTTCTTCTACCATATTCCTTCCGAACAAGTCCACTTCCACTTCCCATCAAACTGACTCCTTGTGGGGAGGGGAAACAGTGAAGTTGCTGCTCAACCAATTCATCGCAATTGAAATTTATGCTGGTCCTTTTTTCTCAGATCATTGTAGTCAATGGGAATTCAACTATTGGTTTCAGTAATATTCAGGATCACTACTATCACAAACCTACCCCTCCCCCCTGGAGTCCTTAGATTCTCCCTGCTGCTTACCCCTACCAAGGTTACCCTGGAATAACTGCTTAACCCTACAAGCCTTGGCTCCACTGCCTGATACTGGACCCCATATCTGCAGCAGCTCTGCTTGCTCTAAGTAGTTTCCATATACTATGAAGACAACAAAAAGACAAGTAAAGTTTCTCACCCTCTCATCTGACTAAAACTTAGCCCCTCTGAGAGCCCTCCCAGTATTTCAAGAGATCAGTCTCCCTGCTGATCCTGCCAGCCCTGACCCATGGGGACTTGGACTCCCCCAAAACTTGGGATAATCCAAATATCAGAGTTATATCATAGACAGCCTCTAAATACCTTCAAACCAGCCTTCCTCTCCCCCACCCACATCAGCATTGCCCCGATTGCTCATGCATCTCAGAATCTTTTGGAAATGTCTTTCCTTCCTGGAGCATCTGGATTTACTTTAGCTAATGGCCCATTTTCTCTCAGATGCCTTTACTGTCAGGGGGGTTGATTTTCACATTACAGGCAGACAATACCTTGGGTGCCCACGCCAACAACAGCCCCTTCTGCCTGTGTTTTGGAGTAGCAATTGTCCTTGCAGTAGCAACACAATGGCAAGAGATACTTACTGATTTGCCTACTCCATTTTCCTAAGTATGCAGTTCCTTTGACTAAAACTAGGACATGGATGATTTGCTTCTTGCTTTAATATTTTCCAGATTAAATAAATTACATTCATCTTCTCTTCCCACTACTTTTAACCATTATTTGCCACTTTCCCCATACCCAGCAGATCCAGTTATATTTCATTTCCTACATTTCATTTTTTCTTAAGCAGATCACTTCATCTTAAGGATATGAATTTATTTTTTGTCTGTTTATAATACAAAGATTGAAAGATTATTTTTCTGGGACGATTTCCTGAAGGCTAGCAAGTAAGTACAAATGACCGATTCACAAAAAAAAAAAAAAAGATAACAGCTGGCTCTCTTATCTTATTGTTGCTAACAAACCCTGCTTTAAAAACAGTATGGTCCATTGATTTTACTATGATTGCAATGTAAAAGGAGGCTTCTGCTCACAAGAGTTGGTAGGCTCAGTTCCATTCCTAGGGTACAAATTCCCACATCAAAGATATCAACCCCATAATTGGCACCTTTGGAAATCCCAATCAAAATGTTATAAAACTACCTTTTCATCAAAAAGGTGGTCTTAGGCAAGGTCTTAGGCAAGCTGATAGTGATTTGTGCACAAGTTTGCATTAGTGGTTTCCCTGCTATTGCAGTTTGGGAAATAAGTGCTAGATGATGTTAGTCTCTAACTCTGACAATTCTTCCTCTTTTACAAGCTCTAAACGTTTGTTTGAAAAGATCCCCATCAGATTTGTTAACAACTTCTGTTTTTTGTTTTTAAATGTTTTAGTTCCAGTATGTGATCAAGGAAAAACCAGTTGACAACATCGTTCTAACTTTAGAGCAACATTAATTATTTCTTCCAAGTTTACTGTGTATTCTAAGCTTCTCAGAATGATGGTACTGTTTAAACGTTTTCCTATCTGTTATGAACTAGCATAAATATTTAATTTCAAACAAACGTCTTCAAAGTATCTGCCTACAGTCAGTGATGCACCCTGCCCAGAGAAATGTAATCTGATGGTCTGAAATGCAGAATGATGAACTTTTGAATATGCAAAACAACAAAAAGTAAAGCACGTAATTGCCACTCTTAATAAACTGCCTTTCTGAGACAAGATATTCATCTTCAGCATATGCAATACGTATTTTACATGTAAAACTGAAGTCTTAAGAGGAATAGCCAAGGATATAGAGCACTTTTTCTAGTCACCTGGTCAAGTGTAGTTCAGGTCTGCTATGTATGAAACAATTTTGCTATTTGACAGCTGTTCAGCCTGATAATATTTACCAGTGGGGAAAGGGGCTGCAACTTAAAAACATCCATCAAAGTTGGAACTGATGGTATTGCTAGCAGTTTTAGCAAGGATCAGGAGGGATGGCTGAGTGTAGTGATTGAGTTACTACCTCTCTTCCCTAGCTGCTGTTTTTCCACTGAGGCAGGGCAGCATAGGATGCTTGCATCAGTAAACAGTGTGCTCTTTGCCTTTCTTTAAACAAATGACTTCAGACTCTAGAGCCATGAATCTGCTTTTCTTCCACAAAAAAAACCATTCACATGAAAATATTGCTTTGCCTGGAAACAGACAAACAATCAGGTCCTGAATGTTAAATGCCATTACACAAGTGGAACATACTGTGGCAGGAGAAAGAAAAAGTAGCACACATTCATTTTGATATACTTCTGTAGCATTTTATCAACTAAATACCTTCTAAGATTCAAACTGGATTTTTTTTTTTGCAGGGTTCAGGGTTTACTGAGCTGCCTAATATTTGTAGTAAAGTTTAAAACAGTTTTATTTTTATAAAATATAGTATAACATCACTCTGGTTAATGATACGCCAAACTATTCATTATCTCATGAAGAGGCAGTTGGACAGCCAGAAGGAGCACTTCAGTTAGACTGGGCCTGGCACCACAAGCACACATGGTGGAGGGATGGAGGAGAGGACGAGCCCCCGCTGAGAGCGTGGCCCTGCACTGCAGTAGGCCATCCAGATCTACAAAGCCCTGGCTGTCTGCCACCTCACCCACAAGGACCAACAGCCCTCCCTGGATGAGTAGGGCCTAAAGGCTTTGAGTGCCCAAGCCCTGGCACTGGGCCATGGGTCTCCTGCTACAAGCTCCTTTGGCCCTGTTTCACAGGCACCACTGCCCACAACCCAAGCTGCCCAAGCACCATCCCCCTTCCCCTCTCTGTCCGCAACCCCCTCAGGGTCACACACTGGGATGGGGTAATGTGGAATGAGGAAGAGACATGCCTCTGTTTAAAATATTGTAATTGCCAAAGCGTTTCTGTATTTAAGAAAGAAAACCTGTTGAACATTGCTTGTGGCTCTGCTTGGTCCCTCCTCTCAATTTACACAAAACAGCAAACCTTTGGCAGTGGCCGGGTTGGGGGAGGGGGACGGTTTGAGAATGGGACAACAGGACCTGGAAGGGGGGTTGGGGTCAGGAGGAATACTGCAGGGCCTAAACTCAACAAACATGAAACCAAGGAGTGGGGGCAACCATGGAGGTAGCAGGCTTTTGACCTGGTACCCAACTTTCAAGTGTCTGGAGTCAAGACCAGGATCTTCTCCATGCAGGAGCAGACCAGCTACATGATCTTGAACCCAATGCCTGTCAGACAGCTGTGGGTTGGGAGACATGGGCACAGGGGGCACTAAAGACTGATGACCCTCACACTGCTGGGACCCCCAGCCCTTTGGCCCCACGTCTCCCCCTTCAAGGACCATGGACCCACGATCCATGCCAATGGCTGGGGCTTATGTCAGGCAACCAGCCCGAGCTCAGGGCTGCCTATCACTGCCAAGGTTGTGCCACTCCCCTGCAGCAAAACCTGGGCCATGAATGGGGCCATGGGGGGCAAAAGAGCTCCCCCCCCAGCCTCCGGCAGGGGACAGTGGATGAGCTGGGACTGCTAGAAGCTGCCCCAGTGACTGCCTGGCCCAGCAGGCTGGTTGACCACCCTTTCCCCCAATTCTGAGCATCCCCATGCCCCTTCAAGACTGGCTCGGGACCACTTGGGAGGCTTGCAGCTACAGGACAACTGGTAGTGGTCCAGGATGATGTGCATTAACTCCCTATCCTGGCACTGTAACTCAGCTACACTGCATCATGGGATGTCTCCTCCAAACAGCCAGTGGCCATTGGGAACCCCCAGTCATGCAACGTAGGAGCCTGTGTATAAGCACCCCGCACAGCCTGTCCATTTCTTCTATCCATGGCCCAATTCTTTACTCAAGCCAGCCTTGCAGCCCCTGACATCAGGAGTCTGAGGTGCCTGGCTTGAGCTCAGAGGCTGCAACCAGAGCTTGTAATGTTTCTTTATTTTGCTGTTCTTGTACACACATCTTTCATTCACTCCACAGGTGTTCAGCCACTCATCCTAGACTCCCCAGGCTGGCCACCATGAGCTAGGCTTCAGGCTCTGCATCTGTGCATGGAAGACAGGGGGTAGGTGTTGCTTTGCTTGCAGACATAGGGGAGGTTTGTGGGGAGGTAGGGCCAGGGCTGGAATGGGCCTGAAATCATGGGGGGAGGTTGGGGGGAGTGTCAATGCAGCCTGCACCATAAGAATAAGAATTAGCCAGTGCCCACTGGACCTCACCCATAGATCAAATCAGAGGGGAGAGGAAAAAGTGCTGTAGGGCTGCTTGCCAGCCTATCCAGGTACACAACCCAGGAGTCACCCTGGCAGCAAGAGCCAAGCAGCTGTGTTAACAGTTCCCATACAGGAATCCTTCCATCACTGTCCCTTTCCAGCAGTGGTAGAGAGGTTGGAGGGTTTGACACCCGGGGGGGGGGGCGGAATTTTTTTCTTGCAGTTGTTATACATAGCTGTATGGCATCTCCTGTCCCTGACCTCTGCTTTCTGAAAAAAATATGCAGTTTACTCTTTTGCCAGCTGAGCTCAATAAATACTATCAATGTCTTTCCGTGATTGCCTTGGGGAGAGGGGCAGCTGTTTACATGCAAATGCTCAGGGTATCTGTGCTTAGGCTTGAAACCCCCATGGAGTTCAGCATAGTCCTGATTGACACATCCTTGTCATTTCTATTAGGCAGATTTATCATCCCACTGAATGGGACTTGCTTTCTTAAGCACCCGTGTGTGGGGGGGGGAACTGGCACCTTCCCTGCACTCCACACTTCAGCTGCACAGGCTGGGGGTGGAAGGGAAGCGGACGATTCACTCTATCCCTATGCTTCAGCATCCCTGCCCCACCCCCACTGGCCTCAACCCTTTGGTGCACTTCTCAGTCCTAATGGTCTGAGAGATGGTAATGACTGCAGGTTGTGGCTTTTGGCAGCTTTGGCTCCTGGCAGCTTTGGCTCCAACCGCTGCCCCTTCCTCCCCTCCCTGGGGACTCTGGGTTTCCCCCAGGACCTGAGTCCATGTCACAGTTGCAGGGAGCTGGGCAAACCTCCCTCTCCCATTGTGGGTTGCACAGCATCTGCACATGTGGCCTGACTCATAAGGAGAAGTGTTTGAAGAACTGTCTGCAGGTCTTACAGGTTGTGCCAGCACAGTTACTGCTGCAGTGATACTGGGGGATGGTATATGCACCGCAGCTCTGGGAGGGACAGAGACATGTGAGAGGACTTGGTCCAGAGCAGCCATGGCACCTGTGGAAGAAACAGTGTTGCGAGGCCTCCCTTCACCTTCTCTTCCTTTGGCAGGGTCCCTGCAGGTGACTCCTCCAAGACATGCCTGATCCCAGGGGCATCACGGGTAGCATCTGCCCTATTCTTGGCAAGGATATGGGACTGGTCCTTGTAGAACAGCATGGTCTGCCCTGCTTTCTAGCATCAAGCATGTAGTAATAGTGCCTCCTAATCAAGGTGGTCTTGGCATTGCACTGCTCCCAGTCCCAGTTGTGACCCCTTGCCTGCATCTGCTGGGCAATGTGCTTGAAGACATCTCTGATTGATGCCCTACCTCGAGCTGGCACTGGATGTCTTCATCCCAGATGGTGATGAGATCCTTTATTTCCCTGTAGTGCCAGTTCTGTGCCTGGGTTTGGCTGGTGGTAGCAGACAGGCTGGGTTTATCCATAGTCCACAGCAATACCCGTTGGCGTCTCATGTCCATGGGTGAGTGATGGTCTAGCTGCAAGGGTGGATGTCTGGATGGATGGAAGCAGCAGTGGCTGTGCAAATGTGTAGCTCAGGATGCATAGCTCTCACTTCAGAGGCTTAGGGCCACCACCTCTGCTTTCAGCCTCTCAGGCCACCCCCCCAGTCTTAAAATTCTCAGGGGCTTTCAGCAGATGACCCAATATTCTGGCAATGCCACACATCCTGCCTAGGCTGTAAAATACAAGGGTCCTCATCCCCCAGTCAAGGAGGTAGCCACTCACACCTCATGTGATCCTGATGGTTCCAGGGATGTCTGTCAACTCACCCCAGGTAGAGGTTCAGTGCCTACCCAACCACATCCCCACCCTCCACATGCACTCATCTAGCTATTTGGCCATCTACTAGGTAGTTGATCACTGAGAGAAACAAAGAGAAGTCAGTCTGCACTGAATGAGAATGAAGCCCATGGCAGGAGCCTTGCCTTTATATCCTTTTAATTTTTTTTTTTTTTTTTTCCAAAGGCAAATATTTAGGGTCCAACTCGCCCATCTTTTCCTTATACCCTTGCAACATGGAGGACTTTATTGCAGTGGACTTTGTTACTGGCATGTTATGAATTTCAGCCTCAAATAGTACTTACCAAATGTTATTAGATTTCCTTTTTTCACTTTCAACTTTTCTTTCCCCATCCCATAATGAAATCTCTCTATAAAATCAATTTCAATATAAATAAGGATATCATAAGTGAAGAGGCACAAGGTACACTGTCAACTGGTTGTTTTGCATTATTAGGAATTTATTTCAATATTTTAAAGAGAAATGTATACATCTAAAATGTGTACCTTTATAGACTGGGGCAAGATAGAAAGTTGGAATGACTCATGGTGGCAGATACAGAATGGAGAGGCATTTGATTTTAAAAAGGAAAACTATTACAGAGGAGGTCTGAAACAGATCAGAAGAAATCATTTCCTCTTATTACTTTCTTTCATCCAGAGATGTAACCCTTTAAGAAGAGACATAAACAGAACTATTCTAGTGCTGGAACCAAAACCATATTGCCAAGTTCAGATCCAAGACTAATGCAAATACTCCCCCATACACCTAAATTGAAATTACATATTTCAGGCTTTATCCCTTCTATACATGCAAGTGATTCGAGTGAACTAGGCAAGTCCAGTGAGGTTTTGACTCAGAGTTGAGAACTAACCTAAGTCTCAGGCAAACAAACTTGTTTGAACAAGACACTGTTTGCATTAGGACATTACAAGATACTTCTGTGTATTGCAACTGCTTACAAGCACAAACACCACCTCCTGGGCTGTATCACTCAGTTCCCCCTTCTATCCCGAGTCCTATTCCCTACAAGTCCACAACTTTCTACTTGCATTACTCCCAGAGTGGTCCAGGTATTGGCCAGAAGCTCCTCTACAACTCTCCTGCCCTGGAACTCATCCCTCAGCAGCTCCTACAGCCAGACTGACTGCTCTTGTTCAAGCCCTGGGTTTATATGGCTGGAAGCCATACCCAATTTCAGTTATGTGACTCCCTAAGCTGCAGCAGGTGTTTCCTGATTTAGCTTGCCAACTCAGCCCTAGGGAAACTTACTGCTGCTGGCCTCTGCTGTTATAATAGCTTGTTATAGGGAAATCCCCAACTACTCATTCCCTGGCAGTTCACAATGGGCAACTTTTTCTTCCGGAGGCTCTCCCTGCTGCTTTTTCACCCTTGAAGTAACAGGCACGTCTGGCTGTGTTTCAGTACCAAAACCAAGAAATACTTTTTTTTTTTCTCCATGAAAGCCTTCAGGCAGAGTAAGAAACTGAAGTGCTATTAAAATATTTCAGGCAAGAAATTGCTTCCTAATTTACACCCACATGCATAACTGGCTCTGATTCTTATTTTCTTTATGGATGTGTAGAACTCAGCAGCTTCACCTGATAAGCCTCAGTTGGTTTCATTCACCCCTGAAGATGATATCTTCTCTCTCCCTCTTCCCCCAAACTGTAGAATTTTAACATAGTTGTAACTGCTCTTAATGATCAACCCGCTCAGGCAATTTCCCTAATGCATTGCCAATTTCTCTAATGTATCTCAAGGAGACAAAACAAGGGCAGACTATAGATGTACCTTATAGAGTAAGCAATCTAGTACAAAGACCCAATCCTGTTCCACTTGAAATCAAGGGAAAATTACCCCAATTTCAGATTTAAATGTTACTACATTTAAAAAAATGCATGTGACTGAAGGATTGTGTAATACAGTAATAACCAAACAAACAATGTGGGAGCATGACAAAAAAAAAAAAAAAAAAAAGCTAGATGCCCTATGTATATCTCTATGGGACTCCCAGCAGCATCTCTCAAATTCTGTAACAATCTGAACCAGCTTTCTATCGAGTGCACATGGTTCCAAAATATTACTCCAGTGACGAGAATGTAAAAATTGGGCTTTAAGACATCAGAAACAGAGAAACACTCCCTGCTTCTTAATAGGCTAATGAATGCATCCAAGCTTTCTGGGACGTCATGTCTGCGAGCTGGACTCATGGAGCATCTTTATATGTTCTCTGAGGTTGGGGGTGCTTTAATTAGAGTGGCTCTCAGGAGCTCTCAGCGTCTCATGTTTTCAGCAACCTGCACTTCAAAATGGTGGTGGGGTTGGTTTAACTAAAGTTTAGTCAATCATGGAACCAGGGCCAGGAGCTGCCAGGGAAGGACATTGTCCCCACCCAGACTCCAAGATTGGAGCCTGCCCTGGCAGCAGGCAGGCTTTTCCTGCATTTCTCTTTTCCCAAAGATGCCTTTTCCTGTTGTTTCTTGTGTCCTCTTTACCATTTAACCTCAAGCAGCTGTCGGGGGACGGGGCAAAGTCGCAGATCCTGGCTCCAGTCTTGGCACGAGGAACCAAAACTGCCTGCTGCAAGGCAAAGGGACATCTTTCCATCTGGGCTTCGCCAGCCCCAGTTCTGATCATTCTCCCCACCTGGGCTCTGAAATCGGCAAATTAGTCTACTGAGCAGTAAAGAGTCTCATTTAGACACACCCAGTGGAAGCAATATAAGGGCTACTAATGCTTTTTTTCTCTTTAAAATTAACTTTATTTTGTATACAGTGCTAGAGAAGGGGGGGAGGGGAGGGAATTACCTACAGTGTTATAGCTAACTAGTAGTCCTCTCTAATCTATGTGTATTAGAATATTATTCTACATTCCATTCAACAATATTTTCACTAGTGCCCAGAAATTTGAAATAAACAATTTTTAACACACAAAAGTGACTCCTGCCGTCCCACACATGTAATAACAGTCAGAAATATACATTTTTGAATGGGGCACATAGCCAAAGGCGGCAGAACTCACAAGCCTGTATAAGCACTAAACTGAGAAAACAAATATCTTGGGAGAGGATGATGCCTACACATTGGGTGCATCTACATAAGATGTTTACTGCGGAGTAAACTAATTAGCTCTGCAGTAAATGTCACACATCTACACATGTGCCCCTATTAGGCTGCAGTAAACTAAATCACTCCACATCAGAATAGGACTTATAAAACCAAGTACTATTCTGCAAAGTAAAAAACTCCTCAGGAGCACATGTGTAGACACTGCCCCAGCTGGCTGGGTCATGAAACTGCTTAAGTGTGGGGGCTGCCTCCTGGCTAGCCATATACTGAAGCACCCTGGTGCCCCAGCCAGCCTCTCCACAGCACATTGAGCTGGGGCAGAGGGAGCATCCCTAGGCTGGCAGGCTGACCCCTGAGGCCCCCTGCCAGCCAGGGCTGCTCCAGCCAACTGCCGTCTCAAGTGCACATCCAAATGGTGCACCTAGGAGCAATAAACTCCAGGGCAGTAAGCTCCAGAATTTATTGCTTTGCATTAATTGCAGGTGTAAACGCACCCAGTTTTTTCGTTCCTCAAACCTAATACTTTTTCCCAGAAGCAGCAATACAACTGTGATTAAAAAAGGAAGAATGATCCAAGTACAGTTACATAATGGTTAAGGAGCTAGCAAAGTGTGTTTAGCATACTTCTCTCTCAGAGACTTATTTATTAGGCTCACAAAGCCAAAAAATAATAAAGTTATTTCACTAATTGAGACACTGAACCAAGCAGTGGGCATGGAAAACAAACAAAACCAACCATTCTTACATCAAGTTAAAACTATTATCAAGCAATATAAAAAATAACTTAGATTGTGTGCAATTCCTATTGATGTGTAGTTTTCTACAATTCTAGGATTCCCTCAAGTGGTTAATGTAAGTCAGTTAACGTTAATTCATATACTACAGGAAAAAAAATCAAAACTATCCCAAAGTGTACTAATAAATACCAGAATGTAGAGGGTGAGAGGTAGGGGGGTATTAGAGCTTTATTCAAAGTTTCTTTGAAAATTATTCTAATTTGTCTTTCCAAAAATTATCTTAAATATATCACAAACACTTTAGACATTTCCTATGGATACCTCCTAGAGGGAGAGAACAAAGTGCTCTATTAGTCAACCGGCAGTTAAGGAGAGGTATGGACTTCTTTATACCTAAAAGTTAAGGCCATCCTGAGACTGCAAGCACCACTGAAGGACTTAGCACTCTAACAAAATATTACAAACTTCCCCAAGATATGACAAATAAACACGAGGGAGCCATGAATATTTTTTAATATCTATGGCAGTCACAGAAGGCAGCAGGGTAGATTCACTTCTGCAGGTTATATATTTTTCTAGATGATGATTTCATTTTATTTTATATTTACTCTACAGCATTATCATAACTAGCTTTAGTAAAATCTAAATATATAGTATCTACTGTAGTGTTCATATTATTGTGTGTCTGCCAGCAGGAAGGAGAGATGCAGGGGTCACATAATTCACATCTCTGAGTACAGGAAGACGAGCAGGCACATCTCCACTAGTCGAGGGTGACCCTCAGGGGTGACTCTAAGAAGCCCAAGCCCCTCTATATTTTACTCTACAGCTCTCACACAGTCATCCACATTGTGCTTCTTGTTCCTTAAACACAGCCCCAAATGACTTCTGTGCTTATTCTAAATCTGGGCAGAAGAGACGGGCCTGTTTGTTGTACTGAATAGATGTTTCTCCACAAGATGCTAACTGCTCAGTAGCCGAATAATGCTGTGCAGTAGCGCATCACAATGCCAACAATGCTAATAAACCACTGAGCAGTAGCATCACTAAAAAGGCAGTTGCTGGCCCTACTGCACTGTAACTCCAGTTATTGCACATTTATTTAGTACTTGTATAATCAAGTACTAAATAAATGTGCAGTAATCGCTGCACATTAGCATCTCGTGTAGATGCATGTAGTATCAGTGGGCTAAGCCTACCAAGAAAACAATAAGCCTCCCTCAGTCAGGGAGGTCACTGAAAACACAGCAGCAGATTCTAAGGGACAACAAAAAAGGGATGGGTAGAAGAGACAGGAAGTAGAGTGCAATACAGCCAAAAGTCTTGAAGTTACGGCATTGATGATAAATTTCCTGTGCCTGTGGCTTATACCCCCTGGGGTTCTTACAGAAGCAGGCAGGGAGGAGGGCTCTTAGTTCAGCAGAGCTTTTGGGATCAGGCTAGATAGATTCTAGGGTTAAATGTAGAAGTTTTTGGTGTAGATAGCTACTAGATATGGGCTCAGTAGAAGCCTTAAGCACTGCTATGGAGTGACTCTTGTTTCCAGGGTCCAGATTCCGTGAGAGTAGGAGATGATTTTGGCACCCCTCCTATGTCAGCACCCAGGCCTGGTGCCCCTCTCATCCACTTCTGTTACACTACTGCATAAAGTTACTGCACTGGCCATATTCCACAAAAGAAATCCCCATATATCAATATTAAGCCAACTTTCCTGCTGTTTTTCTGCCAGAACATAAAGGCATAAAATATGTCCCAAAAAGGCTAGAGAGAGACAGGACATTTTTATAGTCTTTGTCTACCCTGCTTCTGGCAAGTTACTTATCGTTCAGGAAATTAAAGTCAAGTTATAAATTACAAAAACACAAGAATCCAAAATGATTAGATGGAACTTTTAAACAAATGTAGTAACACGTCAAGCTTTATTGTGAATGGGACACAAAGCTGTTCTGTTAAGCCAAAATATATCACACCATGCTTGCGTCTCAAGGTGGAGGTTTTGCTATTTCTATGTAAAAGTAACATCCAATATTACAGATTTACATAAAGCACATTAGCACCTCACTGTAACAAGACATTAAAGGTGTTTTTTGAAGACAACAATGTATTTCTCACTGTATTTATGAAAGGTTTAACTCTACAAGTTCTTACCTACCTACATTCAGTTTTATCACCAGAGAGAGATTTGGTTTATTAAATTATCTTTAGTTGCATGGTTTTAGCTTTCATGTATTACATGTTGGAAAAGACCTCAGTGGAGAAAACTCAGTTATACCAGGTTGTTACTATTTAGTAATTCAATTGACATGGCTGTAAATTAAATTTCACTAAAATTACATTTTAAATGGAGCAACAGCTACTGATAATTTCTTTTAAAAGGACCATGTTTGTTGTTTTCCATGAAATGGCTGAGTTAGAGCAGCTTGCTTAGATGGAGATATTGAAGTGTGAAATCAGCAGCTAAAGAAACATTTTCTTTAGTTCATCCCACTGGCAACTGCAGCAGTCAATTACATGCGAAGTTAACATCAGGATTCACTTCTTTTAATGCTATTTAAAAGATGGAAACAACAGGAGCCAACACTACATGACCTGCCATGCTTGCTGGAGACGAGAAGAAAGTGCCCTGGTGGCACTGGTGGGCCACAAAACATAGCACAGGAAGTACTGGAACTGGTACTTTCCATGAATAAGCTACATTGCTCACAAGCAATGGTGTGGACCATCTCAAAGAGCATACGTATTTTGATACCACACCGTTATGTACACGTCACATTTTACAGAAGTATTTTAGAAGTTTTTAATACAGTTTTAGCATTCAAGAACATTATGTAAATTTAAAACAATCCAGTAAATTCTGGGTTCTGTAAATATGCAAAGCTACTATTGTGGTATCCTAGAAGAAAAAGCCAAGCTACACAAAAGAAAATTGTGTCCATGTTTCACTTATCAGAACGATGAAAAAAAATCAGCATATTATATGCATCTCTTAGCACTAATACAGATGTAGATCCTATACTAATATATGTGTACATATCAAATGCATCCCAGTGGGTACAGTTTCCTTTCCATTTCTTTTTATAAATAAAAAGGATGGAAGACAAGGGACAATCAAAATAGATGTTTCTTATTGTTAACCAAAGAATGAGAACAGACCAAACATCTTGTGATAGGTAAAACAGTCAAGTGAAAGGTTGATAAGCACTAACTTTCCTTGCTCTTCTTTTTAAATACAAGCAAGCAATACTGTGACCCCTTGAGCTATGGAGGGGCATGGAGTATGGCAGCAAAGAATTTTTAGATCTATGTATACAGCGGATGGATTTCCCTTGACTGTGCATCTGTACAGCTGATTGGCTGGATGAATGTAGTAAAGGGAGCATAATACAGAGGAGAGTCCCCTTCCCTAGTCCTGTGTTTTCACTTGATTATAAGCTGCCTTTTCAGGGAGGGCAGGGGAAGAAGGGAACTGATTTTACTGGAAAGACTGCCCACAGTTTCTGAAAATGTATTTCCCATCTTGCTTTCATATCTGGAAAATCCATTTTTGCCTGACAGAATATTAACTGCTGTGGCAATCTGTAATCAAAGCACTCTGCAACAGGAAAGATGAATAGCTGGGACAACACTGGGGAATCTAAAGAAGCTATTTCTTTAAAATCTGTTCTATATCATTAGTTAGCCCCCAGATTTAAAATTTTGATATTTTATATTTGTGTGTAAAAACAGTTATCTTCAGGCATGTCTATATGAGACGCAGTAGCCCTAGCCTACTGCACAGTAGCATCACATGGCAGCAACCATGACACAATACTACTGCACAGTAGTCTTGGGCTACTGTACAGTAAGCATCACAAAAAAAGTCATTTGTCGATGCTACTGTGCAGTAACTTGGGTTATTGTGCAGTCATTTGGTACTTGTTTATACAAGTATTATACAAGTATAAACAAGTACTAAATGACTGCGCAGTTAGTGTCTTGTGTAGACACAGCCTGTATGGCTGGAATTCCCCCTGCATAAACAGTGAAATAAAACTGCTAGTAATAGTCAGTTACCCTTATGTACATTTTTAACTATGAACAGGTAAAAAAAAGTAACTAGAATTTATTTTTTGACAGTTTTTCAGTTTTATAGTTTACGTTTCAATCTTCAGTTAATATCTACCAACATAGGCCTTTGCACCCATGTGAAGCAAATCCTAATGCAGAATCAGCTCACTGACTTTAAGTGGACTGCACACAAGCACAAATATCTGGTCCGATCCAAATTCTACTAAAGAAAATAAGACGTCCACCAACTGCAATAGGAATTAGATTGAGCCTGCAAAGATACAGAATCAGGAGTTAAAACTAGGATGTTTAAAAATAAAAGTTAGGTTGGAGAAAATAAGAACTCCTCCACAGCCTAGAGTAGATGGATATTGGTGAGGGCCAGGTACAGCAGCAAGAGAATGAAGCAGAGCTCCAAAATCATTTTAGGAAAGTACAGCTGGAAGGTACCTTATGGGATCATCTAGTTCAGTCCCTGACCAAGGGAGAAACATCCCTAACTAAAGCACCCCAGCCAAGTGTTTGTCTAACCTGCTCTTGAAATTTTCCAGGGTTAGAGATTCCACTACATCTCTAGGCAGCCTGTTCTAATACTTGACCACTCTCATAGAAAGTTTTTCTGATTTCCAACCTAAATTTTCACTGCTGCAGTTTGAGGCCATTGCTCCTAATTCTTGCCTGCTACAGCCACAGAGAAAAGGCTGGCCCCATCATCTTTATAATTGTCCTTCAGGTATTTGAAGACTGTTAGCAAATCCTCCCTGAATGTTCTCTTCTCCAGACTAACTAACCCTAATTCTTTCAGCCCTTCCTCATAAGTCATGCTTCCCAGGCCTCTAATCAAACAAGAATATACTGTTGGCTCATATTCATTTTACAATCCACTATAATCCCCAGGTTCTTCTCTGCGGTACTGCAGCCTAGCCAATCATTCCCCAGTCTGCTTTTGTGCATGCAATTATTCTGTCCTAAATTCATGACTTTGTATTTGTCTTTGAATTTCATCTGATTGATTGTGGACCATTTCTTCACTATATACATGTCACTGTGGATTCTAACCCTATGTGCCTGCAACTCCAACATCCACAGATTTGCTAAGTGTGCACTCAATCCCATCATCCAAATCTTTAATAAAGATGTTAAACTATGGTGACCCCACTCAATACCTTCTGCCAACTAGACGTTGAACAACTGATGACTACTCATTGAGCACAATGATCCAACCAGTTTTGTATCGACCTTACAGTATTTTTATCTAGTCTGTATTTCTTTAGCTTGTTAACAAGAACATTGTGGGAGAGCATCAAAAGCCTTGCTAAAGTCAAGGCAGATCACATCTCCCCCCATCCACAGTCTGTCACCTCAGGTTTCTATAAGATGCCTTGGCTCTAAACGTTTTCTGAATCTCTCACACTGCAGTGGTACATGGAGATATGAAACATGCTCCAAGTCTGTGCCCTGCATATCAAATAAGTCTTGAATAAAAGTATCATCCTTAAAAACTAACTAAAGCAAGGGTGTGTGTGTGTTTTCTTACTTTCCAGACTGCCTGTAAGCATAATGTAATTTTTGTTACAGCCTGATCATAAGTAGTTATTTTTAGCAATGAGTGTTATTAAATTTGGCATGAAATGAAATTACCCAGGAAGTTTAATGAAACTTTCTGGCTTCAGAGAGACTACTCTCTAATTAAAAGGCACAGTAACTGGAGGAATATTAAAAACAGTAGCACTCAAATATTTACTTTTGATGCAGGGAAATAAGGAAGATTTACCTTCTTTCTTACCAGGTTATTTTCCTAACTATGCCCCTAGCTACCTTTATGTCATGCTTAATTTAATAGGAAAAGGATTAATTTTTAAGGGTTGATTCAAAAACAAGTCAGACATGTGAGACCTGCTTAGTGATTCTGTTTGAGAAAGACAAACCAATGAACCATAGAGCACTTAACACAATTACATAATACAAAATCATATCAAAACTGTTTAAAATGTGAGCTAATGAAGAGATCAAAATGTTTACATGAAATAAAATGATAAAAATAAGTACCTACACGAGGAGCATAAATTTCACAACACAACTCTTCAAATCAAGCAGGGATATAACGGTGTCTAGAATCTAGAAAGACTCCATATAAGACACATTTTTAATAGTGAGGATAATAAACCATCATAACTTGTGCAAGGTTGTGATGCTTCTCCAATGCTGAAAGGTTTTTGAATCAAGATAAGCCCTTTTCCAAATAAAGCACTCTAGCAGGAATTAGTTCGAGACAGTCTTACTGCCTCTGTTTTGCAAGAAGTCAGTCTGAAACAGGGGTTGGTAATCTATGGCCTGTGGGCCAAATCCAGCCCACAGACATGGGGCTTCTGCAGCAGTTGACCCTGGCTGAGGCAATCTCCTTGTGCCAGCAGAGAAGAAGTGCTGGCTGCTGGAGGGTCCTAGCACCCACCTTCTTAACTGACCTGAGGTTGGTCATGCCAGCCTATAGCTGGAAAAGGTTGCCGACCACGGGTGTAAAAGAGCACAGTAGTCCCTCTGGCCTTAAATTGTATGAATGTATAAATATTGATCTAATATGAATGACTAGTTACAGTACTTTATACTTTTTTTTTTTTTTTTTTTTTTACTTATTTCAGTGCTTTCATCACTTGCCAGTTCACAATATAAATTAAACATTGTCCATTAAAAGAATGTAAGTGTTCTTATACTCTTATGCTTTGATATAATGAATTTGTGTATCTTTTAAGAAGCAGATTAAGAATTTATACAAAATGCTGCAACTCATATCTAATCTACCTCCATTTCAGTAGTAAAACTTCCTTTTATGACTGGATTGGCAAATCAAAGCATTCTTCCTGCTGGCAAAAAAAACTACATTTAGTGACAGTAAAAAGTGTCAGCAGAATTTTCCCATCTATCCAAATTCTTACAGAGAGGAAGGAAAGACTTGTGTATTTCTCTCCATTATATTATTACCAACAATTCTGTTGATAACACAGTTTACAAAGCTTTACTCTCTAATAGATACCCAAAGGCAACACAGAGCTCAACTTCAGACTAACAAAATTACAAAATATTAAGAACAATGGCATACAAGACCTGGCCAGGAAAGAGTTTTCCCTTCCAACAAAATTGTTAAGATCTCCCATTTTTCCCCATCCTGAATCAGAATGAGACGCACAAGAAATCAAATTTCCCATGTCTTAAAAAAAGTTCTATTTGGGTCAACTGAAATGTTTCGTTTTGATTTTTTTTTTAAATGTAAGCTGTCTAAAATAAAACAAAAATATATTTTCAATCAAAATTAAAAATAGCAAATGAAACTAATAATTTCAATATTTTTCAAATATTCTTTTAAGTCAATCAAAAACCAATCATGATACTTCTTTGAGTGAGGGAAAAAATCTGTTTTGACAATTTTTTTTTTTTTTTTTTTTATGAGAAAGTGTTTAATCAAGAATCCCTTGACCAGCTCTCATATACTCCAATATCAGTTATGTCAACAGATCAGCATATTGACTTTAAAACACACTCGGGAAGTTATTTTACATTAACATTCCTCAGATCACTTATGAAGTTTCACAATGTAAAGGTGAAAAGAACGCACGTATCTTTCCTTTTAAAGTAATGAAATGCAACCTTAATTATTATAGACCAGCCATTACACCATAATGGCAGTTTAACATAATAGCATTGACTATTTGTGTAGCTACAATTGTTCTCTATTTAAGCTTGCCTACATTAGAGACTTTCACACATACAAGTTCCTGCCAATATTGCCATTGGACACATGGATTCAGAGGCTTATGGTGTTACTCTCAGTTATCCCACATGTAACTGGAAAAAAAACGCATTTGATGCCAAAAACCCACTCATAAGGCACTCCATACATGCAGGCACATGTGCTTGCAGCAGCTCAAATAGGAGCAGCACGCATTTGTACCAGGAATTTTTGTCTCAGCGCACATGCCCGGACAAGTTGTGACACTCGGGCCAAAAAAACCTTGTCCAGCTCATTCCGGATATGCAGCCAGGGGAAGCTAGAGCCTAGGGCCAGCACCAATGCTGGTCCCAGCAATATAAAACCTGCCGTGACGAGCAGCTCAGGGTTACTTGCCCTCAGGAGCTGCTATGGCACCAAGTGGCAGGACTTACTCGGCAAGGGTGTGGCTTGAGCACCTCAGTGGCTAAGTCTGTGCTCCACCCTCATCCAACGAGCCACTGGGGACCTCAGCTGGCAGCCCCTCCATGGAGCCATTGCCATGGGCGTGTATGTGGCAACCTTCACGGACACCCCAATCTCCTGCCCCTTCTGTGGGCAGAGAGAGACTGTAGCGCACATGACCCTCGAGTGCACCAGGCTGCAACCCCTCCACCTCCTGAATTTCACCCCCTACCTTTTTGTTTTTGGTCACCCCATTCATGGCCCCACCAAGTCCCGGGACCTCCTAGTCAACCTCCTCCTGACCCTAGCCAAGTGGGCCCTGTACTTGACCAGGAAGGAGGCTCTGGCCGGGAAGCTGCCCGAAAACTGCAGGGCTGCTTTCCTCTCGTCAGAGCATGTTTCCAGACAGAACACCAGTGGGCGGCATCCACCAGCACCTTCGATGCCTTTGAGGACCAGTGGGTGTGGCCCAGGGGGCTCTGCTCGGTGTCCCCCTCCAGAGCACTTACTTTCACGTTTTGACCCTTTGACCCCCACGTCACTCCTATCCTGTTTTTTTCCTTAGTTGTCCCATTAAATCAGTTGTTTCATTCATCCATTAGCCCCCATATACTGGGTGCTACTAGTTTACCAGGTGGGCCTTAGAACCCATGACAATTTTGAATGGACAGATAGACAGGAGCTTCTGAGGCCCGGCCACTTGGTATCTGGAGACACTACCCCTTGTGCCACCTGGACTGCTAAAGCAGCCCTAACCTGGAGTGGCCCCTGCACCCTCTACCCACTGCAGCAGTTTGGCAGTGGAGGTTGCTGCCTGACTGTAACATGCTGCCACCTGTGACAGCATCCACCCACCTTGGACCTGTGGCCCCAAGGCTGCACCCCTGCCAGACCTGGACGGGATGCCCCCGCTCTGCCATCTGAGCAGCTATCGCTCAGAAGATGTGCTCCTTGTTGTGGCCCACTTTGAGTTGTCAAAGCATATCCTTTTGGCCTCAAATGGCCAAGAGGTCAGCCACCTCATCTGCCCTCCAACTGGGTTCCCCAGTGCTGGCCCTGGACAGGCCCCTCTGCACAGGTCTTGCCACTTATCTCACCAGCAGAGATCCTGGTGTTCCCTGTTTATGAACTGCAAACTGTCTGATAAAAAACCCAAATTCTCTCATTAAAATACCCCAAATAGTTTCATAGTAGCTAGGGTCAGGAGGGACCTGAACAGATCATCTAGCCTGACCCCCTGCCACAGGCAGGGAAGGGT
>NW_005841847.1:5560651-5565505 GCF_000455745.1 Alligator sinensis | reverse complement strand
CCCTTCAAGTGTGTCCACCTCACCCCACATCTTAGTGTCATCAGCAAACTTGGACAGCATGCTTTCCACCCCCTCGTCCAAGTCACTGATGAAGATGTTAAACAGTGTGGGCCTGAGGACTTCCACTGTTCTTCCACTATTAAAATGAAACACCACTATATATAGAGAGGGCAATGTTTTATTGATATATTTGGGCAATGTTTTATTGACATATTCACAAGTGTAAAGCAATTTGGAGTGGGGCATTGGAGCAATTTGTGGGTGGGTATAGGGTTTGTGGGGGTTAGGTTCCTGTAGAGGTTTAGGGTTTGTGGCTGCATATGTGGGTGAGGGATTTGTGGAGGTGGCTTGGGGATGTGGGTATTGTGGGTGGCTGTTCAGGAGGGGTGGGTCCTCTACCCCCCACAGAATGCAGCCCTCCCACACAGCACACAGACTGTCCCCACCCACAGGGGCCACAGCTTCCCCCACAGGGCATGCACCCTCCCCCCCACACACAGCCCACATGTGCCCCCCGCACAGGGTCCCAGCCCCCCTGAAGCAGCAGCATCTGTGGGGTAGTCAAGGTCCTCTGCAGCCAAAGCCCCAGGCAGCATGGTATGGCCTTGATTGCCTCAGAGCTCGCACTGCTTGTGCCACCTGTTGCAGGACCAGCCAGCTCAGCATAGCGCTGCGCTGGGCCATGTGGCTTCAGGCAGCACTCGGCCCACTTGGGCCATCACTGCTCACAGGGACCACGTGTCATGCCGGGCCAGGTCCTGCCTCCATTGAACCAACCCAGCCTGAGAGTGTGTGGGGCCAATGGAGGCAGGACCTAGCCCAGCATGACACACAGCCCCCACAAGCAACGCCGGTTCCTGGGCGACAGCCCAAATCGGCCCCAGTGCTGCCTGAGGCCACATGGCATCGCGTAGCACCATGCTGAGCCAGACTGGTCCCACAACAGGCAACACAAGAGGCATCAACTCTGAGGCAATCAGGGCCATGCTGCACCACTGGGGGCTCCACCTGCAGCAGGCCCCTAGCACCCCATGGATGCTGCTCCTGCTGCTGCTGTGTCAGAGGGGGCTGGGACCCTGTGGGCCCTGCGGGGAACCCAGGTGCCCCAACCAGCCCCCGCACACACACAACCCCCACATATGCACAGGCCCCCTCCCCAATATTGACTGGGGGCAGCGCCCAGGTCATAGCCGTGCACTGCTCCTGCTTGCCCCAACATGCAAACACAGGGCAGCAGGAGGCACTGTAGAGATGCTCTGGCCAGATGCCAGAGCATCTCTGGAGGTCTGAGCCCCAGCTTGCCTCACCTGCACTGCTTTTCTCCATGGTGTTTTTATTTGATACTTGGAAATCCAGGTATTAAATTTTAAGCCCATGCTGCAAATATGCAGTGCAGGGAACATTTTTTTCATTCTTAGTGTACCTCTTGCGGCATCCCAAACTAGTTTGAGATACCATGAGAGGCACGTACGCACTCATCTAGATGCCCTCACATGGTCCAAGTAAATAACTTGAAGCTTGGTTCTGTTCTTTCTAAGTCCAATTACAGAACCCCTGAGAATTAAAATTAATCTTTTATTTAATCTACCATGACTAACCCTTTTTCTAATTTAGTACGTTTTATAAATAAATGTCTTTATGAAGCTAAACTGTTCTACTCAACTTTTAATTCATAAAGTGTATTTGACCAGATGATGTTCAAGATATTGCTCCAGGAAAGTTTGAACCCAACCTTTTAATTAGAGAAGTTGAAAGACAAAGTTATTTATAGTAAGATAACACAGTATACTCCCTGTACAAAAATTAAAAGCACCGAGGTGTAGAATACAACATTAGACAGAGTGTTATATCTGTGGGCTTTACTGGAGACCTTTTGGCATAGCAGATGTTTATTGGATAACAGAGATGTTAGTTTCAATACTAAAATAGCAAAAATATTTCTGCTCACCCTTAAAAGAATAACATTATACATGTAAATCAGTGTCAGTGATCAATCAAAATTAATTCAATATATGCCAACAGTACTCTTTTCAGATGCATGAGAAAAATATTGTTGCCTATTGGTTAAGTGCCAAAAGTATCCCATACATGCAAGAGACGGTGATAAAGTCATTGTCCAAACAACTTGTTACCTAATGCCATACTTCACTTTTATGTAAGCATTTAATGTCAATTGGAAAGGAAAAAAATGTTGCCCTAAACATGAAACACATCAGAGAATGACTACACAGGGAAAGTTTTTTTCAGTAAGCTAGAATATGAGTTCATAGCACAATCAGTGGACACACCAGATCCACACATGGACATTCATATTGCATCAAGTGGAATAGGCTACCTCAAACAAAGGCAACCTTAAGTGTACATGAAGAATGTTCACATAAGGAGTTAGCGTAGAGAAGCCAGTGCATTATGAATACACACTTTAGCTCACTTCTTGTAACTTCCCATGTAGACCATTCCTCAACAACTATGACTATTGTTCTTAAATATATTGTTCTCCCAAGTTTTAAGAACAACATAAACATTCAGGGCATTGAGCACTAGCCAGCCAACCAGAACTGGATTAACATACTGCCCTAAGTATGATTTCCTTAATTCTCCAATGGCACTGCATGCTACCTAGACTATCTGCTTATCGCTTACAGGAGTTTCATAAGCCTACTGAACCAGGACGTTGGAGGGTTTATTGGGACTGCATTAAGACATGATAAATGTCACATACTTTAATTATACTCACTACTAGTTGTCCATTACTTGAGAATTAAGCAGTTGTATGGTTCCCAATTAACATAACATAAGAATATTGATAACAGCAGATAGAGTGTGAGCACAATCAGTGGCTCCCAGACTGTTTGGAGAAGATATTGCCCAACATGCGAATCCCTGATCCCATTATTTGCTCTTTCTGCTGTTGGCTTATGCTAACTCAGGGGTTGGCAAAATGCGGCCCTTGGATGTGGCCTGCCAGGCCATTCTACCTGGCCCGCAGGGCCCCTAAACATTTAGAAAATTAATATTTATCTGCCCTGGGTTGCCTGTCATGTGACCCTCGAAGGCTTGCCAAAATTCAGTAAGCGGCCCTCTGCCCAAAATAATCGCCTGCCCCTGTGCCAACTGAATGAAACAAACTGAAGATAAAAAGTTGTTACTTGATGAGAATGCTTCATCATTAATAACAGATAAAACAAGCAGGCAGATTTGTACAAAATGATGATTTATTAAATATACCACACCTGACTCATATTTATGTGTGGTTAAGATCTGTACAGTTGATTACATAATACTGAACTTGCAGGCAATGCTGATGAAATAAAGGCATTGGTCATCATGAACAAGTTCGGTTTCACTGGGCGCATCTACACACATGCAATTAGTCATAACTAAATTTACTAAATACTGATTTTTGGCAGGTGTCTACACATGCAGGGACTTGGCAGTAAATCCAGTGCCAAGTCCCTTCAGCCCCACCAGGTGCTCCTGTGGCCACTGGGGGCAGCTCCAGCCTCTGGCCACGTGGCTGGCAGCACTTGACAGCCATGTTGAAGCCAGAGCCAGCTCCCAGTACTTGGCAGTCATTTTGGAAATACAGCCCCATCCTCTGATCCCTGGCCACCCCTTCCCTGCCTAGGAGCCACATGCAGCAGCTCCCTCCTTGCCCACCTTGCGCCATGGCCGCTCCAGCTACTATCCCTGCCAGTGACGACCAGTGCCCTGTGCTTCTGCTGGCCATGGTGCTGGTTCTGCTGGCCCCAGCAGCACTCCACCCCCACCCCCAGCTCCCAGGCCACCTGGGCACCCACCAGTGGGGCCAGAGAAACAGCTGCAGGAGGCCCTGGCTGATCCCCCACCTCCCACACTCCATGCTCCAGCACACTTGCCCCACCACCCACACTCCCCCTACTTCCTACCCACCCTCAGCACCACTCTCAGAACACGCACATGTTCAGAACACAAAGCTTTATTTCTCTAACAACACCCACTTCCCTCCCCAACACACAGAGTCCCCCTTCCCCTCCCCCTTCAACACAGAGAGCCCCTCCGCCACCATCCACACCCATCAACAATAAAAAACCCACTTACAATCAGAAAACTAGATTCATAGATGCTAGGGTAGGAAGGGACCTCAACAGATCATCGAGTCCAACCCCCTGCATAGGCAGCAAAGAGTGCTGGGTCTAGATGACCCCAGCTAGATGCCTATCTAACCTCCTCCTGAAGACCCCCAGGGTCGGGGAGAGCACCACCACCCTTGGGAGCCCGTTCCAGACCTTGGCCACTCGAACTGTGAAGAAGTTCTTCCTAATGTCTAGTCTAAACCTGCTCTCTGCAGCTTGTGGCCATTATTTCTTGTAACCCCCGGGGGCGTCTTGGTGAATAAAACCTCACCAATTCCCTTCTCTGCCCCAGTGATGAGCCTACAGGCAGCCACAAGGTCGCCTCTAAACCTTCTCTTGTGGAGGCTGAAAAGGTCCAGGTGCCCCAGTCTCTCCTCATAAGGCTTGGCCTGCAAGCCCTTAACCATATGAGTGGCCCTTCTCTGGACCCTCTCCAGGTTATCTGCATCCCTGTTGAAGTGCGGTGCCTAGAACTGCACGCAGTATTCCAACTGCGGTCTGACCAGCACCCAATAGAGGGGAAGCATCACCTCCTTGGATCTGTTCGTCATGCATCTGCTGATGCACGATAAAGTGCCATTAGCTTTTCTGATGGCTTTGTCACACTGCCGACTCATGTTCATCTTGGAGTCCACTAGGAATCCAAGATCCCTTTCTGCTTCCGTGCCACCAAGCAGGTCATTTCCTAGGCAGTAGGTATGCTGGACATTTTTCCTCCCTAGGTGCAGCACTTTGCATT
>NW_005841847.1:5551997-5559040 GCF_000455745.1 Alligator sinensis | reverse complement strand
GAGAGCTGCCTCAGGAGCCCCAAATCTAGCTTTTCCCCTTGGTGTGGGGGTCTGTAGCAGACCCCTACCACCAAATCCCTTTCTCCTTGACCCCCATGTAACCTAACCCACAATCCTTCTACTTTCTCTTCCTTTGATTCCGTTTTGATAAGGGGATATTTACAATATCTCTGGTTTTGAGATCAGAGTGAAGGGCTTAGAGGGGGGTGGGGGGACTAGGGGACAGAGCTTGGGGGCAGCTGCCTGGCACCCCAGCCTCAGACCATTCCCTCACAACCTGAGCAGGCAGTAACCTCATGCACAGCCAGGTCTTCGGGCACTTGGAGTAGGGGAGAGCGGCAGGGCCAGACCCAGGCAGGTGGTGGTAGGTCCGGGGTGGGGGCTGAGCCAGGGGGGTCTGCGGAGGCAGTGGAGATCTATCAGTCTTGGTGGGAGGTGCCGGAGGGTCTCCTCACAGTCCACAGCAGCGGCCTGCTGTGGGGCAGCAGGTGGGACCCAGGGGCCATAGGTGGTGGCCAAGAAGTGGGGGGCATGGACATGGCCATCAGGCCCAGGGCAGAGAAGTCTGAAAATTGTGGCTGTGCCTTGGCCCCAGACCAAGCTGCCCCCACCGCAAGATCCTAGCAGCTCTGGAGCAGTCCTCTGCCCTGCCATTCGCTCTGCCAGCATGGTTGGAGCCAGTCTTCATGGCAACCCCCGCCTTGCACTATCACAGCACAGCTGTGGCTGGGGTGTCCATGGAGACTGGCCCCAGTCATGAGGGCAGGGGCTGCTGGGAAATGCTGTCTGGCTGCTGGCCATTTTGCCCACCCCTGGACTACACTGAGAGCCAACAATGGAGTATGCTTTATTTTGGTTTGTTAATCCTTTCCACAAAGACTGATAGATCTCCACCCCCTCCGCAACCCTCCAACTTATTTCTTGTCTTTATTGCAGATAAAAATTATTGTTATGCCCCATAAAGATCCATGTCCTAGAGAGTTGTACACCTATGCCCATGTATCTGAGGCTTGCTACTTAGACAAGGCTAAAATCTTCAGACATATTTAGACTCTAAGGTTAGGTACAGGCATTCAGAAAGCCCAAGGCAGAGTCAAACTAACTTGCACATATTTCTCTAAGTGGACTACATTAGTTTGGGAGTGAAGAGAACACAAGTCTGGCTGTCCATGGGCAGGGGGAGCATAAAGGCTACCCTCGGTTAGCATAAAGGCTAACCGAGGGCAGAAGCCTGGGGGCTCTCCTGCATGCCCCTAGCATCCCAAAGACTGCCAAGAGCAATTGAATGCAGCTGAGTTGGGGGCCATCCATGATTAGCAGAGGGAGCACACACTTTCCCCCACTGCCCTGTCATCTGTCAGGCAACTGTCAGCTGCTAGCAACCAGTGGAGTGATATATGCTCACCCCCAGTTATGGTGGCATGGGGGTCCCTGGGCTCTGTCCAGGGAGGGCGGGGAAAAACAGGGGTCCACTCCAGGCAAAACAGAGGCAGGGGTGGGAGAGCAGGGCTCACAAGCTACTAAGGGGACGTGGTGCCAGCAGCGCATCCCGCATTCCCAGCCCGGGTTGGTGAGGCAAAAACTATACCTCCCCTGTCCCAGTTCCATCCAACCTCCCAGGATGGAGCACTCCATGCACTGGAGTGATTCTAGGAAAGACTCAGAGGATTCACCCTCCTCCTCCCCCTCCCCCCCAAAGCCAGACTTGAGTTACTGGCTGAAGCCACTTCCTCAGCAACTTCAAGTGCATGGCTGCCCTCCACAGGGAGCAGAGCCTCACAGCTGCAGGGGAAGTGGCTTTAGCCAAGAACACAGCAGTAGCTCCAGGGGTGGAAATCCTCCAAGTCCTTCCTGGAGCTGCTCCAGCTCACAGTGCTCAGCCCCAGTGTACCCAGCTCCCAGGCAGCGCAAAGTGCTCTGCCAAGCCGCGCTGCACCCACACGATGCAACAGCTGCCTCTCGGCTGCCAGGTGGGGGCGGTAATCCCCCCTGCCCCCCAATGGCCTGCACTGCATGGAGGGAACTCTACCATGAGCACCCAGAGGCCCCCATCACTGTTCCTACAGCCAGTGAGTACAGGGCTTTTTTTTTCTTTTTTCAAGTGCCAGGACTAGACTAGGGCTAGGCAGGGGATGGGGCTGGGCAGGGCAGCCCAGCCATGGGATTTCTCCCGCAGCTCTCCCCACCCCGGGGGAGGCAGGCAGGGCCAGAGGAGCCACAGGAGAACCTGCAGCCACCTGGCTGTGCCAGGCCCTCCCTGGCCGATCCGAATCACCAAATCTCTCCAAATCAGCGCCAAATCGTCCAAAGCTGATTCAGCCAAATTGATTCAGGACAGTGATCCAAATCTCTGAATCGACTCACTGCCCTCTGAATTGGCCAAATCTGAATCGAATATTTCCCTATTCATGCAGGGCTACTATCTAGTGTCTTCAGACCTCCAGTTGCTCAGAAAATGGGATGGAGAAAAACAAACAAATAAAACCAAGAAAAATTCTCACAAGGACAAGTTCATCAGTTCTTTCAATTTCTATCCATAATGCATTACCATCTGAGACATTAAGCATATATTTGTTTCCTATGCATTACTAGCAAAGCAGCAAATACAACCACTACATTTTCTGTTACATTAGTATATGTCCAGAGAAGTTAAAGTTCATGAAAATGATGCATTATGATTTGAAGTTTAAAAATACACATAATATATATACACACATACACTTTTCCTTTCAACTCCATAGGAAACTGTTTGAACATTGCATCATTTTTTAGTCAGCCTGAAAATATCCTCTCTCACGAAACAGACTAGCTATCTGAAAAATGTTGTACAGATCTAGTAAATACTTATTACAGACAGGTATTTCCCCTGTAATGCAAATAACTTTCCATGACAACTAATGCTGAACTACATGCTATTGTGACATTACATTCATTAAAGTCCCTCAGTAGATACTGTTACAAACTCAGTTTTACTAGCATTCATGTGCCACCAGCTAGGTAACAACATGAAAGGGGTCCAAGCTAGTGGTGATTAAATTTTATTCAGAGAGCATTTCACAGGCATGCTGCAACTGCAGCAGGTAATCAAGCCACGTGCTTTACCCGATTCAGGATCAGATCCAAGATCTGCTGCTCTTTATTTCTTTAAAGAATAGCCCTTCGACCATGGTTGAGAGTCCACCTTTCAAGGACACCGAGTTCCAACAGACAGATGGCCACAGGAAACAAGAGCCTGCTAATCAAATTCTTACTTTCATGAGGTTTCCAGTAATCCGCTTCATTATGGAGCTTAGCATATAAAACATAAATGGAAAACAAAAAACAAAACAAAACCAAAAGTTCCCTACCTTCTCTCTCCCAGAAATCCCAATGCTTGCATCCTCACAGGAAAGAGATACCCAGTGTTTCTTGCGGGCTCTGCTTTAGTAATGAAGGCCACTCCATCCACAAGGGAAAACTCCAAACAAACTTAAGTCTAGGACTTTAAGTCTTCCATAGTCCCTTGGCCCCTCTCCTCTCAGATTTGGCCCACCAAATGATTCTATCTTCTGCTCCTCTTAATAATTGTATCTGGCCCTCAGCTGCCCTGGCTTTCAGTGCCTCACTCTTTTCCCTTCTCTGTGCCATAGCTGGCTGCAGCAGCAGCCACTCCATTCCCTGGCCTGGCCTACCCTGCCACCCCCCCAGGTACACTCCAAGGCAGGGTGCGCTGAGCTCCTGGACAGGCTTCTGCCTGGTGAGGCTGTCTGCCTGCAGCTCCGACCCTGTGGCTATTTGCAGACCAGACAGCCTGGCTCCCAGCGAGTTGAAGGTAAGATTCTCCCCACTGGTGGGGGAGGGAGTGCAGGGGGAAGAAAGCTAAGAACCATGGGTTATCTAGGTTCTGCTGGTCTGGAGCCTGGTAGGGGTACAGTGCTGCGTTGTGTTCCCGTGTGCCACGTGGGTGCAGCTGGCGCACCTCCTGCTCAACCTTGGCATGGCTACTGCCCAGCCTCAAGTCCCCCATTATTGGCTAGGTCAGGCAGGAGCCACACCAGCTGCACCCATGTGACTCAAAGCAGCACATGGGAACACAATGTGGCATCGGCCCAACCCAGCTGCATGCCAAGGACTCAGGGCTGGGAAGAGGGTGCAGGAAGAAGGGGGAACACAATGTAGTACCAGCCCAGTCAGGCCCAGATAACCTGTGGTTCCTGGCTGCCTTCTCCCTGAACCCCCTCCTCTACCCCAAGGGTCCATTGCACAGCCAGGTCAGGTAGGAGCTGCTCCAGCTGCACCCACATGGCCTAAGGCAGTATGCAGCATGGCACAGCCCAGCCCAGCGGCATGCCAGGGACTCCAGGCAGTGGAGGTGGTGTGGGGACAAAGGGTAACAAAGATTAGGGTCCCTTAACCTTTGTCCACTTACCTCTCTGCCCTTAGATCAGGAGTGGACAATTTTTTTTTTTTATCTGGAGGGCCACTTAGGGAGTTTTGTTAAGCTGTTAGCAGGGTGGGGAAAGTTGGCCCAGCCTGCAACAACTCACCAAAACTCCTTAAGTGGGTCTCCAGTCCAAATAATTACCCACCCCTGTGTTAAATGCACCTAAAACATGAACATCTGTGCATTCCAACAGTAACATATGTGCTAAAGTACCTCATATCATAGCAAACATATGACAAGGAGTATCTCCAGATTGTTTAACTAACATGTTCAGCTACTGTCAGCCTGCTCTACAGAGACAATAATAGCAATTTGCAGTTCTCCAGCATCTCAGGATGCACTGCTTCCAGCTCCCCCACTTTCATTCCAAGAGCCACTCTATACAACCACCCAAACTCTACTGCCCAGGTGGATGGTATTGACCTCAAAGTGACACCCTCATCCATGCGAGGGAAGTGTGGTCTCAGCCCAAATGGCATCACTCTGAGCGCCCATTAAAAGCCTGAAGGTTCATTGAGGTCTGTCACTTGTTTGAGCACTCCACTGCAAATGGAGAACACTGAGCTTTGTGAACCAAACTGAACGAGAGAATGTTGTCCTTGGAACCCTGCAGAAGAGCCATGCACGGGACTCAAGGAGGTGCTGCACCTCATCACACTCTAGGGCAAGGAAAGAAACATCACCAATACTGCAAAGGGGAGAAAAGCAGCTAGTAAAACTAGGCAGTCCATGAGCGTGTCATGGCCCAGATAGCGGCTCAAGGGCACCAGTAAGACTAGCAGCTGATCCTCGCTAAAATGAAGTACACAAAGTCACAGTATGTTTGAGACAGGGATGCAAACAAGGTCACAAGCACCACAAGAACATTGGTCCCCTACTATGATGTGCTGTCAAGGATCCTTGAGGCAGACCACACCATTGCTCTCTATCACATATAGCTGAGCTAGTAGGGAGCCGCGCAGCGCAAACAGAGTGTGCAAACAGGCACGCTCTGTAAGAGCGCGCCGGCGTTTGTGCAGGCGGGCGGGCAGGAAGGGCCAGGAGAGAGACTCCTGTATGGGTAGGGTGTAGACACCAGACAGATCTACAAACAGCAGCTTATAGAATGGTGTCGACGAGGAGTGCTGATAGGGCCTCTGCCCAGGGGGCCAAGCCCACCCGGGGCTTGTCTGAGGCCTCCACCCAGACTGAGCCCATGGGGGAGCTGATGTCCCCCTACCTCCTGGCCTGCGGGGGATCCCCAGCAGGGTCGGGGGGGCAGAGATTGGGGGCCCCCACACCTGTCCGGCAGAAGCCCGTCTTAGGGCTCTGGAGGTGCAGGTGAGGGAGCTCTGGGAGGAGGTTAGCAGGCTGAGGGGTATCAGGGAGGCGGAGGATGAAATTGACGGCTATTTCTTCTCCCTGCAGGACCAGGCACCTAAGGAAGAAGCAGCCCGGGGAATGCCCTCCACTGCAGAGTGGCAGACGGTCACATCCAGGACCGGAGCTGCTCACAGCGAACAGGTACCAGTTCCTCCAGTCCGACTGGAGAACAGGTACGAGGCCCTGGCGACCCTGCAGGAGATGGAAGGAGAGGAGGAAACCCTTGGGCAGGAAGCAACACCACATTCTCCACGCTCCGAACAGGTCAAGAGATCCAAGCGGACCCAGAGGAAGCGGTGACGAGTGCTCGTCATAGGCAACTCCATCCTGAGAGGTACGGAAGGGTCCATCTGTCACCAGGACCCCTCAACATGAGAGGTCTACTGCCTGCCCGGAGCAAAGATTCGGGATGTGATGGAAGTAATCCAGGCCAGGATCAAGCCCACCGATTACTACCCCATGGTCCTAGTCCATGTGGGTACTAATGATGCGGCCAGGAGAACCCCCGATCAACTGATGGCAGACTACAGTGCTCTGGGTGGCATGCTGAAGGAGTTCGGTGCACAGGTGGTATTCTCTTCCATCCTACCAGTGAACGGATGCGGAAGACGGCATGAGAACCGCATCAGAGAGACCAACTGGCGGCTTCGGCAGTGGTGTCTCGAGGAAGACTTCGGCTTCCTGGACAACGACCCGCACATTACGATGAGGGACATGCTCAGTTGGGATGGGCTTCACCTGTCCCCCAAAGGTAACTGTTTGTTTTCTTCTAGGTTGGCGGACCTCCTCCGGCGGGCTTTAAACTAGGCTCATCGGGGGAGGGGAAGATGAGGGCGGGGGAAGCTGTGGACCACCAAACCATGTGGTACCCACAAGGACAGCCCAGCCTGAAGAAAGAGAACATTGGGAACCTGCAAGCCATGGGGCGGCCAGCACTACAGCACAGGTAAGCAACGAGAAGGTAAGAAATAAGGGGCCCCTTGGGATTCGGAGCAGGGGGGCAGCATAGACACCAGTCACAGGGCTCAAATGCCTATATACTAATGCTAGGAGCATAGGGAACAAGCAGGATGAACTAGCGCTCCTGCTTGCACAAAACACCTATGACTTAGTAGGGCTAACGGAAACCTGGTGGGATTCGTCCCACGACTGGGCGGTACGTATTGAGGGTTATAGGCTGTACAGAAAGGACAGGGTGGGGAAGAAAGGGGGAGGGGTTGCGCTCTATGTCAATGAGCAATATACATCAACCCTCATC
>NW_005841847.1:5549836-5550416 GCF_000455745.1 Alligator sinensis | reverse complement strand
TCGACCTGGAAGGGTGTGGGCAGTGGGGTCCCGCAGGGCTCGGTCCTTGGACCGATACTCTTTAATGTCTTCATCAGCGACTTGGACGAGGGAGTGAAATGTACTCTGTCCAAGTTTGCGGATGACAAAGCTATGGGGAGAAGTGGACACGCCGGAGGGCAGGGAACAGCTGCAAGCAGACCTGGACAGGTTGGACAAGTGGGCAGAAAACAACAGAATGCAATTCAACAAGGAGAAATGCGAAGTGCTGCACCTCGGGAGGAAAAATGTCCAGCACACCTACAGCCTAGGGAATGACCGGCTGGGTGGCATGGAAGTGGAAATGGATCGAGGAGTCCTAGTGAACTCCAAGATGAATATGAGTCGGCAGTGTGACGAAGCCATCAGAAAAGCCAATGGCACTTTATTGTGCATCAGCAGATGCATGACAAATAGATCCAAGGAGGTGATACTTCCCCTCTATCGAGCGCTGGTCAGACTGCAGTTGGAGTACCGTGTGCAATTCTGGGCGCCGCACTTCAAGAGAGATGCGGATAACCTGGAGAGGGTCCAGAGAAGGGCCACTCATATGGTTAAGGGC
>NW_005841847.1:5537444-5549500 GCF_000455745.1 Alligator sinensis | reverse complement strand
TCTTTCCTGCCTATGCAGGGGGTCGGACTCGATGATCTATTGAGGTCCCTTCCGACCCTAACATCTATGAATCTATAAATCACACTGTGCACTGCATATCCGTGGGCCCACTGTGACATAGCTACAATTGTGAAAATGATGATGGACTCCCCTCTCTGCCTCCTGCTAACAAAATGGCCACGGAGAAGCACGAGGATGCTGTGATGGGGTGTTTAGCATGCCTTCCACTTGAAGAGGAAAGGCTGGAGGAGCCTGCAGGTGTGGCAGCAGCCAATTAGAAAGTCACCTGACCAGAAGGGGAACATGTTTGAGGCATATAAGCCCAAGGCCTGAGCTGATTAGAGAATCTAGCCCCAGGAGCCAGAGAGAGAAGAGTTTCTGGCAGCAGGATTCCTAGCAAAGCAGCTGAGCAGGGGTAAGCAGCACAGAGCCTGGGAACAGGACAGGTGAACTCATAGCCTGGAGAGGCAGGTCTTGGAAGATATAGGCCTGGCAACAGGGGCAAGTGAGCTCATATCCCAGAGTAGGATAGAGCATGAGAGAAGGCAGAGTGTCAGCAGGGCCAGAAAGCCAAGCAATCTGTAGCCCAGGAGGGGTGGTTGTCAGCAGGGCCTGGGAGCCCAATGGTGTCACTAGCCACAGAAATAGGGCCCAGGGACCAAAGATGGGCCAAGCAGAGTCACAACTGGAGACTGGCAGGGACAGAGGAGCCTAGGAGTCTCACCTGGCCTAGGAGCAGGGTTTCAGCCTAGAGAGGGGCCAAAGACTGGGGGTCACAGCCGGAGACCAAGTAGGCCAAGAAGCCCATAGCTCAAGAGGGACAAGGACTAGGGATGGGATCCTGAAGCCTAGGAGTGGCATGTGACATCAGGAAGGAGTATCATCTGCAAGTCGTGGGGTAGGTACTGGGGAGAATGGAGCCCGTGTAATTAGCCCTTAAGGCAATGACCTTGGGCACCTGTGGTCCTAAAAGTATGACCAGACTTGGTAAGCCATGGGGCAGCCTCCCTTCCCACCAAGGTTAACAACATCAAGGTGTGGCAGATGAATAAAGGTGAGAGTGCCAAAGGAAGCCAGGTTGGCAAAGGCTGAGCAACCACCAGGGGCATCACGACCACTCCTGGGACAAGCACTTGCTGCAACCTGCTCAGGGGACTTGTTTCTCAGCCAAGCCCTGACCAAGACCCAGACCCATAACCAGGAAGCACAAAACAGGGAAAGCTTAGACGAGACCCCCATTGAGCAGGTGGACATAGACAACCCAGCAACTCTGGAGGAACAGGTGACTGGTGGAGAAACTTGGGGCTCTGGAGGTGACTCCAAACTTCCTGTGAAGGTGGCTCATGGCTTGGGGGTAACTTGGGACTCACTCTGTACAATGCAGGGGGCATATGCATTGGTGGCAAGCCCATGCTTGGACCATGGCACTTGTGCACAGGCTGGTGGACCAATTAGTGTTTGATGGGACCATTAATATGCTCTATGGCTGGACCAGTTACAATTAACCCTAATCCTTAAGAGAATTTATGCAGTAAGAGCAATCAGTAGAGACCTGATTTGCCTGTCCCATCCCACCCTGAGAACACCCTGCCTAGCAGTGGCTGCATACAGCCCACCACAGCCCCCCTTCCAGACATCTCTTTATACTGGGATAACTTGGGGTTGGTTTTTTTGCGTTTTGGGTGGGTGGTGGCATTTCAACCTGGTCTGAAGATATCAGTTACTGCCTGTTGAATTCCATGCATCAGTACTTAAGGCAGGTTTAGCACCACCACAGCCTGGATCCAACCCCCTGGTATAGCTTACCAGCATACTAGCTTTACAGCTTTTCAGGCACCAACACACAGAAACACAATCAAAGGTTTTTATTTGGGCATATCTGAGCATAAGCTAAAAGGTGGCAGAGGGGGCAAAGCTCTGAGGGCGGGGAGGTTTCAACAGACCATAGCCCCATGCTACCCTGCATCCTTGCCCCGCAAAGGTATTTCTAGTATGGTTGGTGGGGCCCAACACACTCCTCTGTGGAACCACTGCCATTCCCAGGGAGCCATCATAATAGGCTATTCCCTTCCATGACTCTAGGGTGGGTGCTGGCACAAATGTCTTATAGCCAAAAATACTTGTGGGACCAGCAAGATCAGATGCTTGAGGACTTCATGGGAGTCCTCTGCATGCCAAGTCAACACCACTGAGAGCCCCAGCAGGACCAATCAGCAGAGTTGATAAGAACTCTTCAGCAGACTTTTGTAACCTAAGACCACCATTCTTACAACTGGTACAGACGATGGGTTCAAAGATTGCCCAGGTATCAGCCCTCCATAGATCCCTCCAATTCATCACAGTCACCCAAGTCCTTCCCCAATAGGCGGACTACTGCTGCAGTCACGCAAGTACTTCCTTGACAGGGTGGCTACTGCTGCAGAGTATGATTCTGTCTAGAATGCTCAGCCAGGAGCACCACTTCAGCCCTCCAAATCCCTTGAACCATCCAAAGTGCCAAGGTTCCCCCCACTGTGGATCCATCCAGAACTGATCCGGTTTCTGGAAAGGTCTCTTCACCTTGTGCACGCTGTGGAGAATGCAGGTAGTGACCACACAGCTGGGAATGTTCCTCAGCTTGAGTTCAAGGCAGAAACCTATGCCTTTAGACACCCACAGGTGCACTTCACCACCATGCGATAGCTGGTCAGCTAGTGCAGCAGTGGTGAAACTTTAAAGAACACTTTTCTAGGTCCAGCTGGCTGGTGTATGGGCTCATGACCCAGGGAAACAGTGGGTAGGACAGGTCTTGGATGATGAATGGGGAGGAAAAAGGGCAGCCCACCAAAATCCATGGTGAGAGTATCAGAGGCAAACTCCCTCTACTCTATCATTTCTAGGAAACCAGAGTTCCAGAGTATGTGGGTATTGTGTACCTGACCCGACTATTCAACCCTGATGTTCATGAAGTGCCCCCAGTGGTCCATGACTCCCTAAAATAAAACTGAAAAGAACCCATTATGATTTATGTAAGCCAAGGTGTGGTGAGGGGGGCACAAAATGAGTATGTTAGTCCCACAAATAGCCTCCATACAGTTCAGAAAGCCCAGCTGCTTAGACCCAAAGATGACCTCTTGCAGGTCCCCAAGCTGGATAAACCAAGGCCCCAGTTCCTCAAGTATGGTGTCTCATACTCATTGTTGCCATTGTCTACCCATGCTGAACTGATTGGTGATGGAATGGAGGCTGATGTTTACCAACTTCCAAATCTCCAGGGCCATATGTCTCTCAATAAACATGGGGTGCAGAAGCTCAATGTTCTGGCAGTGGAGCTGGAGTCCATCCCATCCCAAAGGTCCATGAATGTATCATGGGACATCTAAAACTTTCACTACCACTCCTCCTTGTCCCAAGTTCCAAGCACAAGCTCTCACCAGTCCAAACTCGCCAGTAGTGCTCACCTGAGTTAGCATCTGATACCAGGTCTGCAGCACCCCAGCTTGTGTGGCATTGTGTTCTTCCTCTTGCAAGTAGGCCAGTATGATGCCTATGGCAGCATCAAGGTTCTCAAAGTAACACTTCACCAGGGCTAGTAACGCACTCCGCTGAAGTACAGAATGCCTATAGATTACAGCAGTCAGAGCAAGGATTTGCTCAGGTGCACCATGCATCATTGCCTTGAAGCCCCTAAAAATCCAATGCCAGCTGGAATGGTTGGTGGAGGAAGGATTGGAAAGTGTGTCTCACTTCCTCTCAGCCAATCAGTACTCTCACTTGTGCTCAGCTATTTTCAACCACTGGTAGAAAAATCTCTCTCCAGCAAAGCATGCTAGGAAACCTGCTTGCTAGCTCTCTAATGGCAGAGTGAGCTGTGTATGTAGGATTCATGGTGAACTTTGCTGTGCAGCTGCTGAGAACACATTGTAACTTTAACACTGCATAAACGCTCCACAGATTTAAAGCATACTAAGTGTCTGGTACAAGGCCCTAAGCCTGCCTTGAAAAGACCCAACAATAGCTACAACTATTCTCAAAGTTTTTCCCCAGTTTGAGGAAAGTTGGGGCTTTGTTGCACATTTAATTGCAACAGTTGCAAGTGATTGGACTGTTGTGCTCTATTAAAGTGAGTACCTGTTAGGGTGGGATCACAGGACCAGTTATGACAGTTGCAAAACATTTGAATGCAGTGACCTATTCAAGTTAGTACAAGCTAGGAGATTACCCTCACCTGAAAGTGAACAAGTTGGCAACACCATAAGGGTGTTTAACATGTGCTTAACTGCTTGAACGTGCATCCACTTGCATTTTAAGGGAATTTAATAAGTGTTTGAATAATAAGATAGATGTGTTTCAATGATCTTGATTAACCGGTGAGCTACATGATTTTTCTTTATGAGGCTGTGACAGGGGGCACACTAGGGGCCAAACCTCAAGCCAGCCCACCCATCTGTCTATGGGGCAGTCCGCCCAGTCTCGTCTGCCATGACTCTGCTTTTACAATAATCTGATGGTAAATATGGGAGGCTGCCCCTTACATGCCCCAATGCCAGGGGGCACTATCCATGGCTCCATACCATCCCTAGACCATTGCCTATGCCTAGCAGATGGCATCATAAATTCTTAATAGCTCCAGCTCAAGGCAAGACTAAAAACTCACCCACAGTTATGCCTCTTTTATTCTACCTGGTTACAGGCCCCATGCAGACAGCCCCCTTCACAGGGGCCTCTTTCACTCCCCCGCTCTCACAAGGGTCTCTCTCTCATACTGCCCCATTTGGGCCACACACACCCTGCCCTTGCTCCCTGAGTGGCCTCATAGGGCCTTCAGGCTTAATCCCCTGCTCTCCTTGGCCAGCAGGCATGCAGGCTTTTGGGCCCCTCTCATGTCCTCACCTGAATGGATGCTGGGTAATTCACAGAACTGAAGCTGACTTCACCCCACGCCCCTTTCCGGGCCATTTCTCTGCCCCTATCACTGTGGGGCCTTCATCCCTCACTGGGGCTGGGGCTCATTGGGATCCTCTATCCCCACCACCCCCATAGGCTCAGGTGCCTACCTAGGCATGCCTGGCCTACAAGTTGTAATTAAAAACCCACCAAATGGTGAAGGCAAGGGTTTAGGCACCCTTCGCCACCTTTCATTGGGGAGGCAACTGACCTGGCATTTCTTGAGGATTCCTGCACCACCAGGAGCCCCACCAGGGCATCCTTCCCCAGCAGGATGCAGTTTTAGATCATACCCGGAACCAGAGGCTTCCTCCTACCACGTAGCCTCCCCTTTACCTCCGAGGTGTTCGTGGAGCTGGAGCTCAGCAGGGAGATGTTTCTTCCCAGCTGGCTGATTACAAACTGCTACCCTCAGCCCAGAAGCTGGGCATTAAAATATATGCCCTGATCAGGCACCTGCCCTCTCCCTGGCCTAGCCCTTAAAGTGACAGGCAACAAAGATGCTCTGTCACAGAGGCCTTTTTCTGAACTACCTGAAACATCTTATGATAACATGACAAACATTGGTAATTAGCAGGGAAATAACTTCCTATTATAAATATGTACATGGGAAAAATTAATTCATTTCAAAATGTTTTAATGTTTAGAGTATAATTGGTATGTTAGCTTATACTTCTTTAATGATCCCGATGGATTTCTAAAATTGTTATTATGAACAACATCTTATCAAACACATCCTAGGTTGCGATTATCCATGCAAAGTATAAAAAGAACTATTGATAAGGCTGTTGGAATTTGGAAAAAAAAAAAAACAAAACTTAAAGAAAGTGAAATTGCAGATAGTGAAAGAAGCAGATGGATCAGTCACTTGCATTTTCTTGTAAATTTTCCTAACACAAAGTACCAGGATATATGCCTAATTAATGAAGAGGAAAATACTACTATAATAGGAATATCTACTTATTATCCACCAATCATGTCAATTGTAATAAAAAAAAATCAGGTCTGGAGGTGAACCATTAAAACTTCAATAACAAACGCATACAGTTTGAAAGAGTCAAGCAACTGAACTGGAGTCAGAGCTCGTTAAAGTACTAAAACAGCTTCTGATGATAAATTTCTTTCCACAAATAGAAAAGACTATTTTTTTTTGGTTGGAATGGCTTATTCTAAAGTTAAGAAACTGGTACTTGAAAAAGGGAGGAAATAAATTTCCTATTCCACTGTATAAAATGAAGTGGGAGATGAGAACTGGTAATTCTAAAATCTTGAATGACCCACTGGCTAGAAACAAATCAGTTGTCTTCACTAACCACAGTTAACACTCCCTTTTTTAAATCAACTACTTTATACACACAGACATACACCATGTTTTAAATTAACATAAGAGGAGAATAAGGTATCAACAAAATCAAGGACATTATTTAACTAGAGAAAAATAATTCTAAAAAGCTGTTGGGTATTTAATGAAGATGCACAACATTTCTATTCAAGTCCCCAATGAAATTAATAAATAATTTCATACAAAAATACCTATAACTCACCATTTTCGTCACATAAAAATTTTAAAATAAGAATCTTCATAAATTTGTTAAACTACCTAAACTGTTTAAGTAAACTTATTGTCACAGGGCACCTCGGTGCTCTGCTCCTAGAGAGGGGAAACTGCCGGGGAAAGAGCCCTGGCAGGGAATAAGGAGCACAGCTGTGGGTTGCCAGGGACAAGCAGGAGGTCAGCTGACCGGAAGGGGCAGGGCCTGGTCCTCATAAAGCCTAGGGGCTGAGGCCAGGCTGGCAGTTCCCTCCCAGCAGCCAGAGAGGCAGGAGCTCCCAAAGCAAAGATGCGAGAAGCAGCCTGACTGCAGGTACAGCTTCAGCTGAGTAAAGGGTGGCAGCTCGAAGATGTCCAAGCAACGTTGTTATAGCCAGGCGGCTTATAGTTAAGTTGTAGCCAAGAGGCTTGTGTTTTGCTTTGTTGTTATTTATTACACCGGTGGCTTGGGTGAGACTATTAGGGGTTGGAGGAGGCCTCATAGGGTACCCACAGTGGTGTGGGGGCCCCAGCACTAGTAAGGGCGCGGCGTACGGGGTGTATAGACCCCAGCCCCAGAGAGGGGGCACTACTGAGAAGCCCCAGTGCAGGCATGGTGAGCCCCTGAGGAAGGGCATAGCATTGCGGTAAATCCCGGAGAAGGGTGTAGCATTGCAGTAATCCCTGGAAAGAGGGGGTAGTAGTGCGGTGAGCCCTGGAGAACGGGGGTAGCAATGCGGTGGGCCCGAGACAGGCGGCTTGACCGAGAAGTCCCAGAGTGGGCACAGAAGGCCCCAGGAGAGGGGCGGCTTTACAGAGAAGGCCCCAGAGAGGGGCGGCTTGACCGAAAAGGCCCAGAGTGGGCACCAAGAGCCCCAGGAGAGGGGCGACATTACAGAGAAGGCCCAGAGTGGGCACAGAGTGCCCTAGGAAAGGGGCAGCATTAGAGAGAGAGCCCCAAGAGAGGGGCGGTATTCTGGAGAAGGCCCAGAGTGGGCATAGAGAAGGCCCCGGAGAGAGGGCGGCAGTATAGAGAAGGCCCGGAGAGAGGGGCGTGAGAGTAGACCAAGAGACCGAACAACATCTAGTCCAACTGTGAGGCTTGGGGCGTGGTATAAGGGATGGTTGGAGCCACGCATAGCCCATAAGGCTAGGGTGCCCGGAAAGCACCCATCATACAGTGAGACCCATGGAGAGTCCAGGAAACCACGGGGACGGAGGTCCCAACAAACCGTGTCCAAGAGGGCGTAAGACAGCCTCCCAAACTTATATAAAACATCAAAGACGTGGCGGACGAGAATCAGAGGGTGCCCTTGGACCGGCTTGGCATGGGGAAAGGGGCCTTAAGGAGATCATGGCCCTCCTGGAAGACCCCGCCCGTGACACTTATGAATACATTATACGTCATCTTTTTTTCCACAAAACAAGAAAAAAAGGGTACCAAATTCAGTGTTAACCTATGCTTAATTGTAAATATATGTGTTCTAGTGGTTAGATTGACAAATGAAACTGAACCTTTATTTAGGAAAATAATTGAAAAATATAAAACAAAGCAAAACAATTATTTAAACTAAGTTTGAATGATGATTCAAGTCACCTTGATTAATATACAGATATATTGGAATCTAGATTGTAACAGATATTATTTTTGGATCTGAGCTAAGCTGAAACAAGAAAAACCCCCACATTTTGTGATTTCAGGCTGTTTAATAAAATTAAAACAAATTCCTTTAAATCATCTGTCACAAAAGAGATTTATTTATAAAATTTGCATTTTCTTAAAATTTAAAAAGAAAAAATAATTAACCATTATTTCAATAACAGATTAATTTAAATGTACCATAGAATCTTCTGGATTCACTGTCAGTAGGTTATCACCTACTCTAGTTATTTGGAGATTAGTCCCCTGACATCAGACATAGCCTCTCTCTATTTATAGAACTAATATAAGTAGAAAATCCTTGGATTACACTTCTTTCTAAAAGAATGCAAGCTCTTGTTATAAGTCAAGGGTTGGCTCTAAACCCAAATTAAATTACATGCATATTAAACATACCAGAGAAATAACCATAACTTCAGGAATCAAAGGCTCATTTTCCTGAAGAAAGAGTCTATAATTTGGTTAATATTTTCAAATAAATATAATAACCAATAACATAGTAATGAGAAGGTTATTTCTTTATGTTATGTATTGCACAAAATATTTTTTCCTAGCCAGTTTCACAAGAGTCAGAAGCTAAGATGCCAGCCAGAGGTAGCTTGGTAGGAACCCAATGAGGTTGTCTAAACACCTACAATGTATATTCCACACTTGACTTCTTGGGATTTCCAAGTTTTAACAAAACTAATATTAATTGGGCATTTCAGTGACCCCCAAAAGGAAGAAACCTGAAAGCCAACAAAAAGGTCAGCTATCAGCCACTTTCTGTTTCTGGCTATTCTGTGGGACCTTGGGCAAGATGCTTCATTTTTCCCTGCAACTTAATTCCTCTAGGCCTTGTTTTCTGCATCTGTAGAATGATGATAATGATACAAATACATCTTTATAAAGTATTTTGGTATCTACAGCTGAAAACAGTTACATGAGCTGGGCTGTGATGCTATTTTAATTAACCTGTTATTTTTTGGAAAGAACAAATGCCGAGTTAGGCAAATAAGACAGTGGTTAATAAAAATAAAGTGCTTCTCAATTCTTTGCTCTGACAGTCTGCAAATTGTGATGACTGATTAGCCTGAAGTACTAAGTTTTTACAATAAAATACTGAAGGCACTTACAGAGCAGGTTGTCTTTGAATGGCCATAAGGAGATCCTTATGGCATGTCTGACTCTTCAACATGATTGCGAAGAGCTCTGGGAAAAATCCTGAAAAGGTGATTTTTGGAAGTTCCTTTCAACTTTCTTGGTGGCTTTTCTTTGGAAAGAAAAACTGGTTTTAGGTAGAGGTGCACCAATACGTTGGTCTGATATCGGATTGGCACCGACGTAAAAAAATTGATCGTATCAGAAATCAGCCTGATGCGGCTGCTGATTTGGCTGATAAATGCCTGTGTGCGCATGCAGCTGCAGTGCAGCATGTAGGCAGCAAGGAGGACAGCCTGGCAGCTTGGAGGGCTGCGTGCAGCTGGTAAGTCTGGTGTGGGGGTTAGGGAGGGGGGAAGGAAGGGGCGTGGAGGGTCAGATCAAGGCCCCCCCATGGTAAGGGAGGAGTGGGGCTGGGGCAGGGGCAGGGGAAAGCACTGTCCTGCCAGGATGGGGCAGGTGTGGGATGGAGCCATAACTCATCTGGGGCAGGGGGATTCCCACTGCTGCTCGCTGCTCATCTAGGAGCTGCTGGTCTGGTGCTCACGTAGGGCATGTGGGGGACGCAGCGTGGGGCTCTTCCCAGCCTGCCCTGCCCTGTGCAGATCCAGGGGCATATGCCCCCCTCCAATGCCCTCCTGGATGAGCAGCAGAAGCAGTATCAAGAGCCAGAGAAGCGCCAGAGCAGCAGCTCCTGGATGAGCAACGCGCAGTAGCGGGAGCTGCCTCCTTCCTCCCCACTCCCCCTGAAAGAACCGTGGCTCCGCTTCCCCCAGCCCCACTCCTCCCTCACCACAGGGGCCTTGATCTGCCCCTCCATGCCCCTTCCCTCCTCCCTCTCTAGGATAGCCATCATAGAGGACATTCCGGTTTTCTGCTACTCTGTCCTGTCTTGATACAAAACCCAACATTGTGTCCTCTATTTTCCTTTTTAAGAGAAAAATAGAGGACATAAAGGTGTCCAGTTTCGTATCAAGAGGACAGAGGAAAACCAGACTGTCCTCTATGATGGCCACCCTATCCCTCCCCTTCCACCACACCAGACTTACCAGCTGCACTCAGCTCTCCAAGCTGGTATTGGAAACTGGATCGGTATTGGCTGATATGCCTCCTTAAAAATTGGTATTGGCCCCAAAAATCTATTGGTGTCCCCCTAGTTTTAGGCAGTAGTTAGCTAAATCATTGGTATCCACTGTGGGTTTCTTAAGGACAGGCAAACTAATGCCTACTTAAGAATAACTGGTAGATTGCAACCTCCAAAGAAGATGTAAATGATCTTCATCAGTAGGAAGCCCATGAGCTTCGCACTGGCTTTCACCAGCCATTAGAGATAAAACAGGCACTGGGCCTGTTTTGCATTTAGTGATCAGTTCTTGAAGTTTCTAGGGTTTCTTATTCATGAATAGGCCAAACTACATCAGAGAGTTTGAGGTGATCTCTTCTCATTTACTCCTTCTGGAGACACTCCCAGATTCAGATAGTCTCTCAAAAAATTAGGTTGAGAACTCTTATTTGGTATTAGCAAAAGGCTCAGAAGATAAGCAAAGGCAAGATCATCAATCACTCCAGCATGCAGAAAAGACCTGCCAATCCTAATTTTTACAAGCTGGCAAAGAAACAAGAGGTTTTGCTGGGTTATGAATGTGCATCAAGATACTTATAAAAATTAGCTATGGAATTAAAAGTTGCAAGTTATGGTCTCATAATGTTTGTTTGTTTTTGTCCATCTAAACTACTCCATATTGATATATTTATAAACATAAGAAGCACAAATGCAGAACTAAAGATGGTAATTTGCACAGTATTTTACAAATTGCTTTGTGCTGCTAAACCAATACACCAGATGGTATACAGCCATAATCAAAATGGGGGCTGACATAAATATTGTTCATATTTGTAGATTTTAATTATTTTCAGATGAAAGGCAGATATCTGCAGGGCTTTGCCATGCAATCTTGCAAAGAGAATATTACTAATTCACAAACTGCTTCAGATTTTCAAAATCTCTGAATTAGTTTGTACAAAATAGGTAAAGATAAAGCTGCTGTTTTGTCATGTAGTCATAGGGGTGGATTTTTAATATTTCAAGATTCATGGTTTGACATTTTGATATTTCTGTGATGTGTCTGGCTGGATGTGATGATAAATTGTTGAACTAATTTCACTCAGAACCTTGAATCCTGCCAAGTTAAATCCCAAGGCTGCCTGGGTGGTTAGGAGAGAGCAAGAGCTCAGCCGTGACGCACAGAACTAAACCAAAGGATGCCAAGTGAAAGCTTTTGTTTCTGTAGGGAAGATGATTTTCCCCCTCCTACAAGATTTAACGAACAGAACAAGACAAAACAGAATGAAAGAAAATGAGTGCAAGACCAAGAGCAAAGAGCACACATGCTGCTTGTTTTATGAAAAAACATAAGATTGAGAGAGACAGCACGGAGCCCAAGTGAGGTCAGCAAAGTCCTGGGCAGGCACACAAGCATCTCTGCATGCTGTGTGTTACAGAAATGGCTGAAAAACGGGATTTGCAAAAAATGTATCATTTTAAAAAAATTATGCGAGTCTGAATGAGAATAAAACCATTTTTTTTTTAAACATGTGGTGAACCAAATGCTCCCTGCACACCATCTCCTTAGTAAAACTGAAATTCTTGACCAACACCACAAGCTGCCAAATTGACAAGAATATCAGTTTAACTGAGCAGCTTCAAGCCCGTCCTAAAATACTGGGGTCTGTATGAGAGGTGGACCTTGAAGCCTCCAAGGTCCCCAGCTCTAGGGAAGACCCACCAGGCATTTATCT
>NW_005841847.1:5535942-5537413 GCF_000455745.1 Alligator sinensis | reverse complement strand
GTGTTTCCCCTACAGCTTCCACGTCCTGGGCACTGGGAAGCCAGGTCCCCTACTTTTGGTTCAGCAAAATGTCATACAAAACTGGGGTCTTTCAAACAAGATATTTCAAGCTCAATAAATCAGTATTCCTGCCCACTCCCTGCCACATCTCATACATCTAACTGCATAAAAACTGATCTATGTTGTCCAGAAAAATATGAATATATATGTGTATGTACACAACACACGCTGTTAAAAGACAGTTATTGAAATCATGAAGACAAGCCCCCAGAAGTTATGAAATGTCAGCTGACTTCATCTGCGCAACTTAATTTGCCTGTGTATGTACATTATTATGATACACTCTAACATGATTGCATACTATTTTTCTTTTATCATTTTCCCCTCAACTTCCACTCCTTCCTCCTCTGCATCCAAATAAAGCAGCTTCCTTCTCCAAATTCTGCCAAGAAAGGATAGGCTCACTTGCTTCAATTCACGTGTTGGACCTGAATCCACAATGTCAAGAAGTCCAGAGCTACCTTTACATGGGAAGTCCTGCTCAGTGTTTAGCTGAAGCATTCTTGATGTAGGGAATTTAGTTGCTGTAATCAAAAAAGTGCCTAAGGATATGCAAATTGCAGTTTTTCAAGGATTTAATCTTGGCTAAAAATGGGCAGATTTTCAATTGTACATTCCCAACCTTGCCAAGTTTCAAATCCCTGCTCTGAAGCACAAAGCACTGAGCTTTTACACAGAAAATGTTACTTGAATTGTTTAGATTAGGCAAAACAGCATATTTTTTCCTATCTACTGTTAGAGAAGGCTTGACTTCTTTAGATTAAATTTAAAAAAGGCTCAGATGAATACCTAAAATGAAAAATGCAATCAAAATGGTTAACATTTCACCAGGTTAGAAGCAAGTTAAAGCAGAACCTTATCAGCAGGGATCCTAGTTTTCTCCAATTTAAAATTGCAAATTCTCATTAAAAACCCAAAATCCATGATAAAAGTTAAAGGCCCTCCAAAGCCTGCCCACAGCACTGCTGGTGCCCTGCACTTCCCGCCCCCCCGCCCCAGCCCCCCTGATGCCCCTCTCTCCCCCACAACAGACCCACAGACACACACGCACATAGACAGATGCACACACAGACACTATCACCCCCCACAGCAGGTAACCCTGAGTGGGGGGGAAGAAGGAGAAGGGCAGGGTGGGGGGAAAGGAAGGTGCTGGGGGTGTAGATCGAGAAGGCAGGGGAGCGTGCCCCTGTGCCCACTCCCAGGAGCAGGGCCAGGAGGTGAGGACAGGGGTGCCCCTCTGCAGGCCGCACGCACACCAGCTGGCCTGATGGGGGATTCGCACACGGAGGCCACCACCGCAACTCTGCCACTGCACCCTGTGCTACCATTCCACAGCCACATGCACAGCTTTGTAGGCAAGCAGTGCAGGGCGCGGCAGTGGCAGGGCATGCCCCCCAGCCAGGGGGGGGGA
>NW_005841847.1:5534940-5535756 GCF_000455745.1 Alligator sinensis | reverse complement strand
CTTGTTCTGTTTTTGAGTTAATACGGTATGCTGGGATGGTGGGGGGGAGGGGGAGGAGGGACTTGCACGCAGCAGCCGCTGCCTCTTACCTGTGGAGCTGTGCCAGCGGTGGCAATCGCTAAGTGCAAAACATCCCCACGCCGCTGCTACCCCCGTAGAGCCATGATAGGCACTCCGGCCAGCTGGAAACCCCTGATCCCCACCGGAGTGGCCGGCTTTATACCAGCGATTCCCCCCTCCCCCATGCAAACCCCCGATCCTTGTTGGTATAAAGCTGGGCACTGCGGAGGGGATCGGGGTTTGCAGCTGGTCGGAGTGCCCGGCTGCCTGCATGTGGAATGCTAGCAGCCCAACTGGGCTCAGTGCCTCCAGGCCTCATGTGTAGCTGGCCAGGCACTCTGACCCTGATCCCTGCTGGAGTGGCCAGCTTTATACCAGTGATTCCCCCCTCCCCCATGCAAACCCCTGGTCCTAGTCAGTATAAAGCCAGGCACTTCCACGGGGAACGGAGTTTACAGCTGGCCAGAGTGCCTGGCCGGCTACACATGAAACATGGAGGCTCAGAGCCTAGTCGGGCTGCTAGCGCTCCATGTGCAGGCAGCTGGGCACTCCAGCCAGCTGCAAACCCCATTCCCCACTGAAGTGCCTGACTTTACCCCACTCCCACATGCAAATCCCTTGTCCCCACCAGAGTGGCTAGCTTTATACCAGTGATCTGCCCCTGCAAACCCCCGATCCCTGCCAGAGTACCCAGCTTTATACTGGTGAGGACCACAGGTTTGCACTGGGGGGGGGGGGGAAAGAACAACGGTAATA
>NW_005841847.1:5520900-5534785 GCF_000455745.1 Alligator sinensis | reverse complement strand
GCTGGAGTGGCTAGCTTTATACCAGCAATTTCCCTCCCCCCCCAACCCCGTGCAAACCCCCGGTCCTCACCAGTATAAAGCCGGGCACTCCGGTGGAGATCAGGGTTTGCAGCTGGCCGGAATACCTGGCCGGCTACATGTGAGGCATGGAGGCGTGGATCCTAGTCGGGCTGCTAGTGCTCCTTGTGCAGGCAGCCAGGCACTCTGGCCAGCTGCAAACTCGATCCCCACCACAGTGACCAGCTTTATACCAGCAATCCCCCCCACCCCCCACAAACCCCCAGTCCTCGCCAGTATAAAGACAGGCACTCTGGTGGGGATTGGGCGTTTGCACTGGGGGCGGGGAAAATCTCTCCACACCAGCCCTGCTCCACAATGCCCCAGTCCCCACAAGCCCCACTTACCGCTTCACAGGCTCTAGAAGGAAATGGAGCCTGACCCAACACTTGGGACTAACTAAAAGCCTCAGGCCCCGCCCTTCCCCCTGTCCCTCCCCCTCCCCCTGCCCCTCAGGGCAGAGTTGGGGCTCTCCCGCCCCTTTTGCAAACAGGTCTTGCAGACTGAAACTCAGCCAGCCTGGAGAGCTCTTTACAAAAGCAGGGAAATCCACAGGTTTCTCTGCTAAAAGAGAAAATCCGCATTTTCTCTGCTAAAAACAAGAAATCCGCAGTTTTCTCTGTTTTTCTGTGGGAAATGGAAAACCCAGATCCCTGCTTATCAGGGATCCTGGTTTTCTCTGTTTAAAGACTGCAAATTCTCTGATTACCGCCCCCCACCCCCCCCATCTGGGTTTTTCCATGACTAATATGAAATGCCACTATATATAGGAGTATCAGCTGAACGCAATGTTTTATTGATATATTTACAATTTTAAAGCAATTTGGAAGTTTACCTGTGCCTCAATCACTATAATAAAATAAATTCTAAATATCTATAAATTTTAGCTTTTGATTTGGGGTTTTTTTCATTATGGAAAATCAGTGCTCTCCCTGCCCCTTCACTCACCAGGATGCAGAAGCAGTTGCAGCTATTCCCCCACCCCCCGCTGCTTTGTGATACTGAGCAGTCCTGATATGCTAGTGCACTGTCCATGCCATTGTCCCTCACTCACAATCTAAGGCCCCCTGGCCCTGCTGATGTCCCTCATTTCCAATCTAGAGCCCCCTAGCCCCCCAGCCCTGATGAAGGGCCCCCCCAGCTGCCAGGGTTAAAGGGCCAGCAACCTGGCTCCACAGCCTCCATGCCCTGCTCTGCCTTGCCACACTGGGTCCCACATGGCAGGCCCCAGGGGGAGGGCAGGAGGGCAGAGAGCCCAAGTGCGCACACATGCACTTGTGCACACACACATGCATGTGACACCCCCTGCCTGACTGTCCTCCATTTTACCATATTCCATGGCAAACAGAAAACCCAGATCCCTATTATTAAAGCTGCATGACACTTTCCATCATAAACAGTGCTACCTGGTCCATTCATAACAACTTTTGCCCTTTACCATGATCTGTGTCTTTTCCTAAAAGCTACCATAAAACAATAAACTAAACTGGAGGGTGAAAGGAGAATCAAATTTGATCTCAAAAATCTGGAAACCTCAGATAATTCAATCAGTCAGTTGCCTGTCCCTGCAGAACTGAAAAAAAAAAAAGTTTAGACATAGCTAAAATACAATCTTATGTACCCACCTTAAGAATTCTTTTTACCAAAGGAATTTTTGCAGCTCACAAAAATATGGAGCCACTGATAGCACCAAGAGAAGCCCTACATCGACAAGATTCCTGCAGCTAGAGACATTTTTAACCATCACAATCTATTATATTACCATAAAAAGGTATGTAACAACTTTTTCCTTTAAATCACAACTCATGGTGCACAAGAGAGGATAGACCCTGAAAAGCAACTATTCACCAAGCTACCAAGGTGAAAAGGCAGGGGCTAAAAATGGCCAGTCCTGACTGTTCCCTGCAATTGTGCCAGCCTGTAGAGCAGAGGTCATGCAGAGGGATGCAATCTGCTAACAATCAAAGCCTCCACCTAGCAAAGCAAATAAACTAACATGATGACTCCAATGAAACTTTTCATACGTTTGAAGTTAAACATGTGCTTAAGGTTCAGGCTATAGCTCATGCTGTAAAACAATTAGAAGACAAGATAGAAAGGGGAAGTTAGCTGTTGCTGAATATTGAAGAATACAAAGGTCTGAATGGTCAAAAACCAGAAAGGATTCATTTAATACCTTTCCTCATTATTTCAGTTACAATAAAGGAATTACTCCCAATACAGACTCAGATTCTTACTCAGGTCATGATCTTGCCAGATCGTTAACATTTCAAGACTATATTAACCCAGAGTTATTATAATCCTTTGAAGTAAATGGGATTCAGCATGGGTACAGGTTCTGCTCTAGTGGATCCAGACACAGAAGTAGAATCTGGGGGTGCATATAGATATTCAGGGAGGTTAGATCAAGTTAAAAGTGGTGACCCAATCTAAGGTAAGGTGGGATGGAAGGGGCCTGGGGGTTGGAGGGGAGAGGGAAAAAAACTGGGAGGAAAAGCAGGCTCTGGGGAAAGTGGGGAAATCAAAGAGAGTAGGTGGGGTTTCTTGGGTGTATGAGGGATTGGTGAGATCAGGATGGCTCTCCCCCACACCCCAAGGACCAGGTGCTAAAATGTTAAGCCTCCCAGTCCATCCCTTCACGCCCAGACAAACTCCCCCCTGCCAGCAAACCAACCCACCCCCATCCTGCCCACCCCTCTCCCCCACAACTTACTTCCTTGGCTCCCAGAACTGATGAACACTGGGAAAACCAGCACCAGGAGCAGTTTGTTGGACAGGTTGTTTGATGGATTCATGGGAGGGAGGGGGATGAATTAGCTGGTTCCCCAGCCAAGGGGTGGGTTTTCATCTGGGAGTGAGAGGGGTCGGGGGATAAAAATAGCCAGGTACCAGGGAGGGTAGGAAAAGCACAGCCAATAGCTGGGCTTTCCCAGCCCTGGTGCTGCACTGGGAATTGTACAGAAGCTCAGGATAGTTGTATCAGTCTAAAAATGGCCAACCCAATCTAAATTAGAGTGCCTCGGATGCAGGGTTAACTTAGATGAGGTCAGTCATTTTTAGATCTAATTATCCTGAATTTCTGTACAGTTTGCATTTCATAGTTTCATAGTTTCTAGGGTCAGAAGGGACCTTGACAGATCATCAAGTCCAACCCCCTGCCATGGCAGGAAAGGGCACTGGGCTCAAACAACCCCAGCAAAGTGTTCATCTAGCCTCCTCTTGAAGACCTCCAGGGTAGGAGCCAGCACCACTTCTCTTGGAAGTTGGTTCCAGATCCTAGCCGCCCTGACAGTGAAGTAGCGCCTCCTGATGTCTAGTCTGAATCTACCCTCTGCCAGCTTGTGACCGTTATTTCTAGTCACTCCTGGTAGTGCTCGGTGGCCCTACTCTGGATCCTCTCAATGCTGTCCACATCCCTCCTGAAGTGCGGTGCCCAGAACTAGATGCAGTACTCCAACTGCGGCCTGACCAATGCCACGTAGAGGGGGATGATCGCCTCCTTGGACCTGCTTGAGATGCATCTGTGGATGCATGACAAGGTGCAGTTGGCCTTCCTGACCGCATCCCCACACTGTCAGTCCATGTTCCTTTTGGCATCAATAATGATTCCAAGATCCTTTCTGCCTCTGCACTGACAAGAAGGGAGTTCTCCAGCCTGTAGGTATGCTGCTGGTTCTTCCTCCCCAGGTGCAGCACCTTGCACTTGCCAGTGTTGAAACCCATCCTGTTCTTATCTGCCCACCCCTGTAACCTGTCTAGGTCCAATTGCAGTCTATTCCTCCCTTCTAGCATGCCCACATCCCCCCACATCTTAGTGTCATCAGCAAATTTGAATAGGGTGCTTTTTACCCCTTGTCCAAGTCACTGATGAAGATGTTGAACAGTGCAGGTCCGAGGACCGAGCCCTAGGGGACCCCACTACCCACATCCCTCCAGGTCAAAAATGACCCATCCACCACCACTCTCTGGGTGCGGCCCTCCAGCCAGTTAGCAACCCATTTGAATGTGTAGGTGTCGACACCACAGTCCCCTAGTTTTTTTTAATGAGAATGGGGTGAGAGACAGTGTCGAAGGCCTTCCTGAAGTCCAGAAAGACTACGTCCACTGGTACCCCTGCATCTAAGGATTTTGTGACCTGGTCATAGAAGGCCACCAGGTTGGTCTGACAGGATCTGCCTCTAATGAACCCATATTGGTTGCCCCTAAGCATAACCTCCCTTGCTGGCCCCTCGTGGACATGCGCCAGGATAATTCTCTCAAAAAGCTTACCTAGAATCAAGGAAAGACTAACTGATCTATAGTTTCCTGGGTCCTCCTTCCTACCCTTTTTGAAAATGGGAACCACACTGGCCCTTTTCGATAGACCTAACTAGGAATGTAAGGGCACAAGCAAAAGTGACAATTCTCAACTGATCTGGCCACAGAAAGTGGTCAATAGCTATGACCAAACACAAGCGCATGGCTGCAGCCAGCTTCAAAAATGGCCAATTGGGCAAAATTCTGAACTCTCATTGCATGAGTTTTCAGAATTTCACCCAATTGGCCATTTTTTAAGCTGTCTGCAGCCGTGCACTTGTTGCATGAGGGTTCAGATTAAGACATTTCAAAACATAGCAGCTTCTGTAACTTGTGTCTGTGCTGCCTCCCAGCTTGTTGTTGTTTTCAGAATAGGAGGGGGGAAAAGGAGCAGAGGGAGTTCAGACTTGGGTATTTTCAGCCCCAGCTAGTGTGTGGATGGGTATATTTGAGCCCCCACCTGCCCCACGTCCAGCACTGGCTTGGTAACCCCTAAAATAAGCTCCCTCTGCTCCTTTCCCCACCTCCCATGCTTAAAACAATACAGGCTGGCAGGGAGCCCTGTTGCTAGGGGAAACTGGCTGCAGCTTGCAGCCAGCAGCTAGATTCCCCTCCCCCCGCCCAGAACTAGCAGGGAACTTCTGTTTGGTCCAAGGGATCGCTGCAACTCAGAACATTTCCTGCAAAGCATTCTTAGTTACAGCAGGGACCTGCACTTCTGTCTGTGCCCCAAGTGTAAGGTCCACACCTGGATGAACTAAGTTAGATCGGGTGGCCATTTTTAATGTCATCTAACCTCCTTGAATGTCTATATGCATCCGGTAATACACAGTAAAGATTCCCTGATCTCCATATTATGACAATTTGCATGCACTAAATGTGAGCTTAATGATTGTAGCTATGCCAGGAAAACAGTGAGCTATATTTAAAGCTCCTGAGAAAAATACTTGGACTTCAGACTGCTAATCACATTTGCAGAGCATAGATGGAGGGAACCTGTCTAAATAATATGCATGCATACTTTATTGGCCCATTTGTGTTCATTAAAAGCAGCTGCTCTCAAGACCTAGGAGAAAATGAGCTCAAAGAACAGGAAAGGCAAGTCTGGTAGATTAAAACACAGATGTTATTTTACCTCACCTTGTTGCTCCTGCTCCTCTCCCCCACAAACTTCTGATTGGCAAATAATTGCCAAAAACTATGGACAACATTAGGAAACAAGGAGCTGATCAAGTAATAAAAGTACTTTATTGAGTAAGATAGTTTCTTACCCCTGGAAAAAAAGTAAGTAAAATTTCTCTCTCTAATCTATAGGCATTTTATTTTCGATGCTGTTACTGTACATTTCCTTTTTTTAAAATATATTTAGTCTATTCATTCAAATAAGAAAAACAATTTACTAAAATGATCTTTAAAGTGTCCTTGAATACCACAGTGCACAAAATAAACAAAATAAACTTATGCAATCAGCCAAGGGCATATCTGACATTCGTTTGATATAATCATCCTTTATTTTATAAACCTCTCCCCTCCGGTTACATATAGTAGTTGGTGGCTGTGGGTTTTGAGTACTTGGCAAAAATCAAATGACAATTTAGATAGCATCTCTTCCCTAAGCAGGTCTCAACTTTTGCATTTTAAATTTTGGAATATCTCAAAAGCCTTAAAGGCAAAAACAAGCATCAACCAAAAAGTTAAAAATAAGCTAGGAGGCCAAAAACACCAACCCCAGTGATAACAAAAGATCAGTATCCTGCATGAAGAATGAGTGGATGATCTTCATTTACCATAAACTTTATGGAGTTTCTTTCTTTAATTAAGTGGGTTAGAAGGCTCAAAGTTTCATCTAGTAGAGCTACCCTTTCCTATCTTCCTGTTTAACTTGGGTTTCTTCCCGTTATACTATTCTTAAACGAAGCTATATTGGCTTCCCGCATGAACCAATCTACCAATCCTCATTTCACCCTACATGCATTAGTATTAACTCAGTTGTTTCTAGCTCTGCACAACTGTAAAGATACACAAATAGTGGAGAAGACAAAAGGGGCATGTCCTCACAAATGGAAACGTGCACTTTCCCAAGGAAAAATAGTAGCAGCACATAGTTGTGCTACTGCTACTTGTTCCCAGGGAATGCCCATGCATGCGCACTCCGGCATGCTGCAAGTTGCCCTGGATAGGGTAGGGGAGACTGGGGACAACCCCTGGGCTGGCCCCAGCAGCGTTGCCTGGGATCCTGGGGGCCTTCCAGGGCTGTATCCAGGACGGCCCCAGGATCCCAGGTGTGAAGCCTGGTCTGCAACCGGAACATGGCTTTGGCTGGCCAGGCTCTAGTTTTGAACAGTGCATACTGCCACCACATGCACCACCCCACTTCTTTCTGGCACTTTTTTTTTTTCTTTCTTGACACTAGGAGATCCCGGTGTAAAAAGAAGACACACGCTGCCAATTAGCAGCACGGCAAAAACATGCATGTGCAGCGTGTGTGGTTTGTGGTACCACAAACTGCACATGCATGCTCATCTGGATGCACCCTAGGACTCTTAACTTGCTCCCCCATCAATTTTACATCATAGTCAGATCAGGTTTCCTGCCTAATTGTTATGTGAAAACACTTAGAACCTCATGGTTTCCATCTTCCTTTAAATTTTGACACAATTGCCAAATGTGACTGGAGATGATGGACACTAAAAGACCGCTTTTTAAACTAATCAGTCAACATCTTTTAGGATTCTGCTACCACCCAATAGTCCATTCAGTCCCTAGTTTGTCAATGAATGTTTCCAATAGCCTTTCCTTCCTTCTAAAATATTGCACTAGACCTTGATGTCCCCACCCACACTCCCCAAACTATAACTGGTGTTTACGTCTAGCCATTTATTAAATGGAGAAATATTTCTGGAAATATTAATGTCTTGTCTCTGGCCAATACCTTAAAAAACAAAACACACACTTATCCTCATTCAAATCAACTCAGATGTATTACAAAAATTATCTGCCGGCCACAGACCACAGGTGTATTGAAAAGGAAAGCCAAGGTCAAACAAGGGAGTACAGAGGATGCATAACTCCTGTGTCTGTAGCAATCTTTTATACAAACATAAATCATGTATTTTAAGTCACAACAGCATAATCTACCTAGAAACAAAGCAACTGCTATAGTGGATCAAACCCAGAGTCAGTCTAGGCCGGAAACTGGTCTGCCATTGAACCAAAGAGCCCTGCCAAACCAGAACATCCTTAGGTCCTGCTCTGTACTGTATTAGATGTTGAAAGGGGTTCTACATGGACAAGTGTTTACAGCACAGATTGTGATATCCACTGCTATGTCCTTATGGGCATATCAGAGTAATATCTAAGAGAGTTCCAGCTTCTGTAACTGAGAGCAATCTTTAAGATGCTCCAAGTTATCCTAGAGCATTGCAGTCTTTAGCTATTCAAGAATCAAAAGTGATAGAAAGGAGCCATAGGGATCAGACAACATATAGGATATAAGCATTATTATAGTCCATACTGTGGAATTTCCAATATGCATTACAAATAACTTCATATGTGGTCCACAATAAATTGTTAAATGGTGCTGAAATGGACTGCAAGTATATTATGACAGTAATAGAAAGGAGCAAAATGTTAGACCAAATTATACATAAGAAGCAAAACCTATGACCTGCAACAATGTCCACCAATCTCAGTAAGATTTCATGGCCATAAATGAACAGACTCATCATATTTGCTGTTCATTCACTGGCCACGTATGCCAGAAGAAATAAATGCAGAACCCATGCTGATTTTCAAAGCCATGGAGTTAGTGCTTGAAAAATGTTTTTCTCCTGCCCTTTCATTTTGAAAAGTTCAAATGCAAGCCCAATAATATAGCTAAAACGGCATAGGTCACCCTCACTACCAGGTGAGTTACAGTGAAATCAATGGTGTTATACCAAGAACTAACATGGGCTAGTAACTACTCTAAGAATTAAGAATTTTACAGAAGCATCCAGTTTTATACGCTGCTACATAGTTTTCCATATCCTACTTGACAACTGCTTGTTTAATGCTTGTGTTAAATTCTGTTGAAAAAGATACTTTTGTACGCACAACACTGTGTGCAATGGATTATTTTGCAAAGGAGGGGAACAACATGTCTTGCACAGCTTTTCAGGTGCACTGGGGCAAACAATGCATTTTCATGGAGATTTGTAAACCTTCTTTGGGGAAAAAATTGAATACAGGGCATTTCTTTTGCATAGATATAAGGACTCCTACATAGCTACATCTAATATGTTACAGTAATGCTTGAGTTATGCAGGAGCATTACACAATGGTGGTTTGCACCATTCAACTACATTAGCATAGTTACTTCCCTGTGTAGGAATAACTCCATAGCTGCTGTGACTATTCATGAAAGCTATAAACCACAATAATGAGATATCACATCTTCCTTCCCCTGGTGCCTAGTACTACAAATTTACAGATTATTCAAAAGAACATCACAAAATGCCATGGGGTAGTATTCATATTTTAATAAAACATATTTGCATTTTCTCTCCTGAGAGAAGCAAAATTCGTACTGCAGTAACTAACTATGCCCTGGTCATACAACAAAATCAATCTGTCCAAAAGGCTACTAAACTTTTTTGGTTATAATATAGATATACAACACCTTGAGAAATAATGCAAGTAACATATACATACACACACACACACACACCTATCTATATAAGGGCTGTATGTAACACACAAACAGATATCCCTTTAAGTCCACCAGCAAGGTTTATTTGCATAAAGTTCCAACATTCTGCAGGATAAATTACGTTACCATAAAAAGCTATCATATTGCTTTAAAAAAAAAGAATACCTGCATCATGACAAATTATTTTCATAAGAATTTTTACAATTAAAGGCTGAGTTCAGTGCACCAATAACTTTTTGTTAATTTGTAATGTTTTCTCAAGTGCTGCAGCTGAAATAGAAAATGAAAATAAATTATCCTCCAATGCTTAACAATGCCTCCCTCGCATATAAATGCGCTCCAGAGACTTCAAGACTACATACTTAACAATATCTCTGCAAGCAATCAAGCTCTAAAAAACAGCTAAGATTTGAGAACACTGGAATTCCAGAGAGAGAGACACAAGCCATTGACTTATACATATTTTTATTCTTTCTAAATATTTAGGTTTCACTGATCATTTTAGTTCTGCAGAATGTTTTATGGTCAAAATGTTCATTTACTTTTCAGAATACAAATGAGGCAACCTTGTTAAAAGACATATGGCACATACCTAATAAATATTTATTAGATTCAGGTTCAAATTCTTAAACTGGTTCATAAACTAGTCAAAATATAGAGCATGATTTCAATAAGTTATATATAGCTTGATGACATTAACATGCATTTCAGGGATTCAAAAGGCTGCACCAATCTAAGCACAAAATGTAGAAATATTAAGATTTCTTTGCTATTCAATTCAGCCTTGGTGTGGAATTTTTGAAATGGGATGGATTTCACAGAAGATTGCAAATGACCAAAATAGTTAAAATCTGATAAATGCATTAAATGCTAGGTTTCAAGGAAGGAGATGAACGTAACATCCCCCTGTCCTTGGCATTTCCTGTTGGTTACGTTAGGCAGCTCCCCACACAGTGTGCTGGCTGCAGGTAACTCAAAATACTGTTTTGCAGTTCCCATTCTGAGGTTTAAGAAGGCTGAAGGTCATGTAAAAAACCCACGTGTGCCTGCATGCGTTCACACAGATAATGTGATCACATCACATCACATATGCCTATGGCTACAGTCCTGGCCATGACTATAGACAGATACAATCTGATCTGAATGTGCATTCAGGATAAAGAGATCTGCAAATACATATTGGCTTGTGACCTAAAATTTGTCCTTTATAAAACGGGCAACAGTAGACATCTATCCGTCCAAGTGTGCAGAATTCATTTTTCATGCGCGTACCTTTACTCACACGATCAATTCTGTGGATTTGAGTGGGACAGTTCACTGAAAGCCTTTTGCAGGATCAAGTCCTTCAATAAGAGCCTAAAAATATAATTTTAATCGAACAATTAAAATATATTTTTTGTTTGTTAGGGAAAATATTACTAATAATTTTCTGAGCACTATCAGTGTGAGGCGCTGCACATAAAACCAAGACAGTGCTATCACTGAAAAGCTTTCAGCCTAATTGATAGTTTGGTATGTTCACAGGAAAGCACAGGAAGGATCCTGATGTTTTTGGAAGGAGACAGCTATCAGCAATTCTCTGCAATAAAAATCTCTACTAGTGATGTCAGTAAGCTGGTATTTGTACAGATTTGCAAGACAATAGTTCCATGTCCTAATTAATGAACTGTCAGCTACACACAATTTGTGTCCATATCCGAGTGGCATACAGGGCTGCTTTTCATAATATTAGCAACCTTTCATATGAGGAAGACAATTATCCTATTTCATTATTGCTCAAACCCCAAAATGTTTTGAGTAAATCAACCTTCTTTTGATTTAGTGCAATGGAAAGTGTCAAGTGAAGCTTTGTGTTGTGCAACAGACAATGCATTAAACTGCATCACATCACAGGCTACTTGTCAGAATTAAACAAGAATGAAAAAAGTCATCAACCAACAGCTGACGGACTTGTATGAATTCTAGTTGTTTTCAGACAGTTTGACATATCCCTTGATCATGCTTTGTCTATAATGTCACATTTCTTCATGCAGCTCTGTTCTATGAACTGAGTGATTCCTACAAGGTTCTCATCACAACCCCCACAGACTACAGTAATATTTAAGGTCGACCTTAAGGTTGTCCTCAAACAGACTGACCCCTGCGAACCACCCTTCCCCATCTATATTGTATCTTATAGCCTGCCCCAAAACCACCCACCCCATGTTTCTTATTTCTCAAGGATGTTCTTAAGATGCAATAAGGGAACCTGAATACATGCAGAACCCTTCTATAAATTCATCTGTGGACTATTTACCTCTCCTCCCAAGCTTGTATTTACTCAAGGGTATTAGAGGAAAGAAGGTTCATGATTGGAGTCTAAACAATGAATTGACAAGACCTAATAATATTAAATTTACCCTTCTATTGTATTTTCTATTTTCAAGGCCCTCTATATATATATATATCTCGTAACTAAAACTGAGACTCTGTGTGATCATTTCTAAGGAAATATGGAAAGACATACAAATACATAACTGCTTTATATCAGTCAACACTACTGATGTTTCCAATCCTTCCAGTCACATTCAGCCAAAGTTCCCACTCATTCACTCAGGACTTTTTGCCTTTGCATGTAATTTGAAGTCAAACTCTTCAGTGAAAGAGTAATTTTTTTCTCATAGTTGCATTAGTGATACAGTCAACTTCAAAGTGGCCTACAGTTATATTAAATCTCAAGCAAATAGAAATGTTTGTATGGGTTTTAAAAAAAAAGTCTTAAGTGAATACAATTTTCTTTAAATAAATGAGCATTCCAATGTTTGGAACCCAACCATTACAGACATAATAACCACGGGATTGAAATTATTCATTGATTCATTATCCAAATTAAGAGAAATGCAAAAAAAAAACAAAAACAAAAAAACAAAGAAAGAACATGAAAGGTGACTAAGAAACTGGATTTTATATTAATTTGCTGATACAAAATTAATAGAAGAACAATACATTTAGTGCCTCACCATCTGTTGACTTCAAATGTCCCTTTATCAGCCCCTCCAAACATTGCTTATAACATCCTAAAAAAATTGGTTTGTTTATATTAGGTAACTTGAGGGGGGAATTCTTCTTAAAACACTATCTAGCCAGGAGCCATCACGTTAAAAAACAAACAAAAAATATCAGTTTAACTGTGTGTCCTTGGAAGAAAAAAAATTGATTTACAATAGCTTTCATACATAAGTCTGTTTGCTGAGAATTATTCTATAAGCCGTATGCTGGGATGACACTAAATTCACAATCTCTGCTAGTTGCTAAACTAGCCACTGCTCTCTCTGAGTCTCTAAATTTAGTATGCTGAAAGTGGTGATAGGAGTTCAGTGATAAATATTATTGAAGAAGGTTAAAATGAGTTAGAAACAGTTGGAAAGATTTTCCAAGTGTGGTAACTACAGCTTGAGCATTTGGCTCTGCATTACCAGAATATGCTTTCCTATTTTAAGCCACTTTCCTCCAGATCCCCTGTTTGAGGCAAGCAGAACCAGTGGCAATTAATTCTAGACAACCCCTTGTATCATTTGATAGACTCGTTCTCATCAAAGCCTGGTTTAAGGAGAAGCCTCCTTTGATTTTGATCATTTAATTAAGTGGAGAATTGTTTCATAAATCCAACACAATGCCTTTTAAATCTATTATCTTTGCATTATTAACAGCCTGCAGCTCTGGATTCAGAGTCTGATGCATATATTTTTTAAAACATATACTGTCAATTCCATTGGTATGTACAGCATGTAGAAAACCTTGTCTTTCCCTGTTTATCTAACCCTGATGGTAATTCCCCATTAAAGCCCCAGATTTAAGCAACAGAAAAGCATGCTCAGAGTGGAGGATTATTTTAAAAGACTGGGACAGACTGATCCCTGGAGTAAGCATCAGCAAAATTACCTGAGGGATGACACCAACTCCCTCTGGTTTCTTCCAAGGATCATCTCTTCCTGTAGCAGCCAACCTTATTTGGCAGATGTGCCACAAATTAAGCTCTGAGCCCTCAGTGCTACTCTGAGCCCCTACCCCTGCCGGATGCACTGCTCTGCTTCCTGCTCCCTCTCTGATGTGCTGCTCAGCTGAATGCCCCAGAGGCTGCCCAGGCTGCTTGTGGTTGGCCAGCCCTGATCTAGTCTCCCTAAAACTAGTTAGTCTCTCTTTTCCTCCCTAAGAGAAAATCCCCAGCAAAAGGATGTATTAATTTTGGGGGGGGGGGGGGGATTTTTCAGGGGAAAATGAGTTGCATGGATGCACAGAGATATTTTAGCCCTACCACTCTTCTTAGGGATTTCCTCCCCACACATGCCTATGGATGCCAATGCGCTCCGTGCACCAGCCACCTCACGGCTTGGCGCGCACCCATCTCCTTCACAGCAATGACTCTCCACCAGGGTGCTGCAGCATGCTGAGGGGCCTTAATGTCTTTTCAAGGGTGCCAGGCAAGGCCAGCTGGCACTGCCAGGGGCCCACAGGTTTCAGACAGGACGTCAGAAACACCCTGCCCTGCCGCAGAGCGGGACCCATGGGCAACTGGTGCCTCCTGAGTCTGGGGGGCACCAGTGGAGCACGACTGGAGGGGGGGGAGCAACAGCCAGCTGGTGACGGGAGGAGGGTCCCCAGAGGCCGGTCGCCAAGTGTGCCGGTGGCACGGCGGAGGCAGAAGTACCAGCACTCCTGCATGCGGCAGAAATGCCGGCACTTCCGCCACCGACGTGCTGCCAGCAGGGCGTTTCAGGGGGACTCCAGCGCTCTCCGTGCCCCTACCAGCCCAAGCGCTCGCTATCAGGGGGGAACACCAGTGCCTGGGGGGGGGGGGGGGCC
>NW_005841847.1:5481634-5520381 GCF_000455745.1 Alligator sinensis | reverse complement strand
TGGTCCCTGCCCCTGCCCTGGGCGAGCGGTCGCGGCTCCCCCGCCGTCGGGCGCCCGCACGGCCAGGTAATGCTGCCGGGGGGCGCGGGGATCCGGGACGAGGGGACACCCGGGGGTGGCAGGTCCCCCGGAGGGAAGCCCCCCACAGCATCCGGCCCCGCGGACTGGGGCTCGGGCTAAAACTTCGCCTCTTCCCGGCCCCGTCGCGGCGCTGCGCGGGGCGGTCCCAGCGGGATCAAACACGTTTGCTCGCCCAGGTGCCAGGAGACGTGGATAGCGCCCGGGAGCCTGAAGACAGGGTCGAGCCGCCCCTTTATCGAGGGGGAAGCTTATTTCGTTAGCCTGTAGAGCCGGCACCTAAGCTTTGAAGCCAAGTTCACTTCTGCAGGTGCAGCCAGGCAAGGAGAGGTGATGGAGGATCTTGGCCCTGGCAGCACCTCTCCCTACCGCCTGCAGGCACTTGGATGGCAAAGGCCACTTGTGGAGGGAGGGCAGGAGCGATTTTTGCACCCGTTCAGTCATGTTGAATGGGTCCACGGAGCTTGTGAAAGGCAAGGAGAAGCCCAAACCTGTTTCTTAAACTTTCCTCCACAGCTGCCAAGTGACTGTAGTGCTGCTGGTGGAAAGCAGCTAGCTTCGCAAGGGTTGTTGCTGAGTTTCATCCTAGTGCAGACCATTTTTTTTTCCCTCCCTTGCAATTGCTGTGATAGCTGTAAGGGCTATGTTACAAGTAATTTTTTAGCACAGTAGGATGACTGAAGTAGGATGCCCAGCACTTTTCTTCCTTAGCTCCTCTTGCTGGCATGGTGCAAAGACAACTGACTATGTGCAATCCAGTCATTGCCAAAATTTTGAACCTTGTCTGTTGCCCTCTTGATGCATTTGGTTTGCAGATCACTGTAAACCTTAGGTCCTTTGTGCAGCACTGCACTGTAATCTAGGCAGATGTTCCTTGTGTTCTGTTCGTGCATTTAATCATCCTTTGCCTGTGTGAACTACTTAGCAAGTGCTGTTGCAGAGTTTCAGCCCACTTTTTCTAAATTGCCAGGGTTATTTTGGATCCTAGTCCTGTATTCTGAAGTGTTGGCTACTCCCTTCCCCCTCCCAGCAAGGTAGTATCTGTAGATAAACACTATTATCTTCCCCAGATCAGTAACTAAGAGAATGAACAGCAGGAAGCTCACCAATAGGAAGAACTAAAACCCCACTTTATACAGCATCCCAGTCCGGCACTGAAGGATTTGAATTCATTAAGTACAATTGAGTAAGCTGTGCACCCACCTTTATAATAATTTCATATTAAGCAGAATTAATGTTGTAAAAGTCAAACGCCTTAAAGCCTAGGTATATTACATCTTCCCAAGTCCTTGACATCTTGTCATAGAAAGAAATCAGGTTGGTTAGTCAATGACTTGCAATAAATCCATGCTGGTGGTTACCTATCACTTTGTCAGCCAGATTACTATGGACTGTTCAATTGAACGGCAAGGGAGAAGCATCCAAGCTATTTGCTGTAGCTTGTGGACTGGCAGCAGTCTTCAGACCACAGTTTGGGAACATTATCCGTGAAGTGGTTCCTCCAGCTAACACCACCTTCTAGACTATTAGATCCTGCAAGTTAAATGAGGCCTATCTGATCCAAAAACCTGTCTTAATGGATGCATCAAACTTTCATAAAAAGGAAATGAGAAGACTTTTGTTTATGGTCCCCTGGTGGCTTGTTGCTGCCTATGAATCCTCATCCTCATCATCAGGAATCCCTTGGATTAAGACCAATGAGCCAAATTCATTCCTAGTCACTCCACTGAGGTCAGATTCTCTGCCACATTACAGCCTCATTATCAGTCTCTGCTAACAGGGTGGGTTTCCCCCACTTGGGGGAAGATTAGCTTGCTGTAAAAGAAAAACACAGGGGAAGCAAGGCACTTCACTCCACAGCAAGACTAGACAAGGAAAAGGTGAATGCCTAAAATGCTTTAGTCACACTACTGTAAAAAACAACACAATGGAGACAATTGTAAACTAGTTATCCCATGGTAAGGAGGGCGTCTTTTCTTAGCAATGAAAAGAAGTTAAGTGGGCTTTGTAACATAACTATCACTTGCCATCTACTACTAGATCTTGCCACTAGGTATTGGGCTGAACTGGTTACCAAAACAGACTTCAAGATTTTTTGCTGTGAAGGCACTCTTATCACTTCTGTCTGGGGAAGGGCACAAAAGGAAAGGTAGCTCTGCCTGAAGTCACAGATGGTGTCAAGTATATGAAGGCACTAGCCAGCTGTAGTTCAGTAGTATTTCTCCTCCATCATGTTACTTGCTTGCAGGGATTAAGGACACATGATTCCCAGATAATCCAGCTCCAGTCTGTCAGGAATACAGATGTCCACTGAACACTAGATTCAGCAAGTGCCTTTCGCCACCCTAAATCATTAAACACACTTAAATGAAACAGTTTGGGGTTGTTTTTTTTGTTTGTTTTTAATGAAATAAAAGCCTTAGTGTAGAGCAAGGAATCTTCAGAGTCTCTTCAACTGCTCACCAAATACCACGCTAGCACAAACTGGAGGCCTCTCCATAACCAATTTCCCTTCTTTTTATCCAAGTATATTTAGTATTTTTGTGGCTAGAACTTCTTATAAGAAAAGAGCAGTTGGCCAAGATTAACCAAAGCGTTTGGGGATATTCTTCAAGCAGATAGTTGTGGGTTGTTTAGAATCATTTTCTAGCTGATGGGACAAGTCAGGTAGACATACATTCTCATTTGGGGAAATCCTGTATTTAAGAGACACTTGAACTAAGGTTTTTGTGTGTGTGGGTTTTTTTGGTTTTTTGTTTTTTTTTGTTTTTTTGTTTTTTTTTTGAGAGTACATCTTGCTCATGAGGAAAGAGTTCAAATAGCATCCAAAAAGTAATTTAAAAGATGTTAATGGGAAACTGGAAGTGCTTAACATTAGGAATTCATTTAATTAAAGTTCTCTCAAGATTCTGGGATGACTGAGCCTAGTTTGGGGGCTGTGCCCCTAATGACCAGTGCCCCTCTAGTATTAGACTACCTGAAATGGTTAGTAAAGTTGCTCCTATTCGATTAGGCTCAATACTGAACTTTTGCCTGGGGTACCCAAAAAAGGTTAACTGTGCCCTGATCCTCCTGTATCTGCCAAGAAGCCACAGTACAATGCCCCTTGGCACTGCAGAAACTCCAGGTTAGATGGTTTCAACTGCTTTTTGGTAGGGAGGTACCTCCTGAACTGCAATATGCTCATACAGCATAGCACCCAGGCTAGCTAATTATCTCTGCCTCTTAGCAGTGAATGAACATGGCATACTAAAGTGGCTTTGCCGAGCTGCAGAGTTAACTAGCTGGGGGTACCGAGCTGTATGAACACAACATTATCCATGCCATATTACACCCAAATGGCAGAATTAATTTGTTTTTAGCAGAGTTCATTAGCTTCTTTATATCACCACACTGGTAGTCATAGTAATCAGAACCAGAAGCAAGAATAAAAAGCTACTTTTAGAACACATCTGTGGAGCTACCAGGACAATGTTCCAAGTTGTTATTAAAGTGACCAATTACTTTTCAGGGAACATCTAAATACAGGTGGGATTACAGCCCAGCTTGGACGAGAAGTCAGGGGAAGGAAGCTGGGGATCAAAACCAGTTGGGTATGTGGGATAACCTCAGCTTTCTCACCTGCCCCCATCTCCATGCCTGCCCAGGAAACAAGGTGGGACTCTAGAAGTAGCAGGAAGCAAGAGGTAGAGAGACTGGGAGTGGCACAGGCAAGCTCGATTCTGGCATTTCCTACCTTTCAAGGATTAGTTATTTTGTTTTGTTTTTTTAAATTTACTTTTTAACCTGGTTACTGGTTTTCCAGTCTGAACCTTTCATCGTGATTTCAGTAATTGCCCCACATAGTCCAATCAGGATTTTAAAGTTCCATTTTTCTAAGTGTTGTGCAAATACACAGGGAGATGAAGCAGTTACCCTAAGGAGCTCCTGATCAAATTTAGTTTAATATGTTTAAAAGTCTAGTACAATATGAAAGATCCCAAAGCACCCATGCAATTTAAGTTCCTACATCCAACTCATTTTACAGGTCAGTAGAACTGACTTATGAAGTCTTGCTCAGGTGGGCAGCAGGGTGGCAAGGGGGAGCGGAGAGTCAGGTCAGGGAGACTCTTGGAGCCCTACCCCTAGCTTCCAGCTTTTAAAAAAAGTTGCCACCATACTGCCCAACTGGACAATAAGGGAAAGCCAGCAGGAGGCAGCCAAGCCCCCTGCTTCTTCCTAAGAGACAGGAACAGTTAGTGCTTTCCAGGGGGAGGGAAAGCCCACCCACCCAAACAAGCTATCCCTTATTTTCATTTACTTACATCAGTAAAGTGATGAGGAAAGAGTAAAGCTGACAGTCATTATAAAGTTCTCCAAGCAGGAAAGGTGGTTACAAACCAGCTCAAGTTGGAAGAGTAATAGCATGTTTATTTGTGATGGTCATTGACAAGACACAATGATAAGTAAGGGAAGGAGTATCATCAGCGCTCATACTTCGACCAAGCATTTTGTTGGCTCTTCATGGAGGGGTTAGATATTGCATGTGCCTACAGCTGATGATCCAGGTTTCCTTATTTATAAAAGGATTCAGTGGCAGACCCCAGTCCTAGATGAAACTCCATTGTACAAATACTTAGTAAAATAATAGTGCCAACCCCAAAGACCTTACAGTTTAAAACAAGAGAAACAACAAGTGACTAACAGGCTTTGCCTCCAGGGATGCTGCTGCACCTCCTAGGGGCTATATTATGCCAGTTCTCCTACCCTGGCTTCCCTAATCTAGCCTTTAGATAGAGCTACCCCTTGCTTAACATTGTACTTATGTTCTTGAGAAATGCGACTTTAAGCAAAATGATGTTAAGCAAATCAAATTTCCCCATAAAAATTAATGTAAGATATGGGGGGGTTAGGTTCCAGGGAGACTTTTTTTGCCAGACACAAGATATTACCTACTTATACTGTAGTAGTTTTAACTACTTTTAAACTAGCAATACAGGTATAAGTTTTAAATTACTTATACAGTCACAATGAGTTAGAAACATTCAAGGAATACTTATACTGACACAGTGTAAACAACAGTGGCTGCCACACTGAAGCAGGAGCTTTGCTTAGCTTACATCACAAAGTAGCTACCTACTAGCAGGCAGCGGGCAAAGAGTATTATAACTGAACATTGTGCAGCTTTAAACAAGTATGTTCACCAATAGATCAGTAGTGTAATAATGAAACAGTGTTAACCCAGACAACATTAAGTGAGGAGTTGCTGTACCTGGATTTCAGCTTTTGCTACCTTGCCCTATTTTTCTCATTGTTAGGCTGCCAGTCAGCCCATCCTCACACTTTAGCGTGAGCAGGTCCTTTACCAATCCCAGTCAGGCTGCCTTTCAGGGTACCTACCCCTCCTGGCACTTGTTTATGTACTAGTCCCTGCCACAGGGCTCCAGGCACTTGGAATGCAGTACCCAAACTGCAAGGTGCTTTACTGGCATCCTCTGTAACAGAATTGTTCCTCACTGTACCCTTCATGGCTTCCTCCCCTCCTTTTCACCACCCCAAACTTCACAGTTTTAACAGAAACAAAATGCATAATTTACCTCCCCGTATGCTGCTCCTGAAGAGACTCCTTTGGTTGTGAGGATCCAAGCCAAACTAAAACTTGGATCCTAGGCTCAGACTTATGTGGCCCTTGCTCCTCCCCCCCCCCTTCCATTCACCTGACCTGGCTTGCTGTTTGTAAGGGCCAGGTGCTGCTTATTCAGCAACCCACTGTTGTACTGCCTGCAATCTGTAGACTGGATCCTACAGCCCATTTACCTGTGCTACTTGCACCTGCAGCTAGTCTCCTTGCAAGCTGCACTTGCTCTGTCAACATAGCAGGGGTTCTTTAGCCCTTTGCTGGTAGCTTACTTTCTGCTACCCTGTTCTTACTTCCTCTAAATAATAGGGGGCCCCTGTTGCAGTAGCTATAACAATGCAGGAAATGAGGCCCTGTTTTGACTGCTTCCCCACCAAGCCCACAAATAATACAGAGAAACAAGCACCACCTACTCACTTCTGCTCCACCTGTGCCAAAACTCAGCAGTTAAGAAGCATAAAAATGCTGGAGGGGGTTCTTGGACATGTCTCCCTTTTAAGCAGTCTACACTGCTGAGAGGGTGGGAGCAAGTGGTGGGGTTTGGTTCTCCGAATCCATGGCTTAGTTAGGAAGTGGTTACGACACAGCCTTTAACAATTACAGCCAATACTTAGAGCAGTAGTCACAGTAGGCTAGGTGCCTACTTCCTTTTCTAACCAATCTCCTGAGGAAAAAAAACCCCAAAACAAAACAAAAAACAGGAGAGTATTGATGAGAGGAGAAAGTGACAGTTAAAGAAGGTCGCATCAAGCTCAGTTTGTGCATACTTCTTTACTAAACAGACACTTACATTTTACCTAATACACTTTTGTGGCAAAAGTGAGAGGGCTTTTTTTCTGTTTTGTTTTTAAGGAAGGACTTGAATAAATCCAGAGAGCTGGCTTGGTATACAGGTTTTTAAAGAGCTTGCCAGGCAGGGAAGGATGCATGAAGAAATCTAGGAGAAGATAAAGTGGGACCAAGGTTCCTGCCATCCATGACCTATTTGAGTTGTCTAAAATGCAGAAGACTAGTTAAGAACATCCTAAACCTTACAGAGATCACAGATGTGGCTTGATCTTTGGAAGGTTTGCTGGCAGCCCTGGACATTTTTACTGCTGAAAAAGATCAGGACGGAGCCAAGTTCTCTTCTGTACACAGGTCTGACTCCAGTGAAATCAGTGGGTCTATTCACTGAATAAATGCCCCATAATTCCTATCAGGCTTCATCACAAAAACATCACACTATAGCTACATGCTCTTTAAAAATACTAGCTCAAAACATCAGTAAATACAATACACTTTAAAACCATATATTGATCTTTTTCAAATGTATGTCCATACTTCATTTTACCATCAATCAAGAATATTAAATGTTTCTTATTAAACCATATATATAACATTATTGTGGAACAGTAATTAGTATATTAGCTGATGACATTCATGATAGAAAACATCTTAGTTCTGAAGTCAGGATTGCAAAAGTCAATCAATGAATGGGTGAGAGTTGAGGTTACTGTTTTGTGATTAAATATACTCTACTTTGGATTTGAGAACAATAGTAGGCTTTGTTCTTTGTTGTCCCATGGAGTCACTTGCACTTGTATGAGGTGGTGCATGCATTTCCAAAATGGTGGTACCTCTTTCTCTCTCTGAACATGTTCGATTGAATGCAGAAAGTATGAGACAATGATGAATTGCATCCAATCTTCTTGTTTATCATAGACTAGAGAGAGGAATTTATACCACAGTCCTGTGTAAGGATCAATGTGGAACCACACTAGTACCAAAATACCTGCGAGATTGTGCTTCTCAAAAGGATGAGGCACACTGCTCGCCAAACATCTTCTCCACACATTCTTTCTGATTTCAAAGTGGGAATGGGGCAAGTAGTCCCTACCCATTCTGGAAAGCAAAGATTAGTAATGTGAACAGCCTGTACTCATCTGTGCAAGGTCAAGAAGCCTTCTCTTTGTTAGGTAAAGTTATATTCCAGTCTAATATGGACAATAAGATGTAATTTACTTGCTACGTGATACTTAGATTGTGTAAAAGATTTGAACTGTTCTCATTTAGCAACTATAGCAGGCATTAGAAACCATAAGAGTCGTATCCTCTGAGAATCTGTTTTTGTATTTGTTGTTATAGTAGTCCCTTGTGAAACAGGGAGTGGAAAGGGACAGAAACTGCCCCGCTAAATTGCAAGCATCTTCTTCAAAGTCTGGAGGCCCTAGAACATATCAATTAAATGTAAGGTTGGGTTTAGTGGAGGTGGGGAGCCGGGGGGTTGTTGCTGTTCATTGTTGTTTTGTTTTTAAAAAGGGCAAAACATTGCATTTTCCCCTAATCAAGTTCTGGAAAAAAACTGTATAGACTAAAACTTAAAAAATAATATCCAGCGCCAGATGCCTGACTGGAAAATTTCAGCCTGAGCTGTTTGTTTAGCACAGAGATAAGAATCCGAAAGCAATTTCGCAGTGCAGTACCATATTCTCTTCAATAATAAACATTTTTAAAACCAAATATTAATTCTAAAATGGCCTGCATCTTTCATTTGATATTTTTAAAAAGAGCTCTTATGCACCATAGAGATTACATCCTTTTAAATGTCTTTGTTTGATCTTTTTTTTTTCCTCCTTAAATTGAGGGATAGAACATTTGGGTGCTGCTCAACTTCAAGAATATCATGTAGTCGAAGTAATACAGTACAAGTTTCACTTTAGCTTATAAAAAGCAACAAATAGCATCCCTCTGACATTTAAACCTACATCGTCAGTTAGACATTTCTCTGTTTGGAAGTATGTGGCATTTCCTGACCGGGAACAAATAAGTCTAAAATTGCTCCCCAGAAGACAATGAGCACATCCATGTCAAGTGAGCAACTTCTCTTCCCCATATCAGAAGTTGCACCTTTGGCCATGGCTGGGAATAATGCAGTAACTAATGGATAACAGAACAGTGCTTCAAAAATGTCATACTTGCCTTAATTTCAGCCCTGCTCCATAGAAAGCCATTTCTGACTGTTCTTGGCTGTAATAAATTTGAGTTCTTTCATCCAGTTGGTAGGGGGGTTTTTTGCTGGGTTTTTGGTTTGTTTTTTGTTGGGGGGGTTTTTGGAAGGGAGCACAAAATGTAATGTCAGTAATGTTAAGTTTTGCACTCGTCTGCAAATTTCCACAAGGATGGAAAACAGATGAAAAATCATGTCCTAAAAATAATTAGATTTAAAAACTAACCATGTGAAATGGAAAGGATTAATTTATTAAACAATGGCTGTATTTATTCAAAGCATTTGCATAAGAAACCACCCAGGTACAAATCTTAAATATTAATATTCTGTACTTCTGTATTCCTCTTTTCAACAGTGATTAATGAAAGGGAAATCACATGTATAAACTGTGGCAAGGAGAACTGGGAGACCCCTAAGAGAGAGCCATAATGTCTTTAACCTGCCAGACAATATCTACTTGGCTTGGATTTCTTAAACTGAACTGCAAAGGACTGGCATGCCTCTTGGTTTTTACAGTAAGCGTATGTGGCAGTGCCTCTGGGATGTGTCCTACAGCCTGCATCTGTGCTAGTGACATTGTAAGCTGCACCAATAAGAACCTCTCTAAGGTGCCAGGAACTCTCTACAAATGCATAAAAAGACTGGATCTGAGTTACAACAGAATTGGATTCTTGGAACCTGAATGGGTCCCAATGCTATTTGACAAACTGAACTCTTTAATAATTAATCATAATAGTATTAGCAGTATTGTCACTGGAAGTTTTTCAACAACTCCAAATTTAAAGTACTTAGACTTGTCATCCAACAACTTGAAGACACTGAACAGCCCTGTATTTCAAGAGCTGAGAGTACTGGAAGTCCTTTTGCTTTACAACAATCAGATAACACAGATTGATTCTTCAGCCTTTGGAGGATTGTACAAATTGCAGAAACTGTACTTGAGTTATAACTTGGTCTCACACTTCCCTTTGGACTTGTATCTTGGAAAACACAAACTTTCAGAACTTGTGTTACTAGACATTTCCTATAATCGCATCCAGTCGATACCCATTCAACGTTTAAGTTTAGTGCTGGCCAAACAACTTAGTGGCATCTATCTTCATGGCAACCCATTCTACTGTGATTGCACACTATACTCCATGCTAATATTTTGGTATCATAGACGCTTCAACTCTGTGATGGATTTCAAAAATGAATATGCCTGCATCTTACGTTCTGACCTAAAAGGCTCCAATAAACTGCCTTTATTGCACGATAACTTTTTGAATTGCTCTGAAAGCACCATCAATGGCTCTTTCCATGCCTTTGGCTTTATTCATGATGCCCAAGTTGGTGACAGGTTAATTGTACACTGTGACAGCAGAATTAGTGAGGCAGGCACACATTTTGTCTGGGTTAGGCCGGACAATAGACTACTGGAGCCAGATAGAGAGAGTGACAATTTTAAGGTGTTTCACAATGGGAGTCTGGAGATAGTGGATGCTCAGTTGGAAGACTCTGGGTTGTATTCATGCATTGCAATAAATAAGAGAAGACTGTTAAATGAAACCATAGAGGTCAGAATAAATGTAAGCAATTTCACACTAAACCGATCCCATACTCATGAAGCATTTAATACTGCTTTCACCACCCTTGCTGCCTGTGTCGCCAGTATTATTTTAGTGTTACTTTATCTGTATCTGACCCCTTGCCCTTGTCGGTGTAAGGCAAAAAGGAGAAAAAGGAAACTGAACCAAAGTAGTGCCCATTCATCCATACTAAATTCTACCCCATCTCAGGATTTCCCAGCTGATGAGAAGAAGTCCAGCAGTGGTAAAAGAGTGGTGTTCCTTGAGCCTGTGAATGAGCCAAAACAGGGGCAGAATGGGAAAGTAAGGCTGTTCCCTAATGAGAATATCATTGCAGAGAGCATCTTGAAAACTACCCGATCAAAATCCGATTCAGATTCTGTCAATTCCGTGTTCTCGGATACACCTTTCATGCCATCGACTTAGTTTTCTGCCTGTATTTGTATTGTGCAGTTAAATTTCTTAATACTTCGCCTGCTTGTAGCAACCTTCAGGAAAAAAAACCCAAATAAAATGAGGAAAAAATGTTTAGAAAAACCTGCAGTGTCAGTCATTGAGAACAGCTTCCTTTCCACAAATGCACAGTAACAACATCTTACTTCAGGAAAGCAAACTGGGTACCATCAAAGATTTTATCTATACTACAGAGTTAACAGAGTCTTCTACCCCAACTGCGCACACAGTCCTGTCACCCACGGTTACAGTTGCTTTCATCCCAAACCGGCTGACTCACCTGCTTTTATTCAGGCAGTCTCCATCCCGTCACAGCAGAAAGGACATAGGCTAATGCACTTGGTTGCTGGTAGTCCTTTTGGGGACATGTGGGGAACAGTAGGAAAGCAGTGGAGGTCTGGCAGGTTCTCTTAGAATTTGCTAGGAAAGAATCACAATGTAGCTCAGGTTAAAGCAGAACACAAGAAACATAGGATACATCTCATAAGTCTTAGATGAGCATAGCTTCAGTGGGGATACCACAGCTCAAAATGACACTGTGCAGTGTCTGCTTAGTCAAACTAAGGTACCTTGGGTGTTCAGACCTGGGTACCAATCATTCAAGTTCACTACAGTTAGAATATACCCAAACTTGGGATAGGGAATACTTTGCTATATGGTTTTTAGTTGACAACTACGAAGCAATTGGGTTTGTTGTAGTGTGTGTGTGTGTTAAGCTAAACGTTTATAAGAAATGGCTTCTTATGTGTATAGAGCTAAATGTCATTTCAGTATCACAGCAGCACCAGTTAACAGGCCTCCAAATACAAAAAGAAATACCTTCAAACTTCTTCCCCACTCCAATGGAAAAGAATCAAATGAAGAGATTGCTCATGAAAGTAAGATGAACAAATCTGTTTGATTATTTGGATCCCTGTGCTCTTTATTCAACTTCCTTAGTAAGTCAACAACAACACTTTCACTAACATAAACACCAAGACTGGACCCCATTCTTCTGTGGTGGATTGTTTCTCCAAATCCAATTTTGGATTGCCTTTTATGTATTGCTTATTCTGCAAAACATGCAAGATTCTCATGCAATTTCATTTTAAAGATTTACATTAAGGAAGCTATAACATTTGAGTCCAATCCTGTAAAGTGAAAAATCCCCTCAATTTAGTTAGCTAAGGTTACTTAGCCTCTCATTTTGAACACCTAACACTGTCAAAAATGTCATATCCCCAAATAACTCACTAAATTAATGATTGGATAGTATTCTGTATTGCAGGAATTTATTTATAAAAGAAATCTTTAAAAATATTTTAATTCTTTCCAAGTATATGTATAACTTTATTAGGCTGGACTTTGCCACTCATGCTTACTGTAGGTTGAGTAGTATCTTCACAGAAATCAATAGGTCTGTAAAGAGAAAGGAACTTTATAAATTATTAAATTTAGCAGACCCTGCCTCTTGTCTCTTCAAATAATATACTAATAATAAATTACTACCAAAATCAGAGTCAAGGAGCTATATAATATAAGAAGGAGCAATTTGTCCAGCTAAGTGTTATTTTAATAATCATTTACCATTTGTATGTTTTCACTAGAGCAGCACTTCCTGATTTTAGCCCAGGTTAGCCAAAAACAGCCAACCAAATGAAAAAAAAGGGCCAGGATGTTGCTAGTTAGTTTTTCAAACAATTATTTAGAAAACAAATTAAACCATGAAAAATTGTTCCCAGGATATATGCAAATTAGGAGACAAAGGGAAGAATTAAAAATCTGTAAGATTTTTTTTTATTCAGACATGTAAGGACACAGATGACTTTTTATTTCACTGAACTTTTGGGTTGGAAAGATTTTTCATTTTATATTAAATAAAATTTAAGGAACTCCTGCTTGGAAAATGAGGCTGTGTACATCCTTCTCTCTCAGATGCCTCTTCAGCTGCAAACCTTAATTGGAACACAGTCAGTAGATCTGCATATACGATCTGGCGGTAGACAATTTTAGGATCAGTGTTGAATTCAGTGGTAGTTTTACTGTTGACATTAAGGAGGAAGAACTTTTGAGAAATTTTCCTGCTTGCAGATTGTTAGATTTGAAAAATTAAAGAAGCTGCGTGACTGTGATGTACCCTTCATAAATGGTATATCATGGTCCTATTCCTAGGAGAGCCTGTACTTGCTGGATATAGTGTTGAACAAATATTAACTCAGTACCTAGCTTTATCTTGCATAGGTTACAGGTATGGAGATGCATTTACTTTTTTATAAAAGGTGCTAATCAAGTCACACATACTATGTATTACATAAAGAAAATATATTGTGACAGTTGGCCACAGGTATGATTGAAAAACTGAAGTTAAAGAGTATCTGATTTCCTTCCACTTGTCCTACTTATGATTAACTGGGTATTCCTAGGAAAGCCTGTACTTCCAGGATATGGTGCTGAGCAAACATTAACTCAGTACCTAGGTTTAGTTTGCATAGGTTACTGTCATGGAGATGATTACCTTGTATAAAAATGTAAATACAAGTCAAATCCAATTAGATGGCAAGTAAATCAGTTTCTGCCATTGTCCAGAGAGCTGACCGTCTAAATTTATCCTGATCCAAATGCACACATGTTCTTTGTTCTAAGCCAACACTTGCAGTTACACCATTAATTCTGCACAGTGTATGCAATTTAAGACTAGTTTTTAGATATATGGAAAAGCAAATGGATTCTGAACCCTTATGCCTATGGGATTTACATCCCATTGGAGCACATAAGGATCTGTTGGGTCAGTCCCAAGCTGTCAACCTGTTAAAACAAAAACTAAATGTAGACTAAGCAGCCACTATTTACTGTGGATGTTAATTACTTATATTTTAGTCAGTGCTTAAAATATTTAGCTGTGTGATTATACATCTAAGATGAGGCTAAGAATATTTCTTAACAGTGTAGCAGTATTGGTATTTCTGGTTTGTTTTATCACAAAGTTAAATGGTTGCTGTTTCAACTGAAAGAAAGTGTTTAAGTAGTCCTATAATGTCAGTCTTTCTAATATTTACAATACAATAGCACACCTGCGATCCCAGGCTGCTATGCAGAAAGCCATGAACTGTCAACAATGTTTCATTGCTCACTCAACAAACATGCCACCCTGAATTTGACCCGAGTTTATCCTCCTGTGTATAGAATAGGAGTCAGTAAAATCATCAGAGACAGCAAAATGCTAAGAGTGAAAGATTGGGTTACTCCAGTAATCCCAAGTGATCAGCAGAGAAGCCCTACTATATTCAGGATTGATTTTTTTTGTCCATAAGCTGTAACATCGCTTTCCTAATTTTATATATCTCCAACAAGAGTTAAATTATGCCATTAATGCACAATCAGCTCAATTCTGCAGGGGGCTGAGCACTCTGGCCTTGACCCAGGAAAGCTCTTAAACCCAGGATATAGTACAGAAAAGGCACTGCCCCTCTGGCACACAGCCTCTGTGTCACCTTTGGAACAAGTCCAGCGTGAGCCATTCTCCATCAAGGTTATATGACTACAAATGAGTCTAGCATTGCTGCTGAAGAGAAGCAATAGGAACAACTGGGTAGGAGAGTGAAAACAATTGTCCCCCTTCCTTAACAATCATGCATGTTTGAATTTGTGGACAGTCAGGCGGGGAAGCAGTTCTGTGATACCAATTTGGCAACTGCCACCTTACTATTCTGGTTCTTAGATTTCAAATTTAAATGATAACATGAAACCACTGACACAGCTAAGTGACTGGAAATTCGGTCTGGCAACTCAGCAAGTCATTTATATTGCAAAAGATTTAAAACAAACTCCCAATTACATTAGAGATATCCTTGGTCTACCCCACCATCAGGGTTTGTAGTTAAAAAAAAAAAAGACCATGCTTATGTATTTAAACTTGACATTCACTCAAAATTCCTGTGGGCCCAGATTTGAGTGGGCTGTGTGGTCCATTTCTGTTTATGTTCATATAGTAAAAGTTCTGTCATTTGCAAAGGCTTTGTATACACCAAATCCCCACTTGCTCCCAGAAGCAGGCTCCTACTGCTCAGCCACAATCAGCCAGCCTTCCTATTCCTTTCCACGTGAGCAAAACCCAGGCAGGAGACAACAGTGAAACCATCTTGTTGGTGTCCTCTGCCCCTTCTTTCAAGCACAGTTGAGACTAAGATACTAAGAGTAACTGTAGGAAAGGCAGCAGAAAGGGATCTCGGAGTCATAGTTGACTGCAAAATGAACATGAGTCATCAATATGATGAAGTGATAAGTAAAACCAACTGCACTCTTCCGTGCATTAGCAGGTGCATCACGAGCAGGTCTAAGGAGGTGATACTTCCCCTCTGTGCAGCACTGGTAAGACCGCAGCTGGAGTACTGTATCCAGTTCTGGGCATCGCACTTCAAGAGAGATGTGGATAATCTTGAGAGGAGAGTCCAGAGGAGGGCCACTCATATAGTTAGGGGCCTGCAGGTAAGATCCTATGAGGAGAGACTGAGGGACCTGGTCTCTTCAGCCTCCACAAGAGAAGGCTAAGAGGGGATGTTATAGCCATCTACAAATTCATTTGGGGGGGGGGGGGGGGCTACAAATTCATTTGGGGGGGGGGGTGGAAGGGAGAGGCAGGCAGAAAGAAATAGGGGATACTCAGGGCGCCCCTTGGGGTTACTAGGAACAATGACCATAAACTAACGGAGAGCAGATTTAGATTAGACATTAGGAAAAATTTCTTTATGGTGAGGGTTGCCAAAATCTGGAATGGGCTTCCAAGGGGATGTCTTTAAGAGGAAACTAGACAAGCACCTAGCTGCGGTCATCTGAACCCAGAGCTCTTTCCTGCCCAGGGAAAGGGGTTGGACTTGATCTACTGAGCTCCCTTCCAACCCTAAAAATCTATGAAAACCCACAGGATGGATTCCCTGCCTCCTTTTTTGGATTCAATGCAGATGGAGCAGAGACATGCTCAGAGGCATGTCCCCTCCCTTCCCTGACCCCTCCCCTCCCCGCCACCCCCCCACTGCCCTGGGGGGAAGGGGAAGGCTCCAGAGCTGCTCCTGCCCTGCTCCAGCCAGGCTGTACGTGGAGCCAGGCTCACCTAGGGACAATAGCAACAGTATGTGGGTTCCCTTCATGGAGTACCCAGAGGGGTCCCTGGCCAAGCCTGGCTCCACATGGAGCCCAGCTGAAGCAGGCAGAAGTAGTTCTGGAGCTCTCCCCAGCTTCTGCCCCCACCCCCAGGACAACTGGAGATGGTGGCAAGAGTTAGTGGAGGGGGAGGGAGGGGACATGCTTCTGAGCGTACAGGGGTAGAGAGGGAGAAATTCTTACTTGCTTTGGGGACCTAAAAGGAAAGTCCCCAGCTGCTGCTCTCAAGGTGGTGGACAGAAAGGCAGGTGAGTTTGTGCCACTGCATCTCCCCACAATCTGCCTCTGCTGCTGTCCATAAGATGTCACTCCCCTCTATGGATAGCATAAACCACTGGGTGCCCTCACCTTTTCTGTGCTCTCCAGTAGGGAGTAAAGATTGCAGCTGTGATTGACTCATTACCACTTGAACTGGGAGAGATTCTATGGCTGTCTTAATCTAGGCCTCCATGGTGAATATAAAAAGCAGATCATTGGCCTTACCAGTGGTAAGTGTCATATCATTGCTAGGTGTAATTACTATATAAAAAACAGCTGATATTTTGAAATAGGTTGTAAGCAGGATGGGCTTTAGGAAATGTCAGTTTTAGTCAGAGAGAACATTCACTTCAGTTGGACATATCCGATTCTTCTGAATTTCTTTTTAATGTTGCTGGTGAAAAGTGACTGGGTCCTTTTAGAATATATAGCTAAAGAATGCCCTCTGCTTCTTTTATGTTCATGAATTCATTTGTAAGATTCCGTTGATCAAGGACATAGGTGGGAATAGACATTTGGCTAAGCACTCATTTTTGGTGGATAGGCAAGAACTTTGCCTTTGCTTGGCTTAAGTCTGCTATGTATTTCACATACATCCTATATGTCCAGTGTCTTAGCTCCTATCTTCAGAGTTCACAATTCAAGAAAAACAGTTAATATATTTACTAAAATTTAGCGTTCACACAGACTTAGATTTGGGTGGGCATGGATGTTAACTAGGTGGCCTTGGCCCACCCATAGCTGCACCCATGTTGATTTTTTTTCCTTTCATTTCCTTAACATGCATCACTCTGGGATGTGGGTACAAGTGGAAGGGTTTGTTACTACCACTAAGGAATATAAGTGAGCAGTACAAAAAAAATGATAAAAACTTCAAAGATTTTATTTCTGTAAAAGTAAAATGGGGTAATATCCTGAAGTTACTGGAGACATCAAATGTAGGTTAGAAGATTTGCTATATGGGTCTCATTTTTAATATTTAACAGTTCTACAGAAAAACCTGGACAGATTATTGCCCTTAAAAATTGCTCTTTTACATTCTCATTGGTACAATATACTTTTTTTCTGTACAAGCTTCCCTTTTTTTGTGTTTCTGTGTAGAATAACTTAAATTGAGTGAAGTCTTAGATTCTTAATTGTTATATAGCTATAAATGTGTTTTTATTGTTTACAGCTAGGCTCTTTATCTGATCTCTTTTCAGCACCACAAAAGTTGAATCTGGATTTAGGTCTTGGCACACAAAACTGCTTAATCACAAGGGTGCAAACCCACAGTAGCAACACATTTCAATTTAACTTAAACATCTTGCCAAAGTAAAATAAACCTTTTTAAAACTGAAGTGAGATCGTGCACATGACACTGTCAGCTTAACTGAATAGATTTAAAAAATAGACCTTAATTAAAAAGTGCTTCTCACGCCTTGATATCTAGCCTACTTCAGCAGACAATTCAATAACTGTCATAGTTATTCCACTAGACAGCTAGATTGTTTCATATAAGCCTTGCCTATATGATAAGATCTACATAATAACAATCAAGTTTGCCCAATCAAGCTAGTGTAACTCAGTTGAAAACTCCACTTAGCACCCATGTAAACAGTCACTAAATTCAGTGTACTTACTCCAGCTTGGAACTAGCATACAATCGCTTGTGAACTAATGTGCAACCTGGGGCAGCGGTGTGCATGTGCACATGTGCAATGACTAGCCTACATAAGAGTTGGTTCATATATTACATCTACAATTTTCTCTTTAAGGATTAATTATCACCATGCTGAAAAACTGTCTGGAAGATAAACAAAAATAAACTAACCTCACAAATCTTATTCAAAATTATGAATAACACTTACCAAGTTCAGGATTTATTTAGCTAAGGCTGGATCTGGACCCTACAGCTATAAACCTTGTGGCCCACACAAAACAAAACAGAAGCTAAGATGTTTCTAGCAATCCTCTAAACACTGAGGTGCTGTAGGTAGTAATATATCACAAGGTAAAATAACTCTGATAGAGTCTTCTGTTGCCCTGTGCAGCTCAACTAACCGTTTGCATGTTTGGCCTTTTGTAGCTAAAGAGTTTGTACTGCTAGATGTATTCTTGGGTTTGACTGTATCAGACCTTTGTGCTTTTTCCTTCTTCTGAAATGAGACAAGAATCTCTCAAACCCAGCTGCCCATTTTTTTAACTGTCATTTCAGAGCAAATAAATCTCTCAGCCTACTACTGCTTACCCAGTAATTGCCTAAAATTTGGCAAAAGAAAAACACAATGCAAGATTCTCCCTTAGTTTTTAGTGCCAGACCTAAGGTTTTTAATAGGTTAGCCAACAGGGGTTCCTCTCATGCAGGGACATGCGGGGAGGAGAAGGAGGAATTCAGTTCAAATGCCTCAGGTTAAAATAAAATCTGTTTTTTTTATAGCAGGTTTTCAACACTGGCATAGAAGACCTCAATCCTTAGTGTAAATTTGATGTCTCTCAAACTAATCTGATAGCATAAGAACTTGTACACAAATTTAAGTATGCATACAGATAGTGGGCAGACTTTCATCCATACTGACTGGGAAGCCATTGTAAGTGTAACTAGTTTTCCTCATTTTAAAGCGCTACAGGCAAGATGAGTCAACTCATTAGCTGAGTTGTTATCAGTGAAGCTCTGCCAGAACACCCAAGCTGTGGTGTGGCCCCGAAGCAGCCAGCAGAATCTTTCAAAATGGTAAAATGACCATCACAGGAGTGCTGTGATAGCCACCCATTCCTGTGAAAAATAACCCTGCTTCTATATTTCTTTCTTAATGTATAACAGCACATTAACCCAAAGTCTTTTCAACCTGCACATTTCTTAAACTGAAATTTTTTTGGAAGTGCAAGGACAATAATTACAATCCAAATATTTATTTTGCATAGTAGCGTTTGATAAGAGAACTTTCCATTAATTTTACTCTCCCTACTCATCACGTAGATAGGCTCTAGAGTGGGGAGATATTTGATCTAGCTAGCGTTTTCAATGTACACGTTTTTTATTTCCCCCTCTGTTTATTCTGGAAACATAGATAAATGATTCTGTACTGTTTAAGTGAAATGTTCACATTTCAGCAAATCCTATCCACAATCCATATGTTCTCCAAAGATAAGCTGGCTTGCTTATCAGTCTGTGGTGCATGCCGCCACACACACACACACACACACACACACACACACTCTCTCTCTCTCTCTCTCTCTCTCTCTCTCTCTCTCTCTCTCTCTCTCTCTCTCTCCAAATAGTTTCCTTCCTACAGGACAAAAAAACACCCAAGGAGCTACCTAGGGTATCTACGGATAGCCAGGAATCTCAACAATCACTGGATGATACTGGTACCTTTTTTTATTTTTATTTTCGGTGGGTTTTTTTGTTTGTTTGTTTGACAAGTTACTTATTATCTTTCAATATTTACCACCTTTACTCAAATAGAAGATGACCCTGATTATAAGACAACCCCCCAATAATTAGATTCTACATAGGGAAAATATATGTTTGTTATAATTTTCCAGTTATAGAATCTAATATAACTTGGCAGTGCTAAAGCAGGGAAAATAAGTCTGTGGAATCAGGTAGCCCTTTGCTCTCTGCTTTCCCCCAGCATTTTTCCCTGGCAACCCCTTCCCCCTCTCTTTACTATCAGACCCTGGTCTTCCTGAGCACATGGTAGTGAGGAGTAAATTTGAAAACAATAAGCTTAAAATTAAACATGGGTATAGCAATTTGCACATCATATGCATGCATTTAGTTCAGGGGTTTCAGGTGGGTACTTGGGAAGGCCCTAGGGGGTATGCCTGGGCAGGCAGGGATGAAGCACCACCACCCCAGCACCTCATGCCACCACCTCCCAGGAGCAGGGCCAAGGGGGCAAGGACAGCGGTGCCCCTCTGCAAGCCACGCAGGCACCAGCTGGCCAGCCGGATGTGGGGGGAGGCAGGTAAAGCTCACACACAGTGGCCACCACCACCCACCACCCTGTGCTGCCACTGCTCCGCATCCAGCCACATACCACTTATTAAAAAAGGTTGAAAACCCCTGATTTAGTTTATCCACAATTGATGCATGTTACCTTTTTTTGAAACTGCTACAAGTTTTAGCACAGATGCTCCATAAACATAATTTTGAGTAGCACTTTGGCACCTACTTGTAAGGATTTTTTTTTTTTTTGGCAACCCCCACCCCCCCAAACCCATACATATGCGTGTGTGTGTGTGTGTGTGTATGTAAACATATATATGTATACATACACACACACACAAAAAACTGTAAAATATAGGGTATCTTGTGACTGATCCAGTTCACTCGACAATCCATAAAACGCATATACATTCAACCATCATTATCCCCATTACATTTTGAAGTTAAGGGACACTGACACATGACACACTCCAGGTGTTTTAATTACAGCTGCTCGTGGAGCCACTCTAATTAAAGCTCCACCCTCGCCCCCTGGCTCCTGAAGCACATGTTTAAATGCCCACAGTGACTATATGACTTGCATCTACTATATGCAAGTTAATGAGATCTCTCCCTTGTATGTATGTCCTGTAGGGCTGTGTAAAGATTCGGTGGCTGATTTGATTTGGAGGAGATTCAAACCCAATTCGGGGACCAAATCTTCAAATCTGTATTAAATCAAAAGACCAAGTAAAAGCTCCAAATTGATTTGAAGCATTCAAATCCATTTGGAAAAACTTTGGGAAAAGATTCGGCTGATTCAGAGATTTGGCCATAGACTAAACAGGAAGCTGCCAGTTGCCTCCAGCTGGTATGTCTGGGGTTGGGGGAGGGAGGCGGGGATTGGGGCTGGGGCTGAAACAAGCTGCCCAGCTGGGGTGGAGGGGTGTATTACTTGGGGAGGGGGGCGTTGGATGTGGACATGGCAATGCTGGGCGTGGGGGCTCTGCCCTACTGCCACTTGCCTAGCCGGGGTGGAGGGGGGAGAGGGGTGGATAACACGGCTCACCCCAGTTGGAAGGGAGCAAGTGGCAGCAGGGCATAGCCCTCACTTCCAGCACCGCTGCACCTACATCCCATGCCCCCTGCAGCAGGCTGGCAATCGGCAGCAAGGCAGAGGCCCTGCTCCCAGTGCTGATGCAGCACTGGGAGTGGGAGCTATGCCCTGCTGCTGCCTGGAGCAAGCCGTGTCTGCTTTGCACCCCTGCACCAGCTGGGCAAGCAGCAGCAGAGGCAGGCAAAAGCTGGAAGAGATGCAGAAGCCCCCATGGCTGTCCTGCCTGTCCCCAGCCTTCTGGCACTTTATAGTTATTAAAAAAAAAAAAAAGCCCCGCAGTCACTGGCTACAGGAGCAGCGATTGGGACCTCTGGGCCCTGGTGACAGAGCCCCCCCTGCGCCACATGGGGCAGTGGGGGGCAGCAGGGATTGCCCCCTCCTCCCTGTCACCCCGCAGCAGCTGCCCCATGGTGTGGGTGCAGCATGGCTCCACAGGGTGCCGCATGCTGCCAGGAAGCTCAGGTCACTGGGGTGAATGGTGCTGGGCTAGGGTTGACAGGTGGAGCTGCCCCAGCTCCCAGGCAAATTGAACCGGGAGCTGGGGAATCAAACCAATTCGATTCTACAGCTCTCAGCTCAATTCCCCAGCCCCCACCTGGGAGCTGGGGCAGCTCCACCTGTCAGCTGGAGCCCGGCACCACTCAGCCCCAGCGATCCAAGCCTCCCAGACAGAACAGAATGCCCTGCCAAACCGCACTGCACCCGCACCATGGGGCAGCTACCATGTGGGTGCCAGGCAAGGGATGCAATCCCTGCTGCCCCCACCACTGCCCTGCACAGTGCAGAGGTACTCTGCCACCAGTGCCCAGAGGCCCTAATCACCACTCCTGCACCCGGTGAGTGCGGGGCTTTATATTAAAAAAAAACAAACAAACAAATGCCAGGAGGCTGGGGCTGGTCGGGGGACGGGGCCAAGCAGGGCAGCCAAGGGGGTTTCTCCCATGGCTCTCCCTAGCCGATCTGAATCAGTGCTAAATCGTCCAAAACTGAATCGGCCAAATCGATTCAGGCTACAGTGATCTGAATCTCTGAATTGAATCGCTGTCCTCTGAATCGATCAAATCTGAATCAAATACTTCCCTATTCGTACAGGCCTAATGTCCTGTCCTTTGATAACTGTATGCAAATTACACTACAGTTAGTAAAAACTATGGAATTGTTGGCCATTCTCAGTCTTCATACAGCCATAGCTCTTGTAGAAATTGGCATTAGGCTATTACAGGAGAATCATAGCCTAGGTAAGTACTAGCTGTTAGTACAAGCACTGTGTATTACATTAGTGTGCTGGATATATTTCATCATGCTGAACTTTCTCCTTTTTATAGCAAAATAACCTGAGAGATCAAGTACAAAAGTAAATATAAAAGTTGAGACTAGTAGGCCTTATTCATCTTCTACACAGAAATGAAGATTTCAATCTGCAAAGGGAAGGCTAACTTATTACGATGGCAAACAGTTTACGCAACAGAATCTCATAAATGTGGCAGCTCCTTCTAGCCAGAGGGAAGGCATTACCCATGAGCTAAGGGTGAGAAAAGTATAGTACAGTATAGGAGTCAGATGATAAAGAATAACAAAAGCATCATATGGGCCCTGGCAGGAACATAGGTTTCTGAAATATAGTTGGTAGGGTTGGAAGGGACCTGAGCAGATCATCAAGTCCGACCCCCTGCCATGGCAGGAAAGAGTATTGGGGTCAAGCGATATATTCAGTCTTAATATGGATTTCATGTTTCTCGCCTCTGAAGAAAAAGAAAAAAATATTTACTGTCTTGATAATGTTTGCAAAGATGACTCACCCTAGCAAATAAGGAGACCATTTATCATTGGCAGAAAGAAGAACTCTCTATTCATGGCATTTAATTCACATCATGCAGTGCAGCAAGGCAACTCTACTCACAGTAGGAAACTCATGTTAATATTATTTCATGGTCTCACTAGTAGGAGTCAAAAGATCAATTGGAATGAACTGTAAGCTCAAGTGGTTCTGCGACAGTCCAACCTCTTCCTTCCAGAAAATAAATAACTTTTAGGACAGTCAGTCCAAAATCTTATCATTGCATTAGGAGAGTTTGGGATTTTCTTCTTTTTATGAAAGCTCAAGTATATAATTACATTCAGTCTTAAAAAATATTGTGATATTTTCCTTCTGAAAACCTATTCCCTATTGAAGGGAATTATGAATCTAATGAAAAGGGCAGAGACAGTCCTCCAAGGTCCAAATATCCTTAGTCTGATTTTTACCAAAATCATAAGAGATATATGAGTTTGATGTTCAAACGCACTGAGCCAGTAGTCACTAGAAGGTAGAGGTCAGAATTAAGCAACGTTTATTAAATAACACCTGAGTATCTTGATACCCTAATGTATGGCAAAGCAAGCCCTAACCATACACTTGCATTCTTAAAAGCATTCAGCCTTCCTGTAGCCTGGCAGATGCATTTCACTATGTTTATGTAAGCCTTATAATAGCAGCTATACTGCTACAAACATGGAAGTGGAAGTCAGCATTTTGAACACTAGACCTGCTTTTATTGTGAATGTACTAAGCAGCGCCTAGATTAACCAACTGTAAATAGTGTATTGAAGCTTAAATCAACTGACCTTTATAAAGAGTTTCAACTTTGACAATAGAAATGTAAAGTACTATTTTAGTGGCATTATAGATAACACTGATGATACATTGATAGCACATAAACGTAAAGCCAAGCATTCTGCTATAAAGACTTTGTTCAATAAATTGTTTTTCCAAGAAAGAAGCTATAAATAATGACAGCACCTTCAAACCTCTATATAAAGTCCCTTTTTATCAACCTGAAAGTAATGACATAAGAAATTCACGTCAATTTATTGTGCATATAATGCTGTCATCACAGTTAACATTTACCTTTTATTTTTGACATACTCCAAATGCACTTAACACACATCTTAGAATCACCTTATTTTAAAACGCATGCTGAATGGCTCTCAAAACCCAGCCATACAAAGATAATTCATAGGGCACGTCCCCATGAGTGGGAACATTCATTCCCTCGGGACAAAGAGCAGCAGCACAAATATGTGCCGCTGCTAGTTGTTTTCAGGGAACGCCCCTGCATGTGTGCTCTGTCATGGGGCAAGTTGCCAGGGGTGGGGTAGGGAAGCCTGGGGCCTGCAACTGGACTGGGAGCCTCCTGGGGGAGGCTGGGGCCTCCAACCTACGGTCCTGGGGGCCTCCTGGGGCTCCAGAGCAGCTCTGGTTGACCAGACTCCACTTCACTTTTGCGTGTCATGTGCTATTGCCATGTGCACTACGCTGCTTCTTTCTGGTGCAGGCTTTTTTGACTCAAGGATCTCACGGTGTCAACCCCTGCCCCCCCAAAAAACCCCACTGCACTGCAAACTAGCAGTGTAGCAAACACCTGCATGTGTGGCACGTGCAGTTTGCGGCACCACAGATGTGTCTGTGGCAGCACAAAACACATGTGCTCTCATGGGGTGTAATTCAGAGGTTTTTGACCTTGTTGGACTCAAAGTGTGCCAACTCATAGGTTTTTTACTCTTTTTTTTACTACAGAAAAATAATAGAGCAATTTCTTCTGTTGCAAAGAACTTAGAAAGGCCACACAAGGGTAGAAGAGTTTTAACATTGTTTGAAATCTCTAGGTTCATCTTACGTGTGCCACAGTACCCTGATTGAGAATCACTGATCTGGTTCAATGCCACAGCAGCCCCAAAAGAGTCATACCTCACTGGTTAGACATCAGAACCAGCTCACATATCTGGGCTGCCATAGACTACACTGATTTTTCAACATCATTTCTTTCAAACCTCTCATTCTTGGGAAAGCATTGTCACTGCTAACCAGCCCATGGAAAAAACACAAGTGTGTTATTAACCTACTGAAGAAATAACTGCTAAGGCATTGCTTTCTGCATTGTTAAGAAAACAACTTGGAAGAATCCCCAGGTGTCTTGTGGCAGATGCTGTTTATTTCAAGCCTGCACAAAAATACAGACAATCCAATTCAAGTCTCCAATTCAAGACACCTCTTTTTCCAGTATTTCCTTATTTCTATGCATACTGGGCATCTATTATGGCTAGGCTGGGCCTCAGACATGTTGACCTAAAGATGACTTGTAACACTGTATTGTGATGTAGTCTGGGTATACCTGAGCTAGCTCTGAAACCAAAAGAAGTCTAACCATAGCAGCACACAGCTCAGTGTAGGCTAATTTACTGTGCTTCCTCTTTAAAGCACACTCCTATATGCTGCACACAGTGTGAAAAGCATATCCTCAGAGCCACTTTTCCCACATCTTACTCCTAGAGGAAGAAATAATCTCTTGTCCTTCATGAAATACATACCTGCCAGTATAGCTGTATTCAGAGGTGTTTTGGGGAGATGTGGACGACCACACTAGGCTCTCCACCCACTGGGCTACTACTAGTGTAGCCTGCTCAGAGCCTTTGTTTCAGACCAGTGGGTGGGGAGGCCTTGTGGACGACCACACTTATTTTCCTAGGCCAAGCCAAGCCAAGGGTAGACTACACCAGGAGTAGAACTGGAGTTCAGGTGTGTTAATGTGGTCTTAAATGTATTTTATGTTCCAACATCCTGGCAGCAAAACCACAATTATCTTATTCAATAAAGCAGATGAATGAGAATAACTGTACAAGCATAGAGACACTAACATAGAATGTTAGTGTCTCTACGCTTCTTTCTTTCTCTAACATAAGAAAATGTTATTCCTTAAGTTTCTTTATATGCTACTAGTGGTATACATGGTCTAGTAATACACAGCAAGGACTATGAAAATGTAAGCAGGAAGGCTATCCAGTCCAGACACTGAGGACACATACAGCAATTTTCCTCCCAGCTTGCATGGCCCCAGTACAGGCCAGCCACATTTTCACTCTGAGAGAGATTACAGAGGGCCAGAGTAAGAAACAGGTCTGTCCCCTGGCTAGTAGCTTAACTAAGGGGAGGGTTCCTAGGGCTGATGCTCTATTTGCTCCACTTGGAAGGAGGGTGGGAAACAAAAACAGCAGCCACTGCAACTGCTGACCAAAGGTACCACCACTGGCAGCCTGGCAGTCACCACTGCCACTGTCCAGGGCACACAGCTGTCCTGTTATGCTCTGGTCCTAGCCTCACCTGGGCTGTGGACACTAGGTTAGTGTAGCCTGCTCAGAGCCTTTGTTTCAGACCAGTGTGTGGGGAGGCCTTTTGGATATAGACATTTTCTCCCAAAAAAAAGGTTTTATAGATTTTGATTTCTTGAATGCTTTCAGACCCCCCGTGAGATGTAAATAATCTCACATACTGGCCATGTAGACATACTGTATCTGCACATAGTCTTGGAACCTTACTTTATTCTTAATCTGAATGTGTTGGATTGATTTTTGACAATGAAAATAAGATGACTATAGTTTTCTATATTTTCTTTAGTATTTAACGTGTTAAAATAGATGTGGTATAGTGAAAGAATATAAACGAAATTTTTGCATGCTGTCAGTCACAGGCAAACAAAGTCACATACACATTCCATCACTGCATTAAACATATGATAAAAACAAAGACAAACCTGGAAACATATTCTACCTTTTCAACATCATGGAAAGATTGCTGACGCTAATCCTCCCCAACCTGGGCATCCACATGGGGACTAATGATGCATCCAGTCTGATCCTGAGCAGATCTGAAGTGTTCCAAATCTTAAGGCGCAAGGGTGAAAGACTTGAGGGCAAAATTGGTATTCTCATCAATCTTCCCATTTAAGGATATAGGCTGCATCATGCAAAGATATACACTTGAGGTTTATCTGGGTTATGGCTGAGCAGTTGATGACAACAGGGCTGCAGCTTTCTCAACATCTGAATGGTATCCCATGAAGGAGGAAGGGTAGAAATAGATGGGATCATTATAAAGAAAAGAAGAAGCACCCAAAGACAAAGCTGTTTTAACACTGTGTGGGGGGCTTAGATTTAGATTTGAAGGAGGCCAGTAACAACGGCCCATGAATTAATTAAAAAAGTAGTCTAATGATGTTGCTGGAATTCAGGGAGGTAGGGAAATGGGAGCTGTTAAAGAGATAGGTGGAAACATAATGGAACGACCTGTTGAATTGTCTACATACAAACACAGGAAGTAGGAAGAAAAAACAGGGGCTGCATCTACGTATTCATTAATGTGCCTTTGCTACTGTGCATTAAGTTAATACCTCTAACATGAGGTACTAGATAAAGGTACAGTAGTTGTGCTAATGCACAGTAGCAAAAGAGAACTTTTTTTTTACGCTTAATGTGCAGTAAACTAATTCTACTGTGCATTGGTGAATTAGCATGGTTTTTGCCATGACGCGCTATTGTGCAGTAGAAGAGCCCACTGTGCATTAAGGCATCTTGTGTAGATGAGCCCAGGAAGGACTACAAATTTTAGTACTATAAGCAAGATTAGGACTTAATTGGCACCGCAGAGATTTGGTAGAACAAGTAACAAAACTTGAATATTGGTCTAGAAGAATATAGCTTGTTCGGAGAAGACGGGCAGGGGAAAAATGAAGGGGTATAGCTCTATAAAAGCAAAACTATATATCTATCTTCATTCAGGTAGATGTGAAAGATAGGTCTATTGAATGACTTTAGATAAAGATAAAAGTGGGAAATAACAGTAGCAATATCACGATAGGCATCTATTATAGCCCGCGTGATCAAAAAGGGGAGTTAATGAAGCTTTCTTTGAGCAATAGTGGGATTCAAACAATCTCTCCAAAGGACCACTTCTCCTTACCCTGGTACTTCTTAGACAAGCAATGTGGAAGGACGCAGTCTGTCAAGTTCTTGCAATGTGTTGGGGGCAACTTTCTTCTTTTTAAACAAAAAAGGAGAGGCTAGCTGAAATTTGGTTCAGAGGATAAAGGAGAAACTGGGTGAGAATATAAATGTGGAATATAATTTGGGTGAAAGCAACCATGAAATGAAGAGTTCTAAGGAACAGGAATGTGTGAGAGCAGCTGAATAAGGATAACATTTTTTTTAAAGAGAGAGAGAGACAACTTCAACAAACCCAGAGAACTAACAGGTAAGGTCTCTTGGGTAGACAATCTAAAGGATAAGGAAGTACAGGAGAGCTAGCAGTTCCTGAAAGGGAATATATTTAATGTGAACTATCTGATATTAAGGAAAGATGGAAAGAAAAAAAAGATACCCCTATGGCTGCATCAAGAGCTCCTTGAAATAAAAAGGGAATCTTTGAAACAATAAAAATATTACCTGACTAAGAATAGATCTGGAAGGAATAACACAAACCCATATGTACAGAAAACTGAAGAGATTATACATACATTAGGAACAGAAGACAAAGGAAAGTATAGGTCCATTACTTAACGGGGAATAAGAACAAACAAAGGATGATACCAAGAAAGCAGAAGTATTCAATGTTGTCTTTGTTTCAGTCTTCATAAACAAAGTTAATAAGATCAGCTACATAACTAAATTATTTTTAACAAGGAGATAGCACAGCCATAATAGAAAGAGAGCAAGTTAAAGGATAATAGAGAAGATGATGCATTCAAATTGGCAGAGCTTGATGAATTTAATTGTTGCACTGCTAAGAAACCCTTGAAGACTCTCAATATTACCAGCTGTTCGTGAGAAATCATGGAGGATGAGGGGTGATCCCAGAGGATTGAAGAAAGGCAAACAAACATAGCACCCATCTTTTAAAAAATAGGGGAAAAGGAGAACCCAGGAAATGATAGAGCAAGTAATCTAACTGTGATACCCTGGAAAGCTACTGGAACAAATTAAAATTAGCGATGTATAACTACCTAAAGAATAAGGAAGTGATTAGACAGTCAGTATAGATTAGACAAGGACACATTATTTTAAACCAATCTAATTTCCTTTCTGATGGGATAACCGGCCTGTGGACATTCTTCTTGCATTCCAAACTTGTCTAAATCTATTCCAACTATACTGTTGGTCCAATAAAAGATAGTACCCTAAGAAATCCTTGTTTCTTGCATAATTTCTGGATCACCATGACTACTTCATTCTTACACTATGATCTAGATAAAATCATCATAAAGTTTTGGGGAAAAACCACTGTCAAAGAATAGTGCAAAGTCAAAATTCGATCTTTCTTAAGTTTAGTTCTATTCAGTATTTTCATTATTGACTTTTTATTTAAAGTCAGCTGGCTTGAGACACCAAGCTGGGAGGTGACAGGATCCACTTTGGAGGACAGGATCAAAATTACCTTGAAAAACTGGAGAGGTGTGATGCTCTTTCAAAAATGGTAATCTTATTCTCTGATTTACTAGCAGGACTGTTGCATGTAAAACATGCAAGGTAATTATTCCTGTAGATATCTATGAGGCCTCAGCTGGAGTATTCATGGAATAGAAGAATGTCCACAGGCCAGTTATCCTTGAGATCTGAATGAACCAGATCTCATCTGATCATAAAAGCTAGTAAGTTTTAGATCTGCTAGTACTTGACTGGGGGACCACCTTGCATTTTCAGTCACAAAATACATGCAAGATAAAGAACCATGGTCAAACACTTGGCTAGTACTAACCGCAGAAACTGTACTTGGCCTCAACATCACTCAGCTGATGGACCATAATAAAAAGGCAGGCAAGAAGATATAGAAATTGGAGAGAGTCTAGGGTAGACCAATAGAAGGATAGGAAAAAATAAATCCCATGAGGAAAGTTTGAAGGTACTACTTTGTTTTGTTTTAAATCTAGAAAAAAGAAGCTTGAAGAAAGACATTGCAATAGTTCTCATCACAAAATACTGTTACAGAGAAGACTATGATAAATTATTTTCTGTGTTCAAAGGGAAGGGCAAAAAGAAATAGGCTTAATTTGCAGCAGAGACAGATTTCAATAAGCTATTAAGAAAATAACTCTAAATACAAGGATCCTTTGGGCCAAATTATGAACACAGTACTTCCACTGATGAATACTCACGTACATAAGAATCCCTACTGTTTTCAATGCACATCATTTTAAGAAAGTACTTTCTGAAACTGGGGCCCTTTACAAGCTATCTCAAGATGACAAAGTCACTAGTCACTTTAAAGAATCTGGCTCACGTTGTTATTTGTGATGCAGCTCAGCAAAACATACTTTCCATTCACTTTTCAAGCATTTCCAAACCACTGGACCAGAATATTGCCTTCGCAGTAGCTATAGATGTTAATCATTCAGCATGGGCCTAATTCCATTTTACAGTTTCCATGAACACAAGCTGTTTTAATCTAGGTCCTACGGCCAAGTATTGAAACTTTTGAAGGGATTTTTATGTTTCTGGAAAATGAAATTTGTCTAATAGGCATAAAAACCTATTATAAAAGCTGTTAAGAACTCATCAGCAGAACTACTTATATAAAAGTGTTACTCAGCATGAGTAATCAGTTTTAAATGATTTTAACAAGGAAAAAGGAGTAACCATCAATTATTCTGAAGATGCATCTGGCTCTCTCGTCTGTTCAAGAATGGAACAGACCGTCCTTTGCATTCCCCCACACCACCAACTTACACAGGCACATCCATGCCAGGGAAGTCAGGTCAGCGTGTTGTTTTTCCATATGCTTCTCATGTAGCAATATACAGTAAAAGCTCTGTTATCCAGCATCTCCCAGGCATGGGGGATGCCAGATAACAAAATATGCCAGTTAATTGAGCAGCCTGGACCACTGCTTCTTCCACTGCGTCTGGGGCGTCCCGCCACCCCTCCCACAGCATCGCAGCCCCTCCCGCCACAACGCCACCCCTCCCGCGTGCCCTGCACAGCCTGTTATGCCCCCAGGCCTTGGGGGCTTGGCAGCGCAGGCTGCTTTGCCCCAGTCTGTGGGGGCTCAGAGAAACCGGAAGTGCCACGGTGGGCACTTCCGGTTTCGCTTCATCTTACAAGCCAGCATGCCGGTTAACAGAGCATGCCAGCTTGTAAGATGCCGATTAACAGAATTTTTACTGTAATTTGTATTTCTGATGAACACTCTTCATACATTTCAAATAATTCTTTTGCCAACAAAGCTTTTTTTAAAAGAACAACTTAAGTCTCTCACAAACCTGCTGCACAACTTTGAATAAGTATTTTACCTCAATGTCTCACTTGTACTGAGAAGCTTACCACCAAAACAAAGCAGGACAGGACTCACCGTGCAGCGCACAATACCTAATCCAGTGAGGGTCACATCTGAGAGCAGGCCTTTTACCAGTATACCAATATTAATAATAAAAGCCAATTGCCCATTTGGACACCTCCATCCCCTGTGTCCCCACCATTATGGCAGCAGGCTGCCTTCCGTCAGAATGCTTCTTCATGCTCTGATTGACTGTTTGTCAGCCAAGCAGAGCACAAATAAAGTGTGACAGACAGACAGACAGACAGACTTAGGCTTTTGTAATAGATTCCAAATTGCTCTCTTCCAGATCTATAATAAATAGTTGCTGTATGAAGAATTAATGTGAATAACAGAATTGGAGGCCGCACAGTAACAATATTTCTAAACATGTTTGTAGCAGAAGACGCATTCAAAGGTTCAGTATCTGTGTAATATAATTATTTTCCCATAACATAATTAGACCGTGTTTTAGCCAATTACCACATTTCACTTAAAAAGTGGATTCTAACAAGCTATACAAGTACAAGATAGCATATTACACTATCAGGTATTTAGGGACACATTTTTCCCTCAAGCAGCATAAGTCCAAAATAACTGTTAAAGCCACAAGAGTAACACAACCATGAGCTAGGGTGAGAGCAACATTAGGCCGGTGGGGGGCAGTCTTCAAGATCCTCACACATGCAACATTGTTGTGGATCTTGGTTGACTACATTGATTTTGTTATCAAACTTCACCCTTTGGTAAATGCAGCTGGAAGAAAATGGGATCTTTTCAGCCTGCTACCTTATTTATATTTCCAGACTAAAGTCAATGTCATGTTTACTCACTGGAAGCTGATTACTCATTGGCACTTAATAAGGGCTCAGTCCCAAAACTTTATTTTTATACTTTCTGGAACAAGAAGAGAAAGGTGTATGACTGTAATGGGTTGCCCTCCCCACCGGCATTCTAGCCACCTGTGAAGAGTACCCTTGAAGTCCTTTAAGATTTCACTTCTGCATTTTGTCCTATAGCCCACCTTTACTCGTCTGCCACGTCTTGATGTAAATAGTATTTTGTTGTTCTTACAAGTGGGAGATTGCCTACTATATGCCCTGATTCATAGAGTCAGAAGGGACCACAGTGGATCATCGTACCCAACCCCCTGCCCCTGGCAGGAAAGAGGACCAAGGTCAGATGACCCCAGCCAGGTGACTGTCTAGCCTCCTCTTAAAGACCTCCAAACTAAGTGATAGCACCACCTTTCTTGGAAGCCCATTCCAGATCCTGGCCACCCTGTGAAAAATGTCTTCCTAATATCTAACCTAAATCCACTCTCAACTAGTTTACACCCATTATTCCTAGTCACTCCCTCGGGCGCCTTAGTAAACAGCACTTCCCCTATTCCCCATTGACCTCCCCTAATAAATTTATAGGTGGCCACAAGATCTCCCCTCAGCCATCCCTTGTGAAGGCTGAAGAGATTCAGCTCTCTCAACCTCCCCCCGTACGGTCTATGATGAAGGCCAGTAATCATGCGAGTGGCCCTCCTCTGGACCCTCTCGAGATTCCCCGCATCCCTCTTGAAGTGCGGCGTCCAAAACTGGACACAGTACTCCAACTGCGGCCTGACCAGTGCTGCATAGAGGGGGAGCATCACCTCCTTTGTGCTATTAGTCATGCACCTGCTAATGCACGACAAGGTGTGATTGGCCTTGTTGATGGCCTCGTTACACTGCCGGCTCATGTTCATCTTGGAGTCAATTATGACTCCAAGATCCCTCTCTGCCTCCGAGCTGCTGAGAAGGACACTCCCCAACCTATAGGTGTGCTGGGGGTTCCTCCTTCCCAGGTGGAGTACCTTACATTTATCTTTATTAAATTGCATCCTATTTCTCTCTGCCCATTGATCCAACCTGTCCAGGTCAGCCTGAATCTGCTTCCTGCCCTCCGGTGTACTAACTTTGCCCCATAACTTGGTATCATCAGCGAACTTGGAGAGGGTTCTCTCCATGCCCTCGTCCAAATTGCTGATGAAGATATTGAATAATATCGGTCCGAGGACCATACCCTGCAGGACCCCACTGCCCACCTCCCTGCAGGCCGAGAAGGAACCATCCACCACCACTCTCTGGGTGCGGTCCCTAAGCCAGTTGGCCACCCACCTGACTGTGTAGGCATCCACTCCGCAGTCTGCTAGCTTCCCAATGAGGATAGGGTGCGAAACTGTGTCAAAGGCCTTCCTAAAGTCCAGGAAGATGACATCAGCCTTGGCTCCCTGATGACAAGGGCTATTCTTGAACTTCTAGGTCTGGGGTGCTTCAGTTTGTTTATTCTTTTTCTTACTATTTCTCTTCCTGCACAGTATAAAAGTCTGATACAGTTCTACCAAAAGAGCAGCAGTATTCAGTAATGTAAACTTTGGGCCAGTTTCTGCCATTGGTTGTACCAGTAAACACAATTGATAATGTTCCAAATACTGCAGCAGAGAGAGGAATTCAGCCCTTTGTAAGTAATTCAAATTACTATTGCTACAAATAACTTACATTTATAGACTGTAGCATCCTTCATCCAGAAAAGCCATTGTTCAAGAGGTTTCTCGCTTCACTGAGCAGCATTTTACAAAATGTTATGATTGCCTCACATTTTGTAGATGTAATTCCTATCCGTTATGTTTTCTGCTACAAACTATTCCAGAAGATTTACATAAGGACAAGAATATCATCAATATCCACTGCAGATGAAAAGCTACATTCATTACGGCTACATTCATTGATTAAGTCCCCAGTCTACAAACCATACCATCTCCCAGAACGCTAGGTTTCACATTTGGATCTCTAATTTAGCAGGGAGATGTGTAAAAATTAATGTAAGATGACAACTTATTAGCTATACATCTAAACAGTCTCAAGTGGCTAAATTATTCCTTCCAAAGTCAATTGTAACTTGTGCTTCCTAATTGGCTCAGATCTGCCTATTTCAAATAGCAGCATATGAAAAACCATAAGCAGTTGGTGACTAGTGCTAGGGCTTTTAAAACACCCAAACCAATTTGAATTAAAGCTACCTATTACCTTTACTTTCTCTGGGCCAGATCCCTGTACAAGAGGAAAATGTAGCATAGTGCCATCTATCAAACCCTCTCTTGTAGGCTGCCTGCCCTGAACATGGGATACAAGTTGGCAGCTAGCAGCACAGCCTCCTTTAACTGCCTAGTTCAGGTGCATTCAATCAGTTTGAATGTGTTGGTTCTTCAGCAGACAATGCTTTCACCTCCTTTGCTACAACTGATTAACTAGGAAGGTAGGCTAATTATCAGGATGCATTCCTAAAAACAGCAGAGGAAGTGAAAATGAGGGAATGCTAGGGAGGAAAATACAGATGCTGGATGGGAAGAGTTGAGATGGAGAACAAAGGGGGAACAGAAAAAGAAATTCAGAGAAGGAAAAGTGGGGTGGGGGGAGTGGGAAAGAGAAGTTGAATTATGCAAGTGTTGCTGGGTGCATCTACATGTTCATTAATGTGCCATAGTTACAGCGCGTTAAGTTTAATACTTGCATAATCAAGTACTAAATCAATATGCAGTAACTGATTCCACTGTGCAGCAGTGCCAGTGTACAGCTTTTTACTGACGCTAATTGCACAGTAGCCTAATACTACTGTGCAGTAGCATATTAGCACAGGTTTTGACCAGCACACTACTGTGCAGTGTTATTAGGCTAGTGCACAGTTAGCATCTCATGTAGTAATACCCAATGTGTATTAAGTACTGAGAATGTATTGTTCAGACCACATTCAAAATCAGACAACACCAGTGGAGGACACTGTTCTCTCTTCCCACCCTCTACAATCCTTTAAGGATATAGGGTGAAGTAGAAGTTTTACAATGTTTTCTCTCACCAATTTCTCTCTGGCCCTCCCGCCTACCCCAGTATTTTCAGTGTGGGGCTGCATTTGGTTTTCCCTCAAGGGAATTGCTACATTTCATTTAAAAGCTGGATACTAACAAGCTATACAATTACAAGATATTAGGGACTCATTTTATTTCTCACACAAGCATGCATCAGAAGTAATTGTTAAGGCCAAAGGAGCAACACCACCATAAGCTAGGGTGAGAATGCCATTAGGCCCCCAGAGTTCAGTTTTGAGCCTAATCCCCCAAAGCTAGTGTATCATTGTAAAATGTGTTGTATGTCTTGGCCCTTAGGGGAGGTGATGTTGTTACATGAGTTAGCAGCATTATGGGAACACTCAGAATAGTTTTTCCCTTCCTTGCCCCTAGGAGAAATTTGAATGAAAGACAGAGAGGCATAGCTGCTAGCAGTAACTATGAAAAACAGAAAGAGGAAGAACCAGCCAATAATAATTTTGAGAAACAACCCCTGAAGCTTCATTAGCTAGTTTTTGTTTCTCCTTTCAAAGATTTTGTGATAAAGACAAAAAAGCCTACAATGAACATGCAAAATAGGGAGGCAATAACATCATCAGTATCTCTAGAGTCAGACAAGAAATTGGGGAATAAAAAGAACATTTTGGGCAGATCTCCATCTGTCACAATATTATCTGTAGCAGCACTAAATCAAATTATTAAAATCAACACCCATGTAATGGAGATTAGACTCTGTGGTACTAATTTACCCATATTTATAGAGGTAGCTATTACTGGTGTGTCCAGATGCAGTTCACATGGCTTAAATTGGGTCATTAACATTTCCAAATAAGAGAAGAGCAACTGCTTCCCTGCAATTACAGTGAGTTAATGTAAACCAAAGTTGCTAAGGGGAATATGAAAGGTATTTATGTATTCATAAAGGAAGAAAAGAATATTATTGTGGGCTGGGGGTGTAATTAATTATTCCAAAATCAGGAAGCTGGAATGCCTTGAATATAAATATCACTGCCAAAGTGTTTCCTGATAAAAAAATTGTAGAGCAGTCTCCCAAGGGATACAAAACTAGAGATGGTCAGAAAAAGGATTTTCTCTTTAATGGTCAATTTTGACATTTAAAAAAATATGTTTCCATTCCAAAGGTGGGTGAGAGGTGAGAGAGAGTAGGAACCCACACACCACAGTCAAAATATCAAATTTTACCACAAAACAGAAATTCCAAATGATGTGAATTTGGAAATGTTAAGCATTTTGGTCTGGAAATGCTGAATTATTTCATTTTAATAATATTAAAATATTAACTCTATCAAAATATTACATTTCATTACAATGATCATTTAAATGAATCAAAACAAGGCCAAAATGAAACACTTTTTTGTTAAGAAACAAGAACATGACAATATTCTCAAGCTATTCTAATTTCTCCCCATCAATAACATTGCAAAATCATATTTTCAGACAGAAAATTGTTCCAAACAACAGATCTTGATCTGTTCTATTTATAGGCCTCTCTAATTACAGTTAAAACCAGACTACTTACAGTACATAGGAGATATTGTCCAGGGAATAGGACTGAAGATGCAAAGAAGTGGATTTGAAACTAAAAGTTTTCTAACCCAATTGCTATGAGTCTATAATAAGAAAATAGAAAATAAAAAGTTACATATGAAAGAGCAGAACAGGAAAATAATGTAAGATAAGCTAAGTATAGCAATTCAATTGTTTTGTTGAAAGTACTATTTCAAAATGTCATATTGTATGGATTAAAAAATCTTCATGCAGAAGACATAAGAAATGGGTCAGTGTAAAAAAGAAGGGGCTTCAGAACCATAAGTATAGAAAGGAAATAGAAGAAGTGCCCAGAGCTCTGATATCCATGTCCAGGGGAGAAAAAAACCTGTAGATTATATCCTAATGTTGGCTTTTATGGCTAGGTACATACATTCAAAAAACCTTAGGTGGAATTGATCAAACCTTCACTGGTTTCTCTAAGCTGCACAGGTTGGATCAGGAGTCAACAGAATACACATTCACCTGGAGAGGGATGGGAAGAAAGGCAGATGCCTGCACTGGCCAAGGCCAGAAGACAGTGGGGGCGGGGCACTCCTGCATGCTTCCCAGGAGTGCCCCTTCCCCCCCACACCGTCTTCTCACCTTGGTGCTCATGGGGGGAAGCGACAAAAGTGCCTGGAATATCAGGAGAGAACAACCTAACATGACTCAATAAGGGATCTGGTACAGAAATTCAAAAGACCAGTTTAAGTTAAACTGATTAAGCCTGACACCTCATTGTTCCTGGTCTATGGAATCCGCCATTTTTAAATCAGTCTGTGCTCCAAACTTCTGTTCTGTTACAGGTGTAGACAGAATTTTGGTTACTTATACCAGTTGATGTGTAATGTCAGTACCTGACCCTTGTATATTTCATACCAGTTTGTATACACAGTTTGTGTTCTTCTGCATTTGTCCACTGCTGAAATTATCTGCAAGTGCATTGCAACTTATGTTTTATAATCATTGTTAACCAGTGATTAGGAAGGTTAGGATCATTCCTAAACACAAATCCAAATAAGTATTTAATTAATTTAGGTCCTTCAATGGGACTAAACTCATGAATGGGACAGGCTGTTTCTGGCCCCAACTCCTTGTTTTGGATCTATGTAGAAGTCTTCTAGATTTTTGGTGATTTCTACCAGCTATTTCAAAACTTCTGTCCTTCCCATTTTGTTTTTCTACCTCTTCCCTGCAGTTCCAACAAAAAAGAAAAAAGAAAAACAAAAAACTTTCAGTGATTATATAAATTTTCTGCTAAGATTACATTCTGATCTCTTTTACTTGTGTCACCTCCACCAACATCTGTGCCAGTTATTCTAGATTTATGCCCATCAATCTTTATTTTATATATATCCTTTCAAAGGCCTACAACTGCAACTGAGGAGAATACATTAATCTGAAATTAATTTTGCAATAGAGAGAGATCCTGTTAGGCATTCAAATTGTTAAATTATAACCGCTTTCTAAAAATCAAACTGTTGTTCTAAGGACAGAATCTGAACTGAGTACTTCAAAATAGTCAAAGAACAACTCAGGTCAGATTTTACAGCTGGAATGTTACCCCTCTGACCTCCTGTGGGCCCACCCCTCAACCTCTTCAGATTTAGAATTTTGATAAAAGCTTGCTTACTTAAAAAATGTATCTGTACAAAGAATGCAGGCCACAAATACAGAGTGGCATATTTTATATTGGAAAGCTATGACACTGAAAGGGACCTGTGGTTTAAAAAGGATAATCAGCTAAATGTGAGCTCCCAATACAATCTTTGACATGGAGGGCTAATGTGATCTCAGAAGTTTAAACAAGGGAATATCTTAAGTGGGTGTGTGGACTCTATGGGTGCCTAAACACAAGCAGGGAGGCTGCTCCGATGAGCTGTAATTCCTATGTGCTGGAGAAGACTCAAGTACATCGAGTCTGCTGGAGTGTGGCAATTACTGTGCTCCAGCATCCTTCCTCATCTTGTGAATCAGCATCCCTGTGCTTCAAAATGGCAGTGGGGGCACTTTATCTCAAGCTTGTTCAACAAGATTTAGATAAAGCCCCCCTGCCACCATTTTGAGGCCAGGGGA